>NC_069706.1:36514004-36827004 GCF_023699985.2 Odocoileus virginianus
ATCTTCGCAGCCCTGCACTGCAGAGTGAGGGCCACGGGTGTAAACAGAGGTGTCTGTGTGGGGCTTCCTGTGGGCAAGTGCTACCAGGAGAAATCCTTACCATTAATGCCAAGTAACGATGGTCTCCACTCACCACCCTCACGGGGAGTTAGAAAATTCTTGCCACACGAGGAGATCAAGTTAACAACCACATCTGCTCTTTTCAGAGGCTCAGAGAAAGGCACTACACCTGCCTGTTTACCATTCAATCTAGTAAAATTCCCTGTTTTGACTCAAAAACAAATAAGCCTTAAACAGGAGATAAACTAACTAACCAGCTGCCAGTGGGTCCCCAACTCGTGAGCCTCAGAACCCCTCGGAGGGCCTGTAGAAGCACGGCAGCCCCTTCTCCCGCAGGTTTCGTTTTTAACAGGCCAGTGGGGGAGGGAGGGGGCTCCAAGAATTCTATGAAGTTGGAGGTGATTTTTACCCACTGGTCTGGAGACTGCTCCCCGGAAGCAGCACGTTCGCACACTGCTGCCCACACGCTGCGGGGGGAAGACCCTCAGAGACCTTGTTACGACACAGGTCGGGGGCATAGAGCCCCAGAGCCCCTGTTTCTAACGAGCTCCCAGGTGAGGCTGCTGCTGCTGGCCGGAGGACCTACTCTGAGTAGCAAAGCACCAGAGAACCTGAGTTTCTCTCTGAATGCAGACTTTTTTAAATCTTGGAAAGTTTCTGTTCATACACGGTAGTGAAACACCGAGTCGGGAAGGAGGGCGGGGAGGGGCTGCCTGGGGCAACACCTGCTCACGGGAGAGAAGGCCAGACTCCCGCACCCGAACGCTGAGCTCTCTCAGGCTGGTTAAGGAGGGCCCGGCCACAGACGGGCCGGCTCCCCTGGGCGTCCCTGCTGTCCTGGATCCCCTGGTGTGTGCGCCTTTCTGCTATGCACCCAGTTGTGTCCGGTTCTTTGCAGCCCCATGGTCTGCAGCCCACCAGGCTCCTCTGTCCATGGGATTCTCCAGGCAAGACTACTGGAGAGGGTTACCATTTCCTCCTCCAGGCCGTCTTCCCGACCCAGGGATCGAACCACTGTCTCCTGCACAGCAGGTGGATTCTTTATCACTATGCCACCTGGGAAGCCCTTCTACCAGTACTCACTTTCTAACAATTCATAAAAGGCCACATACCATGGCTGGAAAGGAAAACCAAAACCTTCTGACAGCAGGATGAGGCTCGAAACTGGAGCCCCAGGTGACCACCTTCAGCGTGGACAGCTGGCAGGGTCACCTGGCTTGCCTGATAAGTGCACCCCTGCAAACTCTGAGAACGGGTTGAGATATTTCGTTTCTGTAACCCTACTGTAAGCTCAACTGCCCTTCATGAAATGGGATTCACAACTTAAACCGCGTCTGGCCAGTGCCTCTCTTGGCTTGGCCCACCTCTTTCTTGAGGTACTCTTTGTTCTTTCTTCAATAAACTTGTTTTTGCCATGGGGAAGAAAACAAAACAACTCCATGTTGGACTTCCTGTTTTCCCCAGTATTAAATAAGTCCTACATACATTTCCAGAGTTTTGGAAGAGCTCACTCTGCAGCAGCTGGATGGCGGATGGCCTCTGGGCTGAGTTCTTTCTGGTTAAGTGCTGGATGTACTTGGCTTGGACGGGACACCTTTTACCGAGGGCCTCGGGGATCTGTCCAATCCTCAAACCTGTTAAAACATGTGCTCGCTCCATTTCTGTCTCAAATGGCTGAAAGAGCTCCAGCAGGATCACGCCCAAGCTATACATATCTGACTGGAAAACAGGGGAGACGGTCATTGAGTAGTGAAATACACAGTGACATCTATGAAACCCTTGAAAACAGTTGTTGACTCGCTATGTCATGTCCAACTCCGTGCGACCCCATGAATTGCAGCACACCAGGTTTCCCTGTCCTTCACTGTCTCCCAGAGTTTGCTCAAACTCATGTCCATTGAATCGATGATGCCATCCAACCATCGCACCCTCTGTCACCCCCTTTTCCTCCTGCCCTCCATCTTTCCCAGCATCAGGGTCTTTTCCAATGATGCAGTTAGAAAGTGAGGCTTTCCCACTGTGGCTGTTTGATGTGAGAGAAGATCTACCTACCTCACTCCACCATCTCCAGAATCACCTGGATGTCAGAGCATCCCCTGCATTTACTGTACTTTCTGTTACTTCCGACTACGGGTAAACCCACAAACTGGGTAAAAGGGAACCAGTCCTACCTTGGCATCATACTCGGATCCCTCCAGTTGTTCGGGGGAAGCGTACAGACACGTACCCACTCTGGAGGTGTGTGTTGGCGTCCCTGTGATTTGAAAAGTCAAAGATGAAGCCTGGCAGGGTTAGTACCATCCACGTGAAGACCCCTGACCCTGAGCAGACACTGCAGCTCCCAAGCTGTTTTTTAAAATCGCACCTTTGCTATTAAGTCTTTATGATTCTCTTTAAATACTGACAGTGTCCAACTGTGTCTCTCTCTTTTTAATGTAAAAACAAACCAACAAAAACCACCACCAAAACAAACTTACTCGCCCCATTTGCACCGCCCCAGTCTGTGTTCTTCTGGATGATGTCTGCACAGGCCAGGCCAAAGTCTCCTATTTTTACTTGCTGATCAGGGCCATGAAGGAAAATATTCCTGGGCTGTAAACAAACACAATAAGTCAATTCCCTGGTGTTCTAAAACGAACAGTGAAAATGAGATGTTGAGACTTCTCAACTCAGGAGTCAGCAGCCCTTCATGAATTAACAATGAGAACAGTGGCTCTCAAACTCGGCCGCACTTCACCGAGGAACCTGAAACAAACCTCAGTGTCCAAGCCGCTCCCTGGACTAACCCAATTTTCGGGGGTAGGCATGGGCACTGACATTGGTTTCAAGTCCCCAGCTTCTAACAGAGCATGCTTGTATACAAGCGCACCTTGGCCCTGCTGAGACCTCAGAATCACTGAGAAGCTTTTAAAAAACTACTATCCTTTCAACAAGTCAAAGCTGTTGATTTTTCTTTTCTTAATAAAAAAAAAAAAAGAAAACTGGTCTTTTTTTTAACAGCTCCCAGATGTCTCCTGTGTCAGCCAGGGCTGGGAAGGACCGGGCCACACTCTGAACATACACATTTTGCTCTGTCGAAGCAATCACTACAGATCCAACACGTCTACCTTGGAGCTACCCCTAGACCAGTGTGAAAATACCCCTCTGCTGGAGGCAGGAGGAATTCCACTGAAAACTGAAAAATGCTCAGGTTAAAAGTCAGGTTTTCTTAATTTCAACACAGTCATTTGTTTGGAGGCTTCCCTGATGGTTAGGAATCTGAGCTTCCACCGAAGGGGACACGGGTTCAATCCCTGACTGGGAAACAAAGATCCCACAGGCCTCATGGCCTGGACAAAAAAAAAAAAAAAGTTTTATTTGAATGTATAAATTCCCCTATTTTAGCTTCATCAGTTTTCTTTAACAGTAGCTGAATGGGAAGAGAAAACAGAAAAAACAATCTTATGTACAAGATGACATTCTGAATACGTTTTTATGACTGAAGAGAAAATCCTGGAAACAATGCTTCTATTGGCACAACAGATACAGGAACAACAGGTGAAAAAGTTGGACTCTGAGGTAAAAATGCGTCGTGTTCATGGATACAATTCTCAGCAGTTCTAGGTCAGTTCTAGAACTGAGCTGGAAGAACCCCAGAAAGTGGGACTGACGATTCCGTCCTGCACCTCCCCTGAATCCCTAAGTTCCCCACTGGAAGCTGTGCTCATGGGAAACATAACCAAGAGAGGCAGCAAGGGGCGGGCGGCCGACGGGCCCCAGGCCCCAGGGGGCGGCCCGGCGGCCACGGCGCACATCCAGCTCTGTGAGGCCATCATGCAGCAGGACTGCGCCGCGCTCCGGGCCCTGCTGAGGAGCCACCCCGTCAACCAGCCCGTGACGGTCCCAGTCGACAACACGGGTTGTAGCATGGGCCACTCCAGGCTCTGCCTCAACCAGGTACTCGCCTCCCCTGCCCGCTCACTCAGCGCCCTCAGCATGCCCCAGGCCGGGCAGTGCGCCCCGGGTCGCGTTCTGCCGAGTCGCGACACCCCCTTCCCAGGGACCACGCAGGAAGCGGTGTGACCAGGGGCGGGGCTCGCCCGGCTGGAAGAGCCTTCCTGTCATCCTCTCAAGTGCGCCAAGGCTACATCTGTGTGCTGGGGTCCCGTCTCCCTTTCTTGCACATACTTTTTTCATTCTCTGAATTTTTATACAATGAGTATTATTACCTTTGTAATTTTTTTTTAAAGTCACCCTCTGCCCTAATCTTGCAGTCATGCTATAAGGCCACTACATACATCTTTTTTAAGAACTTGGGTAAACAGCTCTGCTAATCATAGACAAGCGGCATTAACTTGGAAACCCTGAAAATGCAGAATTTACTAATGATACCAAAATGATACGGCAAAGCCATAAAAAACACAGAACCTACTTGGCAATGACCCTCTGGGTTCATTTAAATTTGAAGGGACTTGATAGCAATTACCATTCTATACAATGTGCTCATCACAAGAAATGACTTTCAAAGCTTTAAGTAAATTGTATCTGCTGCCTTGGTAAATCTGCATTAATGTAAAATACAGATTTTTATAATACAGAATTGACTAGCTTGGGGTCATTTAAAACAAGCAAAAAAAAGCATAATTTCAGTGCAGATAGCAGAAAAATACTGAATTAAAGAGATACTAAACATAATTAATCCCTTTGAGGGGGATTAACACAACTGTTATTTCCAACTACACTGGGCTACTTGTAACATATTTCTCCCCCCAAGGAGACGCTGTCCTTCATCCCCATCCACCTGGCAGCCAAATACCACAAGGCACAGAGTCTGCTTTGTTTGCTGGAGCACGGGGCTGACCCAGAAGTCCGGTAAGTTAACGCAACAGGCCGCAGTTCTGAAAATATGAATAAATGAGGACACGCAGGACTTCAGTGTCCTTTCCCCGGTCACGTCTGGACTCATCCATTCTCCACCAGTGATGGGCTACAGGTTACCACGTTTTGAACAAATCAATTTCTTTACTGACTAGACAGCGTCTGAAAAACTGGAACTAATGTGAGAACACAACTCAGCCCACTTAAAGCGTCCTAAGTACTAAGTGCTCAGCCATGGTTTGTGCAAAGTGAAGTCCCTGGTCACAGCCCTCAAGGGGTTTAATGACTTAAGTTAGACAGGAGGGACAAGAAAATAGAAACAGGCAGAGATTTTCTTGGAAAGAAGTTTATCCTGCTTCCCAATATATCTTCACCACTAAACCAAGGCTGATTCTTCCTAAGTGTCCTATAAATACCATCTGAACGAACGGAAGACGTACACGGTATAAACGAAAAGTAAAGCCCCAAATCCTGACGGTGCTCCAGAAGGGCCCCCAACACATCGTGCCGTCACCCTCCCCCGTGAGCCCCACCAGGGTCTGCAGAGCCGCTCACAGGCCTCCCAGGACTGGAGGAGCATCAGCTCCGCCACCCCTCCGCTGGGACTCCTCGGTACACCTTCCTCGCCTTGGGTGGGGCGGCAGACCTCTGGAGAACTCTGCCCACCAGCCTGTTTAGCAGCTCTGTCGGCTTGATCCTTCCACATTTCACTGGAAGCTCTGCAAGGTGGAGACACTGCTATTTCCCCACTTTCCTGTTGCAGGGCTTACGCTAAATTCACACAGCTGAACTCAGTTATCCAATTCCAGGGGAGTGGTCAGATGTTCCTAAGAGACCTTCCCCTTTCTCTGCCAAAATCAAGGAGTTCTGAAGGCAATCAGGAGAGACTTCAGTAACGGAGATGAAGGCTGAGTTGTCAAACCCTTGCTTGGCCAGGGTGGAACAGGTTCTGAGGGTGACTCCAGAGGCAGCCCCCGCCATCTGCACGTGGGTGAAAACGTCCAGTTAGAGGAGCAGGCGTGGGGCCACCAGGGACTGAGTCGGCGCGCACCCTGGCCCTTCATGGCTCACTTCGGTGGGAACCTCTGGATCATGCAGGAGTCCAGGCAGTTTTACTGAATGGCTGCTAACTTTGCACACTCCCCTGGGGAGGGGCTGGGACACAGAGGTAACTGAGATGCAGCCTGGAAGAGGCCACGAATCTAGCAGGAGTTGCAGCTGACACAAGCTGTGACAGGAAGATGGGCCCCTCTGTGCTGTGAGGCATACCACCCTGTCCCCTCAGAATGCTGTGATACTCCAAGAAACTAAAGAGCAATGCAGACTGTCGAACCCATCTTTCGGGTAATCACAGGGTACTATCGTAATCATTTCCTTCATAAGCCGAAGCTCACCCCGCCAAGCCATCCCCACTGTGAGCTGAGTGTAACCTGCCCCAAATGCCTATTCCAGGGACACGGAAGGCCTCACCACCCTGCACCTGATGCTGCTGAACTGGCCCATCACCTCAACCACATGGACGAAGCCGAAGGACAAGATCCAGATGATGCTGACGGACATCCAGAGCAACGCCGCCCTCTGCCTCCGCATCCTGTGCACGCATGGGGCCCAGGTGAATGCGCAGGTGGACAGCGGCCGCAGGCACTGCCCGCTCCACCTGGCCACCATGTACGGGACCCACCTGGTCCTGTCCATCCTGGCGCAGAACGGGGCCCAGGTCAACGCCCAGAACGGGTCCAGCATGACACCCCTGCACATGGCTGCCGACAAACTCAACGAGGAGATGATGGAAACACTGATTGCCTGGGGGGCCAACGTCAACTGCGCCATCTCATCCACGGGCAACACGGCCCTGAAGCTGGCGGTGTGCACCGCATCAAGCAAGGCCGGCCGGCTACTGGCAGCAGGCCTTGGCTGCATTCGCCTGCTCCTGGTCCACGGGGCCCAGGTCAACGCCCAGGACCACGACGGTCAGGCCGCCATCCATGAGGCATGTTTCGGAGGCAGGGAGGCGATCATCAACCTCCTGCTCAAATTTGAAGCCAACGTGAACATCTTAACAAGAAACGGGGAGTCTCCGATATACATGTACCTCCAGCGTGGCTCCAACATACGAGACACGGCCCTTCTCGCCAGGTTGCTCCTCCACTCTTACCCTCTGAGGCTGACCAACCACCAAGGAAACCTGCCTGCAGGAATCCTGCTCCCAGAATTCCACCTCCTAAGGGAAACCCTCCTAAAGCTATCTCAGGAGCCCTTATCCCTGGAAGACATCTGTAAAAGAAGTGTCAGAAATAGTTACGGGGAGAAGCACAAACAGCTCTTGAAGCGAATTCTCCCGGGGAAGATCTGGAATTCTGTCTATGGTTATCACGACTTAGCTCATCTCCTGAAATAAGACCTCCAAGCTGCACAGGGCCAGAGCTCCAGTGACTCACTACCCTTTCTGGCTAGACATGTACCCAGAAACACCTACACCGTCACCTTATACAAATGTACAAACTACTGGTTCTTAAAGCTTTTCAAAAAAATAAAGTGATTTGCACAGTAACTTCTTCCTAAAAGTCTTTTAAAAGCATTTTCCAGGATTTCTCATTTTCCCCCAAAAGCTAAGTAAATTAATTTCAAACTCTGCCAAAAAAGGAGGGCTTCTCCAATGGCCCGGCAGGTAAAGAATCTGCCTGCAATGCAGGAAACGCAGGAGACAGGGGTTCGAGCCCTGGGTCGGGAAGATCCCCTGGTGGAGGACATGGCTACCCACTCCGGTATTCTTGCCTGTGGAATCCCAGGGACAGAGGAGGAGCCCGGTGGGCTGTGTGTAGTCCAAGGGGCTGCAAAAGGGTCAGCCACGACCGAGCAACTAGGCACCCAGAGCAGTAGGTGTTTTTTCCTCTTTTTCTCACCGCACCAAGCAGCTTGTGAGATCTCAGTTCCCCAGCCAGGGACTGGACCCTTGCCCCTGGCAGTGAAAGCATGGAGTCCTAACCACTGTACCACTAGTGAATTCCGTTTTCTCTTTTGACAGTCTTTTATAAAAAATTGGCATAGTTACTGCAGTTTTTTAAAACAGCAGAAAAAAATTCCCATGTTAAATTTCCTTTAAGAGGAATAATTATAGAACCAGATTTTACCTCCAAGGCGGAAAAAAAAATGAGTATTTTTGTCAGCATGAAATATCTTTAGCAAAATGAGTTATATTAGTACTTAGAGCACCCTCAGTATTAACACCTGAAATAAGCTAGACTTTTCGAAGGCCCAAAGATTATTCCTTTTAAATTTTACTTCAAGTTTTCATGTTCCAGACCTATGGAATGAGGACTTATGTGATATAAATGTAATGATAACCTCCGAGGTAAATGAACAAAGGTACACAGTCTCATTTAATTCAATGAGCTGATACCCAAGGCATCCCAGTAAGCAGCTGTCAATGATTGAATCTCCCCCACTTACCTTCAGATCTCTGTGTACAATTCCCATGTTATGTATGTAAAATACACCTTCCACCAATTCCTGAAAAATTTTTGTTGCAACACTGGCCATAACATAAGGACCTTGAAGTTAAAAAAAAAGAAAAAAGTTTCACTTTTCTAACAGTTCTTCACTCATTAACATCAGAACGTAACGAGCGCGGTTGCAGACACACTAACGCGTGACACAGTGACGCCGGCCAGATCTTCAGCGCTTCCTTGAGGGCTCACTCCCCAGGCGGAAGCTGCGGCGTCCACCGCTCGCAGGGCTGGGGCGAGCCAGATCCTCCCACAAAGACGCGCGCACAGCACCGCAATGGACACGCAGCAGGACAAGGGCACGCACAACGGCGGGGCCCTCAGGATGCCCCAGGCACCGCCGACCATGACTGAGCTGAGCCAAGTCTGGCCCGTTCTGGTTTCCTGGGCGACAGGGGGACACTGAGGCGCTGCTGGAGAGAGACGTTACATGTTCCTCTCTGCTGGAAGCCAGTCTTAAGATTCTGAGTGGGCCAACTAACCCGTGTTTTCGTCCAAATAAAGCGTCCCAGTGTCATTAGGAGTGAACAGCAAATGACTAGCTATACTTAGTTGAGTCTTTTGCCTAAAATCAAGTTGTTCACATCCCTTATTTTGATAATCTATTATAATAGTGAATTTCAACTTTGGCCACACGTTAGGATCAACAAGAGAACTTTCACAAAATAGACCAAAGGCCAAGCCCTAACCAAGACCAATTATATAAAAGTTATTGCTGTGGGTTCAGACAACATCCTTTTTAAAAAGGATTTCATTTTTAAGAAAAAACAGTCTTAGATGGACAAACTGAGGAGACAGTGCCCACTTACCCCACACCCAGCTTCCCTGTTGTCAACCCCTACATCAGTCCGGTACATTTGACACAGTTAGTGCATCGATCCTGCTAAGAGTCCATGGGTTATTCAGACTTCCCTAGTTTTTACCTAGTGTCCTTTTTCTGTTCCAGGACTCCATCCAGGACACCACATTACAATTAGTTGTCATGCCTCTCGAGGGTCCTCTGGTCTCAGACTTTTCCTGTTTATGAAGACCTTGACAGTTTTGAGAAGTACTGGTCAGGTGTTTTGTAGAATGTCCTTCAACTGGGACCTGTCTGTGTTTATCTCGTGATTAGACTGGGGTTATGGGCTCTGGGGAGGAAGACCACAGAGATACGCTGCCCTTCTCCTCAGCTCTTCTCAAGGGCACATAGTGGCGACATGAGTTATCAGTGCTGACGTTGACCCTGGCTGCGAGCTTAGGGGGTGTCTGTCAGGTTTCTCCCACTGCAGAGTTATTCTTTTTTATCGACATGTTTTTGAAAAGTTCCCCAGGTCACTTCAATGTGCAGCCTGAGTTGAGAACCAGTGTGGTAACATTTTACAAACATCAACCTAACGGAGTTATTTCTGGAGGATATGCTAGAACTGCAGGGGCGGGGGCGGGGGGGGGGGGGGGGGGGGTTCTCTGGATCTTGAGGGAGACAAACTTCTGACTACATACCCTTCTGTAAGGGTTTCTTTCAAGGTTTCTTGTTGTAAAAGTGTCACATTTTCAGGCTAAAAAGCTAAAATAAAATATTTAAATTTTTTCCCTTGAAAACATTTTGAAGACCTTTTCCACCTACAATCCCTAACCTAAATTCTAGCATGTTACTCCGGTGCTGTGTGCTTGGTCACTCAGTCGTGTCCGACGCTCTGTGACCCCACGGACTACAGCCCACCAGGCTCCTCTGCCACGGGGACCGTCCAGGCGAGAACACTGAAGTGGTTGCCACGCCCTTCTCCAGGGGATCCACCCAACTCGGGGATCACACCCAGGGCCCCCCGCACTGTGAGCGGGTCCTTTACCGTCTGAGCCGCCGTATCACTCTCACGTATTAGCAAACTGTGTGTCTACGGCAGTGAATGCTCCTCCCTCCATCGTGTCCACCTCCTGGCGACCTTGCGGACTACGGCCCGCCAGGCTAATCTGTCCATGGAATTCCCCAGGCGAGAAAACGGGAGTGGCTTGCCATTCCCTTCTCCAGGGGATCCTCCTGACCCAGGGACCGAACCCGGGGCTCCCACACTGCAGGCAGATTCTTTACCATCTCAGTGACTTCCAAACAATCTACTTGCTTTTAAAACTGTGGTTTTCTCTTCCGCCCCAGTCTCAAGCATCCGGAGCAGACGCTCTGCCGGCCTGTCCCCCCTGGCCGGGCCCTGGGACAGCCCGGTACTCACAGGCGGACTCCTCCGCGCTCCGCCGGCCCCGCCCGTCTCTCTCCGCGATCCAGTCCCACAGCGAGAGCTCGCACAGCTGCATCTGGATGTGCAGCATCAGGCGGTACTGCACCTAGGGGGCGACACGGAGCAGGCGCCCATCTGCAGATGCGCTCAAAGGCTGCCCCGCCTGCTCGGGGCCGAGCGCTGGGCTATGGGCTGTGGGCAGAGCGTTCGGACAGGCAGGCCTACCCAAGAAGCCCGAAGTCCAGTGAAGGCGATGGGAGGAATAAAGCAATACCGAAGACGGGATGTCATCACTGAGTGGCGGAGGGCAGGCCCGGCTGGGCTTAGGTAGGTGACAAATGGAAGAAGCTCTCAAATGTAACAGAGGCTGTGGGCCCAAAGCTGCTTAGTCGGCTCTCGAGATACAGTTTTTAAAGCTAAGACAGAGTATCGGACCGACTGCATGGTATTCCACCACTCTATGGATACCCCAGAGTGTGCATCTGCTTTGTCTGACTTCAGTGGAACGGAAATTAACCATTTGTCTAAGAAAAAAGTAAGCAATAATTAAGCTCACTGCAGCCCATTCAGAAAGACTTTCAAATGTATTACAGAGCAATGAAAGGATTTCTGATGAAAAGTCCCTCACACTCAACTCCTTTAAAATTCAGGGGGACCTACTCCAAATTTTGTGCTTCGTCAAAAACACATGCACAGAGCCTCGTGTTCCTGGACAGCCAGAATTAATTCTACGTGAATATACGGATAGTGTCTATAAAGTTTTATGATCCCAACACGACAGATTATAGGTATACCCTGTTAATGTTACTCAGTGAAGGTGAGAGCACGTGGGGGTCTCACAAGCATTATCAGTGGAATCCTAACTAGTGTAATAAGACCCTGTAGGACAGTCTTCTAAAGTCAGATTCCAAAAGACAGAAAATCTTTCTCCATAAATATATTTTCAGAGTAGGAAGCTAACATACCACAAAAACAGTGTGCATGATACTTTCCACCCCGAGGTATATATATGAAACGTCTAGAGAAGGAACGGGCCCGGGGAAGGAGGTCAGGAAAGGGCGCGCGTTAACTGAGGGAAGGAGGGGAGGCCAAACACCAGGGCCGCGGGTGAGGGGGGACACGAGGAATGACACAGACCTCGAGTGCAGGAGGGCTACGGGAGAGATGCGGAGGAGAAGCCAAGGAGGGAGCCAGCCCAGGAAGGGGGCCTCCAGCCCGGCGTGGAACCGCAGGGCTCCATGCCATCACCACCGGGAAACAGCAGATCGGCAGGTCCTGGGAAAGGCACCTACCTCTGTCTGCCCCAACATGTTGAGGTTTTCTTCAGAAGATTCCTCAGTGGATGCGAAGTTCTCCTCCGGTTCAGAGTTATGCCGAAGCGGCAGCCGACGCCCAACAATGGGTCTAGAAGACCCATCAGCCACATCACTTTCGCGGAGCTCAAGTGAGGATTCGAAGTCACCAGCATCTCTGGCGACTACACTGGAGCTGTAGTTCACCAATCCATTATTCTGATTGTCTTCAACACCAGGTTCTCCTAAGGATTTTTCTTCTTCTGAGGTGAATTCGGCAAAAATAATGGATGAGCTGTTACTTCCATCACTTTTAACCTCATAATGAGCACTGCAGGGGGGAAAAAAAGTAAAGATAAAAATCAATGTAAAAAAAGGTCAAGAGTACTACCTCAACTGTTCCTTCCAGGCTGTATGTATATGTTACTGGTAAACTAACAAAAAAAGACAGCCAATCTGTCTAGCAGTAGTAATTACTTAAAAATACTGACAGGAAACACTTGAGAGGAGAAAGAAGACAGTTTAACATTTTGTAATAAAAATAAGAAGAAGAAGAAAAAAAGAAGAAGAAGAAAGTCTAAAACACTCCTGAGCTCCTTGGTTGCAAAAGGCAACCCAAGGAGGTGACAGGACGTTAAGGTCTACTGCATGAAAAGACGCAGCAGCCCACACGTACCTGGGGTCTTTCTGGTCGGAGATCACTTCCAGGGGTGGCAACTGGAGAGAAAGTCTATCTGCTGAAGAGAAAAAAAAGAGTCTTCAAAGCTGCTCAGTTTTCTAATTTATAGTCAAAGGCAGTGCTAAGATATGTAACTAATACCAAATGAGATTACAAGATAAAAACGTCATGACCTTCTGGTAAAATGCAAATACATCGAGCTTAGTCAAATGACTGGTGGGTTTTAGGACAGATAAACACAGAGCTGTTCACCTATACAAGGGCCCAGTGAACTCACGGGGCAGGACCCACAGTAAACATTTCAGGCTCTGTGGGCCCCAGGGGGCTCCGCTGCCCCGTGCCACTCTGCTGTGGAGTGCCAAAGCAGCGGGGGAGGATGCACTCCTGTGAGGCTGGGTTCTCACACACTTTTCTTATTGGCAATGAAATTTGAATTTCACATAATCCTTACAAAATATTCTTCCTTTGATTCCTTCTAACTCTTTAAAAAAAAAATATATCAGCTTGTGGGATGTGCGAGAGAGGCAGGCCCGTAGGCCAAAATTCCCCAGCCCTCCAACTGTGCCTTCCAAAGCTGCTCACCTTGCCTGCGGACCACGTGGACGTGCTCTATCCAGGCCGTGTGATAGCCAACGATGTTGGGATGCTGAAGGCCGGCCAGCACCTTCACCTCCCGCAGCACCTGGAGAAGACACATACTCAGAGCCGACTTCTACTGACAAATCTGTTCCATGGTTATGGGTCACATATGACCTGCTCCCTCTGTTCGAGGAATCTAAACGATCTTAAAATGGGAGTACTTTTGTGGGAGAAAAATGCAGTTGTTTAGCAACTAAAAACCTTACATGCATATGGTACTTTACACTTCTCATGGTTCATACATAATCATTCTCTCACTTCATTCCTACAAGTTAAGTCCAGCCCTCCAAGGTAAATAAACCATACTTGTCACCACTATTTCAAGGGCAAGAGACAGAGTGGCTTAGAGGACTAGGTCATTTGCTCAGGACCACCCAGCATGTCAGGGAGGAGCTGGACCTGAATTAAGCATCTGTGTTTTTCCTAACAAACCTGTTACATATTATATATAAATAGTTTACTTAAAAAATTAACTTCCCCAGCAATGACCCAGAAATGTGGTCAATCTGAAGTGCCTATAAAAAAATTAAGTCCTGATGTTTATTTTACTGTAACGCATTCTTAGTAAATTGTTAATCCATACAACCTACTATTTGCCAAATACACACACACACACACACACACACACACACAAACTCTTTCAAAAGGACCTAAATACTCAATTATTCAAAATAAGTAAATGTTTTAAATCATACCTTCATGCAATCTGTTTTAGTTGCACCCTTAATCAGGATTTTTTTAATTGCATAGTACTGACCATCTAATTTATTCCTGACCTAAAAAGCAGATGAAAAGACAAAGTAAACTATACCATTAAATCCCAACTGAATAAAGACAGTTCTTTTCAACTTGACCTTAGATAATCCAAACTAGTCAAAGAGATAAAATTACACTACAGACGTGAGTCCTCTTAACTACATTTAGGGAAGTCAGCCATAGTCAGCCAGACTAAAATTTTTTTCAAGTACTGAGAATGTTGTGGTTCTGAGAGTTGGGCGGAGAGTCCAACTCCTAGAAGCTCTATGTTTGAAGAATGGGAATATTTACAGAAAAGCTCTATGAAAAACACAGTAGCATAAATGTTTCAAGTAATTCATTTTTAAATAAAAATTAACCATAGAACAAAACTCAGAAGGGTTCCGGACTCCCCCTAAATAACCAACATGGTTAGGAAAAACAAAACCTGCCCACGTCCTTAACAATGACAAATCTTAATAAAAGAAAACACACGATTTCTGGAAATTTCCTTTGAGCACTTTAAATGACAATGAAAACATCTTCAAATACAATACGTTGTTTAGAGTAGAAAGTCAGAACAAATGTGTGGAAAACCACCTTGTATACTCTTCCATATCCACCTTTTCCTAAGACGGCTAGCTCTTCAAATTCATTTAAGTAACGTGAGGTCTGTGCTTCAAAGGCTACTTCCCTTGCTCTGAAAATTAAACATAACCAATCAATCAATGCCAAAACATGAGAGAACCACAACATTCTAAGATAGGTCATGCTCACTGTATTACTGTCCTGGGAAACCTCGTTTATCACTAAGCTGGAATGATTTGGAAAGGATGAGCTAAAATGAAATTCTTCATTCTCTATGAAGAAAGCATCTGCTAATAAGCAAATCAATAGCATAACAGATAGCAAGGGGATCGTTAACCTAATTTTAAGTATTTTACCAGCAATTAGTATTCCAATTAGAAATTGTTATTGTTTTAAAACAGGAATTCTAAAGATGACTAACAGGCAGCAGGTGACTAGTTGAGTTCAGCAACAAATTTACTTAAATTTCTTAATGATTCAGAACAATTACAGGTTTTTTGTTTTTTTTTTTCAATTACAGGTTTTAAACTAGCATTTCCTACATGAAGTTGAAATTCAGTGGTGTTCCCCTGACAGGGACTGGATGTCAGTGCTCTGAATTAAGGGCGAGGCTTACAGAAGGAATTGGGGGAGGGGGTCAAAAAGAGAATGAAAAATCTTACAAAGCTTTTAACTTTCATGAACTACCTTAACTACATTATTTTTAATCCCAATACTAATTTCTGATTAATTCAGGATTACTTCTCAATACTGATTTCTTTTGGATCAGTTTACCTCTTACATAGTCATAAAAGTATTCAACACATACCTGATCTTCTGGATATGAGAATTATCCTCACAAGGACCCTAAAATCAAAAAATTATTTTTTAAAAAACATTTTGAAAATTTCATGGAATAAGGAATCTACCAAAATTCAATGCTGTATTACTACTCCCTAATGCTCAAATTAACATTTAAAAAAATACACCCACCCATCCAATGTCTTTTTTGATATCACTTAAGAGTTTGCAATTAAAGAGATTTCTCCCTGAAAGATCACTGATGAATAAACTATATTCTTGCCACCCAAAGACCAGGCTGAGACCCCTCTGCATGGCTCAGTCCTCAACTTCGGCTCCTGCCTCTCATCTCAGCAAGGCCCACTCCAATACGCTATGTAGAGTTCACACAGCGCCTCCTAGCATTTTCTAAGCCCTCTACTCCTTTATGTTTCTTCTTAACACCACCAACTAACACCCCGTGTGTTTCTCTTTTTCTATTGTTTACTGCTTCCTCATCAGAACATAAGCTCCCTGAGGGCAGGGAATTTATTTTGTTCACTACCTGAACCCCAGCTCCTACAAGATAGCCTAACACATTCGATAAATATCTGTTGAATAAACAAAGTTAATATTAAACCTGTTACATATATTAAAAAAAACCATGTTATAATCAGATCTTCATAATGCTTTAAAATATAATTCTCTTAAAATTAGGATGTTTTTTGTCACACACCGAGTACATTTATTTTCCAGTGCTTACCTGGCGAACTCTCTCCTTAGCTGACCTCATCAAATGCGTAATAGCTCTGTTGTGATGTAGCCGCAACGAGCTGAACTCATCGCTGCAGGTGAAGGACGACAGTAGTCCCATTTTGATAAAGGTCTGACAAAGCACTGTAAGAAGAACATGGAAAACAATCATTAGAAAGGCCAGCAATAAAATGTCTCCCTGAGCGCTGTGAGCTGTCACAGCAAATTCTCAAATCTGAGGGGCAACAGGAACCCCCAATTTGGAACCAAGACAGCCACAAGCATGGGTAACCCAAGCACCCAGGGACCTCCTGCTTCCAACTGGCAACTGAAATGAGGACAATCTTGTGGACTAAGCCTTTCAACTGCAGGAGCTGACTCGAACTTCAGGGAAACAGTGCCAGGAGTGAACTGTAAGACACCCAGCTGGAGGGTCAACACAACTGGTCACAACTGTTTCAGGGTTTTGGTCAAGAACAGGTTCAGAATCAGTACCTGGGATTTTCATGTATCTGCTCACCAACTAAACCATAACAGATCTTCAAAAACTATGTGAATTATCACATTGTAAATCAAAAAGACCTACCTTTTATTTATTCAGATACACACAATTTTATGGTGATTAATCTTTTTTGGGGTTCCCAGCGATGACATTCATAAGGAATTACCCAAAGGAAAATACAAAATAAATTTACAAGATGTATTATCAAGGTTTATTTCAAATTTTTAGACACAGGCTGCCTCTCAGACCCATGGCATTAAACAACATAGAATCTGTACAAGTTTTATTTAGCAAAGTTAATTCATTCTTACTAACATTTAAACACCTGTCTGGAACGAAGTGGGTTTGGCTCGTGCACATGGCTCAGGTGCTCCAGCAGAGAAACCAGCAACAGTTGGTTGGCAACTGCAAAAGGGAAGGTGGGCTGCTGCAGGGGTCCTTTCAGCACCTGGAGTTCTGCGGGAACATCAGATTCTGCAAGTGAAAACAGGAAAAAAAAATTAAGAAATGGTAAACCAGTCAATCCAAAAGGAAATTAACCCTGAATGTTCACTGCAAGGGCTGATGCTGAAGTTGAAGTTCCAATACTCTGCCCACCTGTTGGGAAGACCATCCAATGCTAACTCATTGGAAAAGATCCTGAAGTTGGGAAATACTGAGGGCAGGAGGAGAAGGGGGCGACAGAGAATGAGACAGTTGGATGGCATCACCAACTCGATGGACATGAGTTTGAACAAACTCCAGGAGACAGCGAAGGACAGGGAATCCTGGCATGCTGCAGTCCATGGGATCACACAAAGTCGGACACAACTTACAGACTGAACAACAACAAGCATGTCTCACAACGAAAGAAAAAGCATATGCTAATTAGTAAAAGACTCTACTTAAATTTAAGGAAATAAAAAGCAAAACATTAGGTGACTGGAGTTAATCAAGACAGAGTATCTGGAATTGAGCTTTGAGTTGAAATCGGCAAGTCTGGAAGCACTAGCAGAAAGATGCCACTGCAGGCAAGGAGGAAGTTTTGGTAAGTGATGATGTGTGCAAAGGTAGAAATGAATAAATGGGAAATAAATATTTCAGCAAGCAAACAAGCAGGAACAGGCTTCCTTCCGACCAGAGGTACCAGAATTCTGGCCGTGAAGAAAAGGAAAAGGAGGAAGGATGGAACCTTTGTGCTGACTGTGTGCTACATACGTCTGGACCACGTGTTTTATATGCAAGATCTTTTAGTCCTCGTGAGTCCTCACGTGAGGACAAACCCCATGTGACCATTCCCATTTTACAGATGCAGACGCTGCACTGAGAGGCGGAGAGACAAGTAAGCAGGCATCTCAGACAGACTCCCAAGCCTATCCTCCTTCTACGAAACAAGATCAAGCCAGCAGCTGAGTTGGCACTTAGAGCAGAAAGTCCTAAGTTCTCATGCACCGTTTATTAAACACATCACTTAATAGGTCAAAAACACAATGCAGGAAACAGTGAGGAAACTGTTCCGGACATGTGACGGGGAGCCTGGAAGGAGACAGGCAAACATCAACACCAAGTCAGGATAAGCCTAGTAGAGGAATTAAGTGAAGAAACGTGGAGGAAAGAACAAGTCCCAGAGATAATAAGAAAGAAATGGACTAGCCAGGATTCAAATACTAGGAGTGGGAAGGAGAGGTTAATGAGAGTGAAACCTGGTGAGAGGAGCTGCTGGAGGAAAGATGAGGCACTTCAAACTCTCAAAAGCTACTGACCCAATCAGCTGGAAATACTCAGCAGAAAAGGGCCCATTGTACCCTACACCTTCTATTAACAAAATTGTTCCCGTTCCACACTCTGCTCCAAGCTTCTCTATAAACCACTGAAGGTCCTGGAAGAGCTGAGGTTTTTCACATTGAGAGTTCATTCACCAATTTCTTCTCTGACCTGTAGGTGGGCTCAAAAAAGACCTGCATGAATGGTGATGTGCCATTCATTTTATTATCTGAGTATGAGAAAGAAAAAGAATGGAAAATGTGCCATGTAAAAACATCTCTAGACAAAGGTATCTTCAAGTTAAAACATGAACCACAAAATCAGACACAGTAATCTGTACTCTATGTGTCAAGAAAGAAAAGGCGACAATATTTATACAGAGCGCTTACACGCTAGTAAGAAAATGAAGCACAGTAAAAATTCAAAAAAGCTTAACATAGCTAGTAAGTAGTACATACATATTATGAAACGGAGGACCTTAGATGATGTGTAACACATAAACAGTAAAATAACCACAGTACTAGAGTTTGGAAACAGTGCCATCAGATTGACAACTTTTTAAAAATTTATTGTCATTGAAGTATAGTGATTTACAATGTTGGATTCATCACTGCTACACAGCAAAGTGACTTAGTTATATATACACATATATATTTTTTAACATTCTTTTTCATTATGGTTTATTACAGCATATTGAATACAGTTCTTCTGTGTGATACAGAAGGACTTTGTTTATTCACTCTATATGTAAAAGCTTCTCTGCTAACCCAAACCTACCACTTCATTCCTCCCACAAACCCTTCCCCTTGGCAACCACAGATTGGTAATTAAAGTCTGGAATCCTTGGTATGGTTAAGAGCACAGAAAACTATAGACACCTTCAAACCCAAGGGGGTAAGTGTCTACAACCTTTGGCAATACACTGTAGAATTTCAAATGTGCAAACCATAACCCAGCAATTCTACTTTTGGAAAGATAAACCAAGGAAATAAAGAAAGCACACCAAATACATATGTCCAAGGTGACCTACCTGGGCAACACCTTAAAGTACTGAAAATTTGTTAAGTTATATACATAGAATACTATGTAGCTGTTGTGTCAATAAATGACCCTATACAGAAAGATAACCATAAATAACAATGTAGCAAGTCAAAGAAGCAGGCGGAGCAATGAGGACCCACGGTGCAGCACAGGGCGCTCTACTCAATATTCTGCAATAATCTACGCGGGGAAAGAGTCTGAAAAGAATGAGTATCTGTACATGTATCACTGAATCCATTTGTGGTACACCTGAAACTAAAACAACCTGGTAAATCAACTATACTCAAGCAAAAATTTTAAAAAACAAAAAGAAGCAGAACATAAATTAGTAACTAATTTATTAGCTACATAAATTAGTAACGCTAATGAAGGTGAGGCAAGACAGTTTCATACAAACCAACACACCTTTCTGGTCACCACTTTAGCAAAACACATCAAAACTTTTAAAAAAATGTTTTCTTTGACCAAACAAACCCCACTTCCACGATCTATTCTAAAGAAATAATCATGTATTAACAAAGATTTATGAATACAGATATCAAGTAGAGGTCAAACCCTGTATTATACCTAATGGTTAACAACAAAAAAAAAGACAATCTTGTTTTCCAACAACAGCAAAGATTAAATAAATGACAGTACAGAATGTGATCATCTTAAAATAACATTCTTAAAGGCTAATTTATCACAAGAAAATGATAATAATATAAGTTCACATTTAAAAAGCAACCTACTTATCAGACTACTATGATCACAATTTTAAAATATATTTATTTTATAGCTATATTGATCTATATACACAAAAAGAATAGAAAGATCAAAACAGCCAAAAATCTCTGCCCCCCTGTGTTTTCAATGACACATCGACAGAAACTACACAGTGAAATTACAGTGAGCAGCAGTTTTATAGTCTGCCTGTTTGACCACTAGTATCTAGGCATCTACCTGGTATATAGCACCTTTCAGGAAATACTACAAATAAAAACACCAAGTTTTTAGCAGTGAGGTCTCCTCAGAGACGGGAGTAAAGGGAACCTTCCCCTCTCTTTCCTTTATGCCTTTAAATTTTCCAATGCTTTCTCTAAATTTTTATCCTATTCAGACAATGTTTCTATCATACTCTGATAGAAATCTTTAATCTATTCAGAATACCTTTCTTTGACAAATATTTTAAATGCAAAATTCACCCAAAAAGTTGTCCCTAGCTAAACCAAAACGTACTGCTTGTAAATGGAAATTACAAACAGTAACCTCTGGGGATGAGATCATGGCTTTTTTAGTTTCTTCTTCAGACGTCTCTACCTTTTCAACATATTCTATAATGTGAAAAAAATTTTTTTAAGTACTGAATTGCCAACAGTTGTGAGATTTTTTTTTTTTTTTAGGAGTGTTTTCTGCTTCTATATACCCTTATTCCTATCCTCTATGATAAGAAAATTCTACTTTTTAATTAAAAAAAAAAAATGGTTGCTCAGCAGAGTCAACTGAACCTAATAAGAAAGTGACAACTTTAAAAAGAAGATGGTAAAAAATTTAAAAAAAAAAATGATGATGGACAGACACGCAAACACAAGGAGTAAAACTGACAGGAAATGAAGGTGAAGGCTGAAAGTCTCTCACTTCACAGTTATGGTCCAGAGAAAAGGAAGAGGTAAGGGGCTGAAAGGAAAGATGAGGTCAAGTTCTCCCATAAAAGAGTAAGAAATAATATCCAGGCCCAGTGTGAATTAGAGTTCTGAATTCTGCCAAGTAAGAGGGGAGTAAGACAAACAGGAAAGGAATCATCTGATTCAACCTCCTGAGGAAAGTATGATCCAAATTAAAGAATGTGAAGGATTAATCAGAGGTAAAAATTCAGAAATACCTGTGTCAGATAAGGGAAGAAAAATTAATGAGCCTGACAATAGGCTTACTGTTGGCCCTCCTTCTAATGCGAGCTTTTCCACTGCGGCGGGGAAAAAACATGCAAAAACTTTGATCAAAGACTGATGATGCTGGTTGGAGGAGAATCCCTACTAAATGAGCTGTAAAGGACACAGGCGTCGGCTACATACAGACTGTGACTTTTCTAACGCTGCCACTGCTGGGCATGGTAACCTCCTCACATCAACACAGACACTCGCTGAGAAGTCATCTACCAATTCTGTTTTTACATCAAGAAATGAAACTAGGGTTTCTCACAGATCTAACCTTTCATATAAAAAGACAGTGTACGTCTGGACATTCTGGGCTTCTCTTTTCTTCTCTGTGAAAGAAACGGCAATATGTAAATACAGCAGTATCATGAGTAACCAAAGGAGAAGGAAGTTTTTAGAGGCTTATCGAAGATCACTCCCTTCAAGAATAATCTTCAGTGTGCAGGAAACCTTATCACACTGTTACAGGACAGACGTGCCTGTTTACAGCAGGGGCTTTGACATAACGTTTTACGGATTACCAAGCTCTTAGAATATGATACATGTGGGGAAAAATCAGTTTTTTCTTTAAAAAATAGTTATCTTACAACTGTCCTATGCTAAGAGCCTACCTAAATCACTATCACAGTCTCCTTTGTTTCTCCTTGTCAAGAATGGTAGGTAGTAATAAGGGTGAAAATTGAAGAATTTATGAAATAAATTAAGACCTTTTCAACTCAGCTTGCACCTTTAAATCCTCTGCAACATGTTATTATTTGTTTCAGGCTTCAACTTAATGTATATTCTCTATAATCACTCTATTTGAACTACCACAAAGTAAAAACCTTCCTGAATCAATGATGCATTCATTTATGGCACAATTTTTAAAATGGCCATAAACCCTACTATATATAAACAAGGACCTACTTTACAGCATGAGAAATTATACTCAATATCTTGTAACAACCTATAATGGAAAAGAATATACATACGTGTGTGTGTATGGCTGAGCCACTTTGCTGTACACTGGAAATTAACACAACACTGTAAATTAACTATACTTCAATTTTTTTCAAAGTGTTCACTAAAAAATATACAGTCTGAGCATTTGGGATATTTTTTGCTACTGGATTACAGAATAGCGATACCTATACTATCACCATCAATATATTTACTGAGGAACTTAAACTTTTAAAGTATTTAACTATTTTTATAGTTATCCAATATCTAAATAGAGCAAACAAATACTACCTATCATACGGTGCATTTGGGCCCCTATTTAATCTTAGTTCTGCTCAAAATTATACCGCTGTCATGATCACTACAAATCCTTCTGTTGATGTCTGCAAGGGCTCAGGCAATTACAAATGTTACAACGTAAACAGTCCACACAAAACCACCCTCCCTTCTGACACCTGCAATTCTAGAAAAGTTCCTGGTATCACCCCGATGTTCAAGAACAAAGAAAAAACTGCCAAAACAACTGGTTACCACTGAAGAACCCACTGCACTTTCATTAACATATTAGATATTTTGAACTGGTTAGACTCAATGTTATATGCACCCCTCGCTTTGTGAACCACTTGACGAACTTACGCCCCTATCTCCTAGTAACCAAAAGCTTCCAGAAAACTTCGGTTTCTTCCTTAACAGAAGAGGATGATGTCCTTACTGTTTCACTGAGAACTCCAGCTACGCGAAAGTAAAGCAGAAGACAGAGAAGACACCAATGAAAACTCAACCCAACCTGCTCAGCGCACCGGGTCTGCCAAGTTGCACTCGACTAGTTTGCCAGGCTCAAGCCCATCACCTGAGCCGCGGGGCTCAGGAGCTGGAAAACAGCCTGGCGCGTCTGCAGCCCCGAGGCCGCAGAGGAAAACAGCGGAGCAGAAAGGGAAACGATCGAACGGGTTGTAGACAACTATCTCAATACGAGCTCTCCTAATCCAGACTGCCCGCCAGCCCCCGACACTGCACCGCTGGGTCCTGTTCAAGCCCGGATCCAGCCCAACTTGTCCAGGTCCTGGGCTGAACCTCGCAGCCACCTGCCGGCCCCGAGAAAGAAGGTGGACGGGGGCGGGGAAGGCCGCCGCATTCCGTGTTCCTCACCATCATACTTGGGGTCCGAGCCCTCGGCGGGGAAGTCGATGGCGGGCGGCGCGGGCACAGCCCCCGCCGCGTCGCCCTCCGCCTCGCGCTCCGCGGCCCCAGAGACGCCCCCCAGCATCGCCGGGCGCGCGCGCGGAACGCCTGTCAGCCAGCCCTCCAGCCAGCCAGCTTGCCGCGGCCGCACTCGGCCCTTCCAGCGGTCGCCACCGGATCCGGAAGTAGCCCCCGGAAGGCGGAAGACCTGCCTCGCCCCCGCCCCGGGCGACGCCGTCTCAGTCCACGCCCCGTCTCGGGGCCTTGCCCCGCTTCCGTGGAGAGGAGGATTGGCTGGTCCGGCGCCGGCGCATCCCTAGTGCCGGCGCCAGGTGGGCTGGTCCTCGCAAAGCTGTGGCGGTGGCGGGATCCCCCGCCGCAACGCCGGTTTTGACCCGGGCCTGCGCTCCCCGCGGTCCGGCTCCACTGCCCTCGAGACCTGAATCACCCAGCTACCTAGTCAGCGCTCTCCCATCTCCTGCCAGGACTCCGGTGCTAGTCTAAGAATCCGGCGTCTGCAGGGACTCTGATCCAAATGTTTACTTTTTGCGGACACGTCGGTGACTTTGTCATTTGTTTTTGTTTTGTTTTTTAGAAAAATCGGAGGCATCTACAGGATTCGTCTCAACGGGAACTGAACCTGTTTGGGTGAACCGTTAGATCACCGCAAAACGGGAAATGCCAGCTAGATTCCAGAGTGAATCAACCTAATAAATTTTCCGCTGGTTTTGAGACAACTTTCAACTGAGGTAATTTCAAACCTAGACAGCCTTTTCGAAGTGATCCCATGGCCACACCGGATCAACAAAGGTGGTTTGAAGCCACTGGCTGCAAAACTCCACTTTGCTCTCCGATGTTTCTGATGACTTGGTCGCCGGCGCCATGCTGTTGGAAGTTAATTCTTAGACCGCAGATCAGATAACAGAGCTGGAATAAAAAGCCAATCAGGCAGTTTCCTAGCGGTCCAATGGTTAAGGACTTGGTGCTTTCACTGCCATGGCCTAAATTCAATCCCTGGTCGCGACTAAGATTCCACAAGGGGCCTGGCGCAGCCAAAAAAAAAAAAATTCCTTTCAGATTTGTGTGCTCAACCCCAGTGCCGCGTGCAAAAATGGTATTGTTTAAGAACTGCATTTGAGGGACTTCCCTGGCGGTCCAGTGGTTAAGACTCCACCCTTCCAATGTGTCAGGGTGAGGGTTTGATTCCCGGTCAGGGAAATAAGATCCCACATGAATTCTTTTTAATCTGCTCTTTTAAAAAAAATGTATTTGAACAAGACTTCCTTATAGGCTACTGGTGTATTCACCCTGGTGGAAGCAATTAAGGAGGTAGTTCTTCAAATAACTTCCAGGGACTAGGGATTAGCCTTTCCATGCCCTGCTGATGGACCAGGCATAGCCTTTCAGGAGGGTGATTTACCTATAAATAAATGTGCAGAGCTTTAAAAATGCAAATACTTCTGATTCATTAATTCCACTTTTGGGAATTTATCCTAAGGAGCAGGTTAAGACTGAGCAAGAAGTTTTAGCTTAAAAAGTATTAATTGCAACACTAATTATGATACCCGCAACAGGACAATATAATTGGTTAGATAAATGATGAACATCAATACAGTGGCACACTTGGCAACCATTAAAAATGTTGGTATGCATTATCCGGTTCTCACCACTTTTTTCAACCACCACCAGAATAGAGAAAAAAAGCAAACTCATTCTGGTGGGAATATAATGAAGGCAACCTTTCGAGAAAATGACAGGAAATTTATAGTTAAAAGCTTTTAATTAGGCACACACTTCTACCTATATATAGGTGTAAAACCAAAGCAAATAGAGTGCTGAAAAAAAGATAAATACAAGAATGTCCACCAAAAGAAAAAAAAGCCAAATATATATAATGTATACGTATATATATATATATATATCTCCACCAAGGTATAGTTTATAATGGAAAAGCATTGAAATCCAAATTCCAAATAGAAGAGCAGTTAGGGTACAACCGTGCAGTGAAACCACACACAGGCCAAAATTGGGGGTGGGGGGGTACACGTTCCTCTCTTGGCTTCCGCAATATCACACAATTCTAGTTCTCTGTTTCACTCGTCCTTCATCTTAGTATCTGGAGAAGGCAAGAGCACCCCACTCCAGTACTCTTGCCTGGAGAATCCCACGGACGAAGGAGCCTGGTGGGCTGCAGTCCACGGGATTGCTAAGAGTCGGACACGACTGAGCGCCTTCACTTTCACTTTTCCCTTTAATGCATTGGAGAAGGAAATGGCAACCCACTCGTGTTCTTGCCTGGAGCGTCCCAGGGACGGGGGAGCCTGGTGGGCTGCCGTCTATGGGGTCGCACAGAGTCGGAGACGACTGAAGCGACTTAGCAGCAGCAGCAGCAGCATCTCGTTATCTCTTTCTGGATCCTCCTTCTCCAAATGTGTAATTTTGTAGGGCTCTTGTCATGTCACCCCAAATTCTCAGGAGATAACCACGTGCATCACTATCAGTTTACACACCACCAGTAACCTGACAACTCCCAAATGTATCTCTGCAACACAGACTTGTTCTCTCAGATGGCTTAAAAGCTTCTCAAACTTGTCTGAAAGTGAACTCTTAATGTTCCTCCTAACACTTTTATACTCTCCTCCATCTATTTTTTTCCCATAAAAATAGCACATAATCCACCCATTTGTCCAAGTCTAAAACATGAGTCAATTTTTATTCCATATCCAGGATATATCTGAAGTGAAAATGGAAGTCACTCAGTCGTGTCCGACTCTTTGCGACCACATGGACTGTAGGGATTCTCCAGGCCAGAATACTGGAGTGGGTAGCCTTTCCCTTCTCCAGGGAAGCTTCCCAACCCAGAGATCAAACCCAGGTCTCCTGCATTGCAGACTGATTCTTTTACCAGTTGAGCCACAAGGAGAGGCCAGAATATATCAAGGCTGCCTACAAATTAATTAAAAAAAAAAAAAAGAAACATGATACAGATAAACATGCAATACTAAACATATCGGTAACCAAAAAGGAATCCCGTAATGCCCATAATAGGAGAAGATGCACAAATTTCACTAGTTAGAGGTAGAAGTTGCATGCCACAATGAACACCTGGCACAGCCAAATAAATATTTTTAAATAAAATGAAATAAAATATAAAGGGTACTTTGTACCTGTAGGCTTTACTGCTGAGTGGCTCAGCAGTAGAGAATCTACCTGCAACACAGGAGAGGTTCAATCCCTGGGTTGGGAAGATCCCCTGGAGGAGGGCATGGCAACCCACTCTTGCCTGGAGAATCCCATGGACAGAGGAGCCTGGTGGGCTACAGTCCATAGGGTCGCAGAGTCAGATGTGACTGAGCAACTGATCATACACGCACACTTTGTATGTATGTTTCTTTAAAAAGAAAAAAAATCATCATCGATATTAAGACCTAGGAGGTATCCTGAGACAGAAAGAAAGTACAAACACCCAGGGTAGGAATGAATTTAGTTCATTTCAAAGAGGCCAGGAGAGGAGAAAGGAAGCATGAGTGGCTGGAGAATCGGTTAGGCCTTGTGAGAACAAAATTTAGATTCCTCTGTAAGGCCCACAGGGCTTTCAAGAGCTGCCCCAGGGTTCCTTTGCGGTCTTCACTCATCACTCTCGCAGCAGTCTATGGGACCACACAGATGACTAAGACTCATGACTTCAGCGTTCATGAGAGGGGGCCAGAGCGGCGATGGTTCCTGAGGTCACAGCTTCCAGAGCAGGGACAGAGTCAGACAAGGAGCGGGACAGAAACCTTAGTGACTCAACAACTGGTGGCCATTGGCTACACAGAGGGTCTGCACCCACCTTCTCCACGTATACTGCATGTACAGTATAGCTTTCTCCTCTTGGTGAAGCGAAGACAAAACTTTCTAAAGAGATGGAAATTTCTTCATGCCAGGGGTGGGGATCTCAAAGTGGGGGCTGGCATCCCTGAGGAAGGCCCCCTCTTTTTGGAAGAGTAGGCGTGTGTTTGTATGCGTCTGGATGTGTGTGTACATGTGTGTATGCACAAATGCCTACCCATTCTTTCCCTCACCTTCCCCATCACTAAGCACCCTAATGTGAAAACTTCACATTGATATTCTCATGGATTTTGTCACCTATTGGGAAAGACAGATCAGTACCATCAGAGGATGTCCCCAGTAGCTACATTTATCAATTATCCTGTTACATCAATAATGATGATTACCAAAGAGAAGGTAAAGTGCTATAAACCTTAATAGAATTAGTGGTCCATCCATGCATGTTTGCAGGTAATGAGATGGGAGGAGATATAAATTTCTCATCTCTGTGGTAGGGAGTTAGAAGATACTGTTTGATGGATCAATAAACAGATATTTCAGTATATAAGGTCACTAATAAGGTGCTTAGTGTACTGTGTAAAACTGGGGGTTGGATCCATTTTACCATCTTTCATAACTACTTATTCATCTCATGGTAAGGAATTGTCCAAGTTACACACTGGGATCCAATCTTCTCGAGTTTGTCTCTAATTCCTCTGTTTTCACTCTAACAGGTCCAGCCACCTGTAGGTATCTAGCAATGCTCAGGGAGCATGAGTCTGACCCAGGGTGTGACACCTTGATAGCTAGCCTTCCAGATGGCCCCCATGGATCTCTGCCGACTGGTCTTCACACCCTTTCCAAGCTCCCATTCACAGTGTACTAAGGTTCGTTTGTATGATGGTTAGCATATGGAGAACTGATGGTCTAAGGGGTCTGAGATTAAGTTTAAAAGATGCCTTGACTCCCACCTTGCTTTCTCTCCCTCATCCCTCCTTCTGGGGGAAACACAACGCCATGTTGTGAGAGAGGCCCAGGCGATGAGGATCTGAACCTGCCAACATGGAAGTATGCTCAGAGCAGAGTCTTCTTCCCTAGAACCCTAAAATGTCTGCAGCAGGACAATGGCTGGACAGCAACCTTAGGAGAGACTGAGCTAGGACCACCGAGCTTTGCTGCTCTCAGATGCCTGACCCTCAGAAAGTGTGGGAAAAAAATGCTTGCTTGGGGGGTAATTTATTACACAGCAATAATAAATACACATGCTTAACTAGATTTCCAGCCTCTTATCAGGGTAAGGAACAGCCTAAGGTAATGCCTTCTGAAGATTCTGTTGATCTGCCTGGCTACCAGGCAACAGCTGTGATGTCATCAGGATTAGAACCCTCACTCGATCTGGTCTTGCCATTGTGGGATGACAAGTCCCAGATGAACAGACCTGTCTGGTAAGCACATCTATTTCTGCTTTCCTCTTTACTTCCCCAAACAAGGTCAATTACTAAAGGATCCTCAAGCCAAAATCGTTTCTTGATATTCCTTTTGTCAACAGACACACTTGAAATGGTGATTTAACGTGAATACTGGCCATTAAGAGTGTCACTCCCACTTCAATCCCTGGACTTCTCTAAGTTATGGGGCGTCAATCCCAGTGCAACATGCAAGAGATGTTAAGTGTTTTTAACAATTTTTATATAGGGCTAGTCAGATATGATTTCAGTGAGTTGTTAATATTAAAAATGAATAACTATATAAATAATAATCACCATTTTATAAAGTTAAGCTATAAAATATTTCAACTGAAAATATCAGGATGCATATTTGAAAAGATATCTAATTTTACTTGACGCCTCTTAGTTTCCATCCAATATAAGCCATGTAATGCAGAACGAGGGCAGTTTTGAGGTAACTTTCTTTTTTTTTCAAAGCTCCGTGAGACTAATGAAATACTGCACTGTTAAAAATGACTTTTAATGTCCTTTTGGAGGCCCCCGAGAACCTTTATTTTTAAGTCCATATTATCGTAACCCTTATATCCTCACACCATCAGGCAGATTTTATTTCTCCAATTACTAAACTTTGTAAGAATAAAGTTCTGTTCTACCATAACTCTCTTAAATCCCTATGCCTCCCCCTTCCCTGCCCTACACAGTTGTCGGTTTAGTGTATATTATTCCAGTCTTTATTCAGTTACATAGATAAGTGCGTACTACAATAGAACAGCATTGTTTTAAAAGGGTTTGGTTTTGCAAAAACAATGGCTAAAAACACATTTTCTGCAAAACTTGCATTTTGTTTTCCACTCCGAACTACGTCCTGAGCAACTTCCATGTTTAGTGTAACATAGCATTTTGTAACTTGATAGTCCATAATTTGGCCATGCCTCCAGCTGGGGGAGAAACAGACGTCTCCGGTAATATTACAAATAACTCGCTAAGTAACATCGTATCCAGTTTGTTTACACGGAGTCCCACCACTAGTAGCTATGATTTTTAAACGCATTATTTAACCTGTCTCAGTTCTTCATTTGTAAAGATCCCACCTCACCCAACCTTACAAGGTTACATGAGAATTAACTGAATTGACCTATTTGTTGGCAGCTCTTGGTAACTGTAACCCAAAGCCGTTATTTTTTTTCCGTTAGCTTCGATCCTTCAGTTTCGGCTCCTGGGAGACGACTCCAGGGGCCCTGCGCTGAGCGTCATTTTCCAAATCAGAGTTAACTCTGAACCGGATGGGAGAGTCTTCCTCTGACACCTCTTATTTTCCTGGTGAAGGTGAGAGGATTTTCTGACGGTTATGGCTTTTCTACTCAAAGGTTAACGGAAGTGAACTGAACACACATTCTCCAAAACCCACGAGCTGCTCCTTCCACCTAGATGCCCAGGCCGGTCCCTCACCATCACGCTTGGGGTCCGAGCTCTCAGCCGAGAAGTCAATGACAGGCGGCACAGACACAGTCCCCGCCAGGTCGCCCTCTGCCTCGCCCTTCTGCCTCGAGTTGCGCCCCAATATCCCCGGCGAAGCGCGCGCCATAACTCAAATCACGCGCCAGTGCCTCACGGCTCTAAACTAACCCGGCAGCTATCGCCACCGGATCCGGAAATGGCACCTTGCGAGGCGGAAGTCCCGCCTCGGCCTCCCGCGCTCCGCTGTCGGGGGCGGGCCCTGGCTGAAGCCCCGCCCCTACCCGTCGAATATGGCGGGCAGGGTTGGTCCAACGTGGAAGCAGCTCTAGAGCTCGCGGCCAGGTGGGCATCTCCTCGGGCAGCTGCCAGGGATGCAGGGCTGGCAGGGTGCGCCCCCGCCCGCTTGATCGCAGCCTTCGCTCCCGGCAGCCTCTCCCCGCTGCCCTGGAGAAGGCTAAAGCCCCCCGCTGACCCTCAGACCCCATTTAGGTCTTTCCTGCCCAAGTAAGCAGAACTCTTCATGTCTAACTGGTCCATCATTTCTTTTCTCCATGGTCTGCACATTGCCTCATAAGGAAGACCCTGCAAGTTAAATGGGTGAATGAATAAGTTTATTGCTCAGATGAGTACTTAAAACATTGTAATAAGTCTTGAATGACTCCTCTTAGTAAGCAAAGATTGTAAACATAAAAGCGTAAAGACAAAATTGTGAAAGTAAACTTCATATTATTTAATACCTCCCTGTTCCCAGCAGCTGTAAACTAGCTCCTCGGGGAGCTGACGAATTTGCTGCCCGGGAATCCCAGAACCAACCTTTAAAATTTTACACTGTTGAAATTACTTTGTCTATTATCATTTGGAATTACCTCAAGGCATTTTCTTTGTTATACTCATCGATGCCTTAATGGTGCATTTCTTTTCTGGAATCAGACATTGACCTTCTAGAGGTTGGCGTAGATGACTAAGAGTGAAAGCTAAAACAAAATTGTATCTTTGGCAAAACAAAATTTTTATTGTTAATAGTATTGCACAAAGAATAGGCAAACTTTTCCAGAAAACCTTTTGAGTCAAGTTCCATTTGGCCATTATATTCTGTCCCCTCTTCTTTCCCCTTTCTGGAATTAAGCATTCTTCACATTGTCTAAATCTTTTTCTATTCACTTCTGTGCCTGGCCATGTGCCCATAGAAAAATGTATATTTTGGACTTTAGTTTCTGGATTCTTACTGAACGTTGTATTATTGTTCTACAACTTGCTTTATCAATCAATAATGTGACTGAGAATTTCTTCATTACTGCATTTTATTTTATTAATTTTTATCCATACCTCACGATGTGTGGGACCTTTGTTCCCCGACCAGGGATCAAACCAGTGCCCCCTGCATTGGAATGGAGAGTTTTAACCAAGAGACGACCAGGGAAGTCCCCCATTACTGCATTTTATATATTACTCACATGCAAAGCTTCTGTGACTGACTTAGGTGAAAATATTTTCAGATTCTCCAGCAAGAGTGGATTTGTACTTCTGTGCAATATGATTGCCCATGAGGCCCCCTTTGTGACCACCATTGCCACCTTTTTATGCTAGTGTGCCCCACACTCCTTTTATTTGCCTAGTAGATCTTTCACACTTCGTTTGTTAGCCATTCCCTTGTATTTGTTGGAACCTGTAAAATGCAAATCTAATTATCCTTTCCTCATAGTGTTGCTGAATGTAATAAATAAGTTAACATATAATTCAGACATAGAGAAGCTGTACTGGGCGTATAATACCATGATAACAAGTATTAGTATTATTTTATTATCTCTGATGTATGTATTACCTTATTGCCCTAGAAGCAACTCTAATAAGAGACTTCATTCTGCCACAGACACTTGCAACAGCAAGATCAGAGACAGCACCCTGGTGGGAGCAAAACTTCTTAATCCTCCTTTATTGTCTAAGCTGGGATATTTTCAGAAAGAGTTGTGAATTTTCTCCAGCAGCGCTTTAAGACAGTCCACACACTGAGATCTCCCTCCTCCTCTTTTACTGCTGCGTTTGCACACGCTGCCCCATCTACCTAGGAAATCCCATGTCCCTAGCCTTTTCTGGTCTTGTAGTAAATCCATGTATATACAGTTTAATGCTGGGGAATATATGTTCTGACACTTAACTGTGAGATCACAAGCGACATGTTTAACTTCTAATCTGTAAAACGTAAATATTAATTGTACCTACTTCATAGTCTTGTTGTAAATAGTAAATGAGTTAATGTTTTTAAACCATTTAGAAGAGGTTCCTGGGGTCATAAGGACCTCTCAGCTATTAGCTGGTAGCTGGTATTAATGCTACCAGCAAAGGCTCTGGGACTTCCCCGGTGATCCAGTGGTTAAGACTTCACCATCCAATGCAGGCGGTATGGGTTTGATCCCTGGTCGGGGAGCTGAGATCCCATATACCTCAAGGCCAAAAAAAAAAAACAAAAAAAATCAAAAATATTGTAACAAATTTAATAATGATTTTAAAAATGATCCACATCAAAAAAAAAAAAAAAAAACTTAAAAAAATAGCCTTGCTTAATGCTCATCCTTCTTCTTTGCTCCTAGGAGGCAGATATTCCTCCCAGCTCTGACGGACATCACTCAGGTCAGACACTCTGATCCTGTTGGGAGTGTCGGTTCCTTGACCATTAGAACCTCCTAACAGGAAGATTTCTTCCAAAAGTATATAATTTGTCTCTTCAACACTCACTGAGGTGAGTTGGACATTCTTCCTCCTTTCTCCCCATTTCTTCCCCTTGTCCCTCTCCTTCAAGCCTGCAGTGTCCTAAGAATATAAATGTTGGGTACATATGGTAAAGTTGGTGCAGCCACAGAAGGAAACGAGAACAAGACGGAAGAAAGTTGATTATACTCACAGGTCCCAGAGCAGGGTCACCGCATGCCATGCAGGGGCAAAGGAAAGCATCAGGTTTTAGTTAAGTGGCACAAGACAGGAGTGAGGGGAAAGCCTGAGCCAGACCTTGACTGATGTTTTAATGGGAGAAGCAAGATACAGCAGAGTGAGTGGTTTAGGATTGGCTTGTTGGAATAATTCTGGAAGGCTTTGCCATAGGGGTATCTCCAGGTTTCCCTGGTGGCTCAGACGGTAAAGCATCTGCTTGCAATGCGGGAGACCTGGATTCAATCCCTGGGTCAGGAAGATCCCCTGGAGAAGGAAATGGCAACCCACTCCAGTACTCTTGCCTGGAAAATCCTGTGGACAGAGTAGCCTGGTGGGCTACATTCCATGGAGTTGCAAAGAGTCTGACTGAGTGACTTCACTATCTCAAGTTGCCTGGTAGCTGGCCCTGGGGTGATTTAGGGGACAGGAAATACTGACTCCTGTGTGAGAGTGAGATAAGGAAGAGGTGAGGTTTTTAAGCTTGGGATAGGTTGGTTTGCATGGGTTAATTGAACTCTTTGCTATCTCTATGAATTGGGTAGCTCTGGGACAGTCTCTCCTGGCCAGCAAGCTTTTTAAGATGTCAAAGCGTCGTAAAATACAGAAAATAAGAGCACATGATCCATGAATGCAGATCTGGTTGCTTCTGCCCAGAACGATCCCCAGCACGCTCCCCAGCCCCAGCCTCCACTTCAGCCGACTTCCAGTTACTATCCCTCAGGTCTGTAACGAAATGTTGACTCGTTGCATTTGTACATGTCCTAGGACCTCCAGCCCTTTGTTAGTTTGTTTGAGCCCCACCATAACAAAGTGCCAAGAGTGGGTGGCTTAAACAACAAATGAGCATTCTCATAGTTCAGGAGGCTGAACGACCAAGGTCATGGACCACAGGGAGAAAACCAAAAGATATCCATAATAACCTAAGCTGGTAAAGAATCCGCCTGCAATATGGGAGACCTGGGTTCAATCCCTGGGTTGGGAAGATCCCCTGGAGAAGGGAATGGTGACCCACTCCAGTATTCTGGCCTGGAGAATTCCATGGACTGTATAGTCTGTCAGGTTACAAAGAGTTGGACACAGCTGAGAGACTTTAACTTTCACATCTTGGATCTTAATTGCCTGACCATGGACTGAACCTGCTCCCCCTGCATTGAAAGTGTGGAGTCTTAACCCCTGGACCGTCAAGGGAGTCCCCACACTGCCCCATTTTATAAGGATGCCTGTTCCTGGATTACAGTCAAATTCAAGGACTTCACATTAACTAGATTACCTTTACAGAGACCCTATCTCCAAATAAGGTCATATTCTCAGGTGGTGGGAATGATAACATGAATGTGTTGCAGGAAGGGGGACCCCTTCCAGGGCCCAAAACTGGGCTCTTTTCTAACACTCGGAAATGAATTGTCTGAGGAGACACATCTGCTGACAAAGAAAGAGATTTTATGGGGAAAGGGCGCCCGGGTGGAGAGCAGGGGGGTAAGGGAACCCAGGAGAACTGCTCTGTCTCATGGCTTGCAGTCTCCGTTTTGTGGTGATGGGATTAGTTTCCGGGTTGTCCTTAGCCAATCATTCTGACTCAGAGTGCATGCCTTGTTCGGCCAAGATGGATGCCAGAGAGAAGGATTCTGGGAGGTGGTCGGACAGGTGGTGTCTCCTTTTGACCTTTCCCGAACTCTTCTGGTTGGGGGAGGCTCATTAGTTCCCTGTTCCTTACCAGGACCTCCTGTCCTAACACAACTCATGCAAATGGTTACTGTGGTGCCTGGCCAGGGTGGGCGGTTTCAATCAGTGTGCTTCCCCTAACAAATGCATCTACTGTGTGTTGGGGGGGACACACTTTAACCTAAAACGCTACCCTCACAGCTTTCTCTTCATCCTACTATGTTAGTGCCTCGCACTCTGCACTTCGTAGCACTTTGTCCATCTCCCACGCACGCTCCATCCATCTCCCATGCGTGCTAAGTCACTTCAGTCATGTCCAGCTCTTTGCAACCCTATGATCTTTACCCAGCCAGGCTCCTCTGTCCATAGGACTCTCCAGGCAAGAATACTGGAGTGGGTTGCCATGCCATCTTCCAAGGGATCTTCCCAACTCAGGGATTGAACCCGTGTCTCTTACATCTCCTGCATTGGCAGGCAGTTCTTTACCACTAGCAGCATCTGGGACATGCCTCCATCTCCCATAGCATTTAGCATACCTTCATTCTAGATGTTGCATTTTTGAAGCCAATTTCCCTTTCTCCCTCCAAGTCCCCTCCCCATAAAAGCACAGTGAAAACCCCATTAACACAAGCACTGTTTATGTGTCTCAGTCATTTTTCTCTGTATGATGTACACCCTATGATGCTCAGTGGGTACTCAATGGAAAATTGATGAATGAATGAAAGTGTGAACTGTTTGGAGGGGAAGGTGGTCCATGTAAATAACTATACTCATAAATTAATGTGTTTGTTGCCTGCAGAACATTTAAATCATTTTTACTAATTTCCAGAAGTAATCCTCTTGGGATGCATGACATTATGTTTGTAACTTAATTAAAAGGATGTATACATTTGCCCTGTAAGCAATTTATTATGTTCCAGAAAGAATCCCCTTGGAATCAATTTCATCACAGTTGCAATCTAATTTGAGATACATGATACTTATTCAATATTGTGTTATAACTCTGCATTCAGCAAGTATCACTCAGTTATGTTTGATCATGTTCTTCATATAAGCACTAAAGTTATTTATTATTATTTGCTATTTTGTTTCCTCTACTGAGATGAAAGTCACTGCTTCAAGCATTTCTAGGTTGTTACTGTTAAGACTTAGAGACCAATTGACTTTACATACATATCTTTTTTAATCAGCCAACCTTTTATATTCTAATTGGGTTTCCATTGATTGTATTGACTCTTCTCTCTCATCTTATTTTTATTCTTGTTTTTGTTTTACATTGGTCCAAAAAAAAAAAAAAAACAAGAACTATATTAATCATCATGGTAATAATACACACTATGGTTTTGTTCAAACATAAGATGTTGTTAACATATCTTTGTTGACCAGCCAACCAGCTGCACCCTTATTTCATAGTAAACATGTTTTCACAACTATTTCTCCTCCCTCATTTGAAACCTGAGGTCATTACATCACTGTCCTTTTCTCTGTCTTCATCTTCTGACTTTTGTGTCATTCCCTTATGTTCATGGAAGGCTGTAGTCCCCGACTCTGTTTCAGCCATCCTTCTCCTCAGTCAGAATTATTACTCCCAACTTCACCATCTGTGTGGATGACAAAGTCACCTTGATAGATAGTTTACACCATTTTTCAAGGAGAAGTGGGGGAAATGGAATAATAGAAGAACCAAGAGACTGGTGAACTCTCTGAAGAACTCCCTCCTCTGCTCCATGACTGTGTTTCCTGTATTTCCCACATGTAGCATCACTTCTATATTATGCCCAAACAAAATTGGCATTAAAAAAAGAAACTCTTAAAGAGTGACTTCAGCAAAAATGGTAGAGTATGAACCTCAAGGGGCCAACTCTAACACTGAAAATCCTGCCAAAAAACTGTCAGAATCACCCTTATCAAAGCTCCAGAAGACAGTCAAAGGTTTTCAACAACTAAACAAATGCTTAGTGGTAGTCCAGAGACCAAGACTCCAGGTTCCCAATGCAGAGGGGCCAGGTTCTAGTCATGGCGAGGGGGCCACTCTAGTTGCAGTGCACAGGTTTCTCACTCCAGTGGTTTCTCTTGTTGCTGAGCATGGGCTGGAGGGCTCCCGGGCTCTAGATCACAGGCTCAGTAGTTGTGACACGCACCGTATTAGTTGCTCTGAGGCATGTGGGATCTTCCCAGAACAGAGAAAAGCCCATGTAGCAACAGAGACCCAACACAGCCAAAAATAAATAAAATTACTTAAAACAATTACTAGTATGATCATTGGTAAACTCCCCTGAGACCTGAGTCTACTGTCAGCGTTGACTGCCATTCTTCTTAAAAAAAAAAAAAAAAAAGTATTTATTATTTATCTCGGCTGCTCCAGGTCTTCGTTGGGGCATGCAGGATGTTAGGTTGGAGCATAGGAACTCTCCGTTGCAGCATTCAGGAACTAGTTCCCTGACCAGGGATCGAACCCCAGCCCTCTACATTGGAGCACAGTCTTGGCCGCTGGACCACCAGGGAGGTTCCCTGATTGTCATTCAAGTCAGAAAAATGCTGAGCCTGGTGGGAGCCTCTTCCTTTGACATCCTTCACTTTGTTCAGCTCCACGTTGAGATATTTTTCTAGTAAAGCTGTGAATTGTTTCTTTCAAATGCATATCAAGGTGAATTACACATTCAATCTTCCTTTCCTCACTTGATTTTCTTTACCATCTCTGTCTTGGTGTCTCTGTGTCCAAGTCTTCAAGTCACCTTGCTTATTGCCACTCAGCCCTCAGGCTTCAATCTCTCTGTACTTTCTGCAGGAAAACTGAAAGTTGCTCAGTCATGTCTTTGCAACCCCATAGACTATACAATCCATGGAATTCTCTAGGCCAGAATACTGGAGTCGGTAGCCTATTCCCTTCTCCAGGGGATCTTCACAACCCAGGAATCGAAGCGGGGTCTCCTGCGTTGCAGGCAGATTCTTTACCAACTGAGCCCCAGGGGAGCCCACTCTGAACTCCCCCTCCCATTTACCCATGCCCTTCCTCCGAGCTGTGTCATTTTCTCCCACTCTTCTCTTCTGGAAAATTGTCCTTAATTGCTTAGCTGTTTTATATAAACATCCTGAAAGCTACTGAAGGCAGGGACAGTTTGGACTAACTCATCATTTCTCTTTCCCTGACTTCCAAAATAGATACCCGTATCTTTGGTTACTTAGGTGGATATTTGCTGAATGAATGCAAGTGTCAACTGTCTCAGGAGAAAGGAGCTAGACACAGCTAAGTGTTGAATGTGTGAACCAGTGGCTTTATTGCTCAGGTGAATATTCAGAACGTTATAGTGCATGCCACGGGAGTCCTTTCAGAAGGCACTGCATTTGTACATTTATTTTAATCTTTATATTACAGGCACTTTATTAAGTTCTGGAGAAAAATCTCTTTGGATCAATTGTTTGTTTAGTTGCTAAGTTGTGTCCAACTCTTTTGCGACCCCATCGGACTGTAGCCCACCAGGCTCTTCTCTCCTTGGGATTTCCCTGGCAAGAATATTGGAGTGGGTTGCCATTTCTTTCTGCAAGGGATCCTCCGACCCAAGGATTGAACCGGAATCTCTTGCATTGGTATGCAGATTTTTTCCCACTGAGCCCCCAGGGAAGCCCTATTCTTAAAATTTTTACAAACTGAAGTGTGTCTATTCATTTAGATAGTCTTCCTTTGGGTCTTGCATGTTTTTCAAGCTTATTGTTTATTCTTTAGTATTTTGTTTGGCTCTTGAGATTTTCTATTTTCCTAATTTGGATATTGCTATATATAGATTTCGGGCTCCCCAGGTGGCACTGGTGATAAAGAACCTGCCTGCCAATGCAGGAGACAGAAGAGACGCAGGTTCAATCCCTGGGTCGGGAAGATCCCCTAGAGGAGGGCATGGCCACCCCCTTCAGTATTCTCGCCTGGAGAATCCCATGGACAGAGGAGCCTGGCGGGCTACAGTCCATTTGGTGCACAAAGTCAGATATGACTGAAGCCACTTAGCATGCACACACGCATATGTAGATTTCAGTTGACTTTTTTATTGTAGTAAAATATATATAAGATTTATCATTTTAACCATTTTCAAGTGTATAGTTCAATGACATTAAGAAAATGCACATGCAATTGACTTTTTAAATAGTCATATTAATCAGTCACTTTTCTGAAAACTCTTCAATGGGTCGTATATATTTTATCTTTTTCCCTAAAGAGAGGTATAACATGCTAATGATAATAAGGTTGTCTCCACTCGAATACAAATATCTTGCTTTGATGGTGGGGAGGGGCAGACTTCCAGAACCATGTTTAATCATTGTTTAGGATAGTATGCATTCTTTTTTTAAAAAATGTCTTAATATTTTTGGCTGTGTTGGGTCTGTGTTGTGGCACATGGGCTTAGTTGGCCCGTGGCATGTGGGATCGAACGTGAGTCCTCTGCACTGGAAGTCTGTCTTAACCACTGGACCAGGGAAGTGCCAGTGAGGCCCAATTTTAGTGATGGGTCTAGCAGCCAGGTGGGGCTTTGGGACAGAGCCTGGAGAGCGCATGGTCCTGTGGGGTGCCTGTCTCCTTCAAGGTTTCCATGTGGTCTTCAGGTTGTGGGGGTGGGATGGGAGCGGGCCCCTCCTACAGGCCTCAGAGCTTCAGACGATCTGAGGTTCTACTGCTGTTAGGATTTCATCCTTAGTCTCGGGGGACCCACCTCTTCCTTATCAGAGCCCTGACTGTGGTGTTGGCGAGTAACCATGACTAAGGAGTTGACCGTTTCTAAAATTCGGCTCCTTTTTTAAAAAATTATTTTTAATTCACTTATGGCTGTGCTGGGTCTTCACTGCTGTGTGAAGTCTTTCTCTAGTTGCGGTGCTCCAGCTCCTCATTGCAGTGGCTTCTCTCGTTGCAGAGCAGGGCTTTAGAGAGCGGGCCTTAGTAGCTGTGGAACACGGGCGTAGCTGTTCTGCACCACGTGGAGTCTGCCCGGACCAGGGATCGAACCCATGTCTCCTGTTCTGGCAGGCGGATCCTCACCCACTGGACCACCAGGGAAGTTCCAAAGTTTTAGCTCCTTTTCAGTGAGCCTGAGCTTGGTCCTCAGAACTGTCTGCCCTCTGACTGCAGGTGACTGCTGCTTAACAGGCTGCTAAGCAGATCCTTCTGGCTTTGCTGCATATTGATAAGAGATTGCCTGGAGGCAGTGGTTTTGCCTCTTTCGAGCATCAGTGGCCACCTAATTTCAGCTTTAAAAAATTTCCCCCACATCCTCAAACACCAGAGAGATTGAATAAGCCAATGCACCCCCATCTACCACTCTCCCATCCAGCTCCCCCAAGATAATGGTCATCACACAGCTGTCAGCATCATAGCAAGCACCTGAAATCCTATCCTTAGGCTCTGCTTCTTAGGACCATTCCGGGTACTGACTCTCTTAAGCTGGGCCACTGAGAAGCAAGGCTTGAGACAGAATTCCAATGCCTGCGTTACATGGAGAGAGTGTTCTGGGGAGAAAGGGAATGGCAGAAGGAGTCAGGAAAAGGAGTTAGGTAAGGATGCAGCCTCAGAGGGAGATGAGCTTGCTTCTGATTTCATTGGCTCCAGAATGTCAACTGCATCATCCGGGCTGGTCACAAGGTCAAGGTCTTTCTGAAGCCACAGGAGGTGAGCTATCGGTGTAGACTGAAAGGGGGAGGTGTGTGGGCTTAACGTGCCCAGGAGACAGCCCCGCATCAGCCAAGAACAGCTGTCAGAACTGGCTAGCTCTGCGTTCGTAGCGGCTAACTCACAGAGCAGCTGGGCACCTCGGCCAGGCAAGGGGATCTAGATGGGGCATTGACAGCACCCGCCACGGGCTCCCTCGGTGTCCAGAGGTCCTCGGAAAACCTAGTTGATCCCTTTCGGGCACCGTTTGCTCTTTGATCACGTGATCACCTGGACTTGGAGGCAGAGCACTTGGTGTCACTTTCTGTGTGTGCGCTCAGTCATGTCTGGCTCCCCATTGCAACCCCATGGACCGTAGCCCACCAGGCTCCTCCGTCTATGGGATTTTCCAGGCAAGAGTACTGGAGTGGCTGCCATCACCTACTCTAGGGAATCTTCCCGACACAGGGGTCGAACTCAAGTCTTCTGCACTGGCAGGCAGAGATGTTAACACTGAGCCACCTGGGAAGCCCCTGGTGTCAGTTCACCTCTGGCGTAAAGACAGCATTGGTCAAGGCAACTAGCTAAGTAATTTGTGTAGGTCCCACAGCTTGTAAGAACGGAGGCAGAGTGAAATTTTCTTCCAGCAGTACTCACTTTGTGTGAACTCTGGCCTGGAGGAAAATGAGTTTCTGTGGCAAAAGCCAAAGACCTGGCTGTTTGAAGGCAGGGACTTTCTAACATCCTTTGTCAACTTCTGCACTTATGTCATAGGTTTGCTACAGTAAGTGGCCCTGAAATTCTTTAGAGGAATAGGGCCTCTGTGTTTGTCTTCAAGGCATGGAGGAAGGAGGAGGTAGGAGGAGAGGGCCATGAGACAACCCCGCCTCTCAAAAAAATTCTGTTCTAGACAGAGAATGCCAAGGGATTAAAAAAAAAAATCCCTGGGGTGAGAGAGGATAAGATGGCTGGATGGCATCACCGACTCAATAGACATGAGTTTGAGCAAACTCCTGGAGATAGTGAAGGACAGGGAAGCCTGGCATGCTGCAGTCCATGGGGTCACAGAGAGTCAGACACAACTGAATGACTGAACAACAATTCTACTATATTAAGAGGTTTGTGGCAGGGGCAGTTTGTCAATAGGATGTGAAATGGAAGGTGAAAGTAGAAGCCAGACTTCTCATGTGGCTTCCAAAGAAAGCATTTCGAAATAATCACAAAGCTCAGGTGACTATTAGGCACTTGACTCCTTAATTCCTTTTCCTTCTGTATTTAATCACCTGAAAGTCATTTGGAAAAGGCAAGCAAATTACTGGCTCCATCCCTATGGCTGTTATGTTCTTACAAATCTCTTAATAGTGTTGCCAGGACCGTGCAGGTGAAATTTCATAACCATTCTTCATCAGGAAGTAAATTGTGGTGTTAATAATCCCCAAGTAAAGTCGCTCAGTCGTGTCCAACTCTTTGCGACCCCATGAACTGTAGCCCACCAGGCTCCTCCATCCATGGGATTTTCCAGGCAAGAATACTGGAATGGGTTGCCATTTCCTTCTCCAGATCTTCCCGATCCAAAAATGGAATCCAGGTCTCCCGCGTTGCAGGTGGATTCTTTACGGTCTGAGCCACCAGAAAGATCTTTAACCCCCAAAGTGGGTCCTTAATTTTGGAGGCTTGAAATTCACCTTTTCCTTTCTTGTTTCCTCAGACTTCAGTGTTCTGATCCAAATGCACAGCTGATCACTTGAGTGACTTCTTTCTTAACAGTAAAATTAGAGCTACTTAGATATAGACGGAGCAGTAAGATTCTGATGGGGGGGGGGGGGGGCTAATGGAAGAAGAGGCATGGAGTGGGATGTTTGTAGGCTGTATCGGCTGGGCCCTAAGAGGAAAGGGAACTGGAGGCCTTCCGTGCCAGGAAGAGCAGAGACGTTTCTGTGGGTCAAGAAAGTAGCTAAAGGCTCTGAGGAAGGGAGCGACATCTGACCTGTCTTTTTTTAAAAAGAAGATCCTGGCCACAAGTGTGAAGATTGAAAGGGCAGCAGAGTGAGTGGAAGGAAGGCGAGCGACCAGGCTAGGAAGGGACGAGAGCTCCCCTGGGTAGGTTCAGGTGGGAGCGACTTCATGTAGTAGGGTCGGGAGAAGGAGAGACAGAGGAAGCACCCAGGTTAGTGCAGGAGAGGGCCGCGTCCGCCCATCAAAGCAGGGGGACCACACGGGGAGGAGCAGGCGGGTGGTGGTGGAAGGGAGATGCCACAGTCAATTCTGTTCGCTGCTCGGCCTCGCGGTGGAGGCATCCAATAAGCGGCTGGATCTGCCCTTCGGGAACAAGAGCCGGTCTACCTGCCCCCAAAGGCGCCCGGCTCGGATCTGAGATGATCCCATGGCGGGAAGGGCCGGGCCGGGGTGGTGGTTGGGGGTCTGCCTCATCTGGAGCCCGGGTGGAAAATTCTCCGCTTGCAGGAACACGGCTGGCGAAGTCCGAAGGTCCCCCGCTGACTCCGGCGACCTTAAATGCCGGGTCGCTAGGCTGAGGAGAATCTCTCCTGGAGACCTGCCGTTTTAGGGTGGGGGGGAACCCAGGTGTACCCGCGTGGTCGCGTGCCCCCGGCGCGGGCCAGACCGAGCGCACGCCGGGCAGAGGCGGGGGGCACTCTCGGGCCTCCTCTCGCGCCCCGCGGCCGCTGGGGAAGGACCTCAGCGCGCCCGCGCCGCCGCCAATCAGCGCGTCGCTCCCGCGGCCGCCCCGGCGCTCCAGTGACGCGCGCGCCAGCCCGCGCCCGCGGCGCTTTGGACGACGGCCCCTCCCGCGGCCGCCCGGCCCGTTAGCTGCGCGCCGCGCCTCTTGTGCGACGGCCCCTGGGCGGCGGCGGCGGCGCGTGCGGGGCGCGGCCTTGGCGCGCCCCCTGGCGGCCCGGCGGGGCGCTGCGGGCGCGGCGCTGACCCGGAGGCGGCGGCGGCGGTGCCCGGATGGAGGCACGTCATTGTCCCCCGCCGGGCGGCTGGGCTGTGTGCGGCGGCGGCGGCGGCGGCGGCGGCCGAGGGGGATGGAGCGAGCGCCGAGCCGGGTCAGGTAAGCTCCCGCCTCCTCCCCGCCCGCTGCCGGCCGGCGTGGGCCCCACGGATCGCTCGGCTCGCCCCGGCTGCCGCCGGCCGGGCCGCCCCTCAGCCGGCGCGGCCCGCCGGGGGGCTGGCGCGGCCCCTCGCCCGCCGGCCCCGCTCCGCAGCGGGCCGGGCCGCCAGGGACCCCGCCGCGCGGGTGGCAGCGCCGCCGCCGCCGGCTGGTCCGGGCCAGGCCCGCCGGGGAGGGGGGCGGCGGCCGCGGCGCCGCGGGAGCCGGGCTGCGCGGGGGAGGCCCGGCTGCCCCCCGGTTGCCATGGACACTGCCCTCCCGGCGCCCCCGCCCGGCCCAGCCCGCTCCCTCGGGCTGTGGGCTGGGTCCGGGGCGGCCGGGCCGCACCGGTCTGTCCTGGGTGGGCGTGTGCCGGCCGCGGGCCCCCCCCTCCCCACCACCCCGCGTGGCTGCCACCTCCCGCCCCCCGCCCCAAGCGCCCCCCAGAGCCCCGGGCTTGCCTCCCCGACCCCCCCAAAGAGACAAACTTTCCCACCGGTTCGGCCCGCCGCGCCAGCGCCGGTACGCTCCGCCCTCGCGGGGCCAGCCACCTGGCCGGGTCCCCGCTGGGCGTCCCGAGTCGCGCACGCCGGCTGCCGGGCGGAGCGGGCACCCACTCGCCGGGAGAGGAGGGGGCCGGCCTGGCGTCGCTGTCCCCACCCCCCGCACTTCCCAAAAGCGCGTGTGCCGGGGTCCTAGTCTTTTATCTTCGGGGCAGGAAGAGCCAGCTTACCTGGAGAGGGGATGGCGGGAGAAGGCGATCGGATGTTTGAGAAGATTTGGCGGAACCCGAAGTTTTTACGGTCTTAGGACTTTAACCTCGCTTTACGATGAATGCAATCGGAATCTCTTTTGGTGAATAGCTCTTTTATGTTCCGGGAGGCCTTAAGGAGGGCTGACTTGTTGATGGGAAAAGCACGTTGGTTGTTTAAAGTAAACAACACTCAAATAACAGGAAAACTGGTTGAGAAACTACTTAGTTAGCACCTGTTTTTCAAAGTGAGCCTGACTGTTTTAGGTTCTTCCACGTGTTAGTGGAGTCTCAAATCTTAACTTGTATATTTGAAACATCGTTCTCTTTTGACTGTATTTATTCATTCAAAATGGATTGGTGATAATGAATCATCTGTCTCACTTGTTTGTATTTAGAACCAGTTTCACTTTCTTTTCTGTGTCATTGAATTAAGTCTACAGAGTTTGGTTTGTAGAAGTTTAAAGGTAGTCGATGTGTTTATCTACAAGTAATTAAAATCCAGGTTGTGTCTTTTTAAAGCGTATGTGTTTGAAAATGGAAATACAGCCAGAAGGTGGATTACATTATTAATATATTAAAAAGCAGAATGTAACAGTTTCTTTTTGCATGTATTGATATTATTACCACAATGTATGAGGAATGCCATAATGTTTAGAGAGATGTTTATTCTTCTAAAAATGAAAAACATGTATTCTAGCCTCTTGTCACCACAAGGGAGAAGAAATACCATAGGAGGGACAGCATTTTAAGACTTTCCAGTAAAACATTGTGCTTAGAGCAAGTTACACTTAAAGGAAACACTTGTGAAGTCACTTTGTCTCATTCCTCCACACACCATCCAACCTTGATTCTTGTACCCAGTTTTTTTCAAACATGCTTTTGTAATTTTTTGTTTATCTGTCATCAGAAGATGTTGAGAAAAGTTTGAACTGTTCATTGAAGTAGTTGCTTAAAAGTCCTGAGATTTATAACAGTAGTGTTTAAAAGCTTTACTGAGAGTAAAGAACACGTAACATCTGAATCCTACACAGCATAGTTTGGCTTCCAGAAAGGTTTCTCCGTAGCAGATGGAGTTTAGTTTAATGCCTGATGGTTTCAGGGTAAGAATTCCTTGGCTGAATACACATAATGAAGGAGAATGGACGGTTTTGGTTTTCCCAAGTTATAATGCTATTTGGTTGTCAGTGACTGAGTTGTATGTTTTACTTAATTTTTTTTTAAGAGTTGTCCCCACCCCCAAAAAAAGGCAACTGTAGCAAGTAAAATAGTTTTATTAGGTCATTAGTGAATGATTGTCCTGAAAGGGATGTTCACCCCAGAAAATTAAGGTTTTTGCTATTTAACATTATTGTAAATAAGGCTAGGTTAATTTGCTTCTTCCTTTTCTTCCTCCTCTACTCCTTCCTCTCTTGTTGTTTTGTAGTTTCTTTTGAGTGTCAAATGAGGAAAGTGTAATTTTTATTTGGATAATATGGCTCCGGCTTTCTTCCTGAGTAAGGGTCCTGTACTATATTTTACTTAGATTGTCTTAGCACTTCAGTTCAGTTTTTCTTTTTGTTAAGATCCAATTAACATCTTCTTTTCTTTTTCTACAAAAAATTCCAAAATTTTTTCTTTAAGGTTGTACTTTTTGGGAGGTGATAATCTTGCTTTCATGTAAAATCACAACAAAATCAAGGCTTAAAAAATCCCCTTGCTGTGAGTAGATAGTGCATCATAACATTTGTTAAGGTGTCATATACATGGGTATTTATTTCACTGTTCTGAGGATTTTTTGAAACAGGTTTTAATCCTACTTCAGAGTCCTTAACGATTAAATGAGATACTTCATACAAAGCGGTCACCTGCAGCCTGGTGCTGAGAGCAGACACTGGCTCCATCCTCTCTTCACAGCTCATTCATCTGTTGAGCACGTGTGGGGAGTTTTCCCTGTGCCAGGTCAGGGCTACAAACAGGAGCCTGGCAGGCAGGACAGCTCCCCAGCCAGAGGGTGCCCTCGGTGCTGGGGAGCTTCCAGGAGGGGTTCTCAGCCTGTCTTGGGGGAGGGGGCTGTCCAGGCAAGGGCCTAAAGGGAGCCGGGGGAGTGTTCACTGGCTGGGGGTGGAAGGGTGGGAGACCTGGGGGAAGAAGACCAGCGCTTGCCCAGCCCGGAGAGAGCAGGTAGGATAGGGGAGAGGGCTGAGCGTGCCAGGAAGGGGAGGTTTCCCGGCCTGGCAGAGCGGGTCCAGGTGTTGGGGAGCTGTGAGGGGCGGGGCTCACCTGGGGGGCACCTGCGGGACGGTGGCCTGCTTGAGCGTTCCTGGAGCCCTGTGCCCTGGGCCTTGGTGGAGCCCAAAGGAGCCCCGCCGGGAATATGGGGCCTGGCGCCTGTTCCCAGCGCTGACTAGTTTGCGTTAGGGTTGCCCCGTTTTGTAGACCCGGTTGATTTCTGTCCAGTCTCTCACAGGTTCTTATGAATATTAGGTTAGTGACTAACACAACGCCTAGGACGTAGAAAGTGCTCAATTAGTGGTGGTCCCAAGATTTTAGAAGGGTTCGGAGAGAAAATTACAGTGAAGTACTTTTATAACATGTGTTTGTTTTCCAGTTAGATGTCAGAAATGCCTTAACAGGCTTCATTTTAAAAAGTCATGTATATCAAATGAATGAGCCTTTTCAGAAAATGCGTTCCAAAAGTGAGACTTCCTAGTTTTTTTCTAAAGTAGTATAGTTCAAACAATGTCATTTTGAACTTGAAGCTTAAAGCTCAGTTTTCTTTTCAGGTAGTTGAGACTTTTCCCTGGGGAATTACATATGAATTGAAAATTGAGCCAAAGGTATTAGCGCATTTCACATTCCAGGTTTAAGCACTAGAGAGAAAAAGAGATACTTCATGAATGTAGAGAATTGGAAATTGAGGTAGTTGATTGTAAATCAAAATATTAGATTTTCAGAGGGCATGAAATAGAATGACACAATCTAATCAAATACTTCACTGAAGATTTTATGATGAAAAATTGTTGGCATGTTCAGATTAGCACAATGGTAAATATCTCAAGAAAATTACTACAGAGCTAAAAAAAATACTGTTGCTTTTATATTGGAGTGATTTATTGGAAAATTAGCCTAACTGCTTTTAATTATTTTCAAAGATTTAATGGTAGAATAAGTAGATTACTTTTCTTGACCTTATGAAGCAAACATATGCTTTTCGTCTTTTACAGAGTTGAACAATGACCATAGTTGACAAAGCTTCTGAATCTTCAGATCCATCAACCTATCAGAACCAGCCTGGCAGTTCTGAGGCCGTCTCGCCTGGAGACATGGATGCAGGTTCTGCCAGCTGGGGTGCTGTGTCTTCGTTAAATGATGTTTCAAATCACACGCTTTCTTTAGGACCAGTACCTGGTGCTGTAGTTTATTCAAGTTCATCTGTACCTGAAAAATCAAAACCATCACCACAAAAGGATCAAGGTATTACTTTTTAAAAGATGGAATCGCTACAGGAAACTCCTGTATAAATGCTGTCCATAAGTTGGTAGTTTCAGAGAGAGGCTTATTTTGCAAGATAAATTATTGCCACCTGAGTGGCCAGCAGAGTTATGTTATTTGACGGGCTTCATTTTCCTCTGCTTCTGCTTCATGATTAACATACGTCTCATAACAGGGTTAGATTATTTTTAGTTACTGTGAATTTCTTTAACTCCTAGTTTTTGAAGGACAAACTTTATTCTGGTGAGAACCAAGATGCACGAGCGTCTCATTAGCGTCATTAACTATCACGCCCTGAGTAATCGTCTGCTTCCTAAAGATTTAAAAACTGGTGACTTTTGACAAATGAGCTCTGCTCAACTTTGTTTTCAATTTTTTGTTTGTTTTTTTCCCAGTTAAAGTCATCTGTAGTCTAAAGCTCTTCGAAAGAGAGCAGATCACGTAAATATTACATTATGTATCCAGCCATATAAATGTGGTTACATGTGTTAAAAGTCATCCAGATAAGTAAGACGTGGACACTTTAGCTGGCGCTCCTAAAACTCGGGGATTTGAAAGCTTTGAAACTGTGAGAAAAGATTGATTCCCACTCAAGACATTGTTCACGTAGGACGGCTTGGCCCTCAGATGGTTTGAGTCCTCGCAGTACATGTGATGCTGTGATGTGGGGTGGGGGTGCGATTTGCTGAAGGTGTTTGGGGGAGTTTGTCTCATAGAACAGTTTTACGGAGAGGTTTGGAGACTTTTACAGTAAGGACTTTGCCCCAGCACGCCTTCCCGCAGACCCGGCCTCCTCTCGCCTTGCGGGGCTCCTCTCTGCCCCAAGGTGGAGTGGGTGTCACCCCCGGCCCTTTTTTGGGGCGCTTGTCTCAGGTTTTAAAGACTCACGTCTCTGTTCCTGATTTGGCTCTGCCTTCTTCACGAAGCTGAAGCCTGCCTTTTTGCCTACCGAAATGGTCAATATTGCTTTTGCAAGCCGAGAACCATCTAGCAGGTGTCTTAGTCTTTGGTGGCACTGAGGAACTGGCAGACTTCTGAAGAAACACTCTGGCTGCAGATGATTTTGGCCTCTCCTAAATAAGTTGTTTTTGAGTTTCACCTGAGTTTTATTAGCATAGTTTTCAATTAGCCATTTAAGTCTTAAAAATAGATAAATTCTTCATGAATAGTGTCTTTCTGAGTATGTTATCATGGTGCCTAAAATCCCATCTCCCTACTGGTAAAGCTGGGGTGACGTCACTGCCACCCTTCAGAATCGAAACCGCCCGACAGCCAGTGAGGACGGCGGAGGGGGCGGCGCAGGCCGGGCTGTCTGCACCCGCCGCAGGGGCCACGGGCGCCGACCTTCCTGCGCGTGCTGCGGGGCTGGTGTCAACTAAGTAGATGGGAAAGAGGGCGACTGTGGCAGAGTCTCAGGTCTCAGGTGCCCTCCGGTCAGCCTTGTCTGTGGGCTCCTGGCCACTCCTACCTCCACCCACTAACTCCTCACCTCGCTTCCCAGCCATTTAAAGCAAATCTCAGACTTTCTATTTCATCTGTAAATAGTTTAATGTGTCTATCTAAATCATTCTTTTCTGAAATTTAAATGTTTTCCTATTAAAAATCCAGTCAATATTCAGATGTCCCCGGTCGTCGTAGAATGGTTTTTAACAGTTGGTCATTGAAACCAACTTCCAAACAAGGTCTACTCTTTGCATTTGGTGATTGTCTCTTTTAAGTTTTTTAAAATCTGATAAATACTGTCCCCTCTCCCACACAGACCCTTTTGTCCTTGAAATTTATTTGTCAAAAAAACCAAATCATTTAGAATTTCCCGCATTCTGGGCTCTTTTCTTTTAGTCCCTTTCTCCCCTGTGTTTCTGGTTAGCTGGTCATAAGAATCTTGGTCAAGTTCAGGTGTGATGTGTTGTTATTTATTTAGCTTCAGAAGTGTACAAAGCTTTCGTTTTAACTGTTTATTTTTCTAGCCCTAGGTGATGGCATTGCTCCTCCACAAAAAGTTCTCTTCCCATCTGAGAAGATCTGTCTTAAATGGCAACAGACTCATAGAGTAGGAGCCGGGCTCCAGAATTTGGGCAATACCTGTTTTGCAAACGCAGCACTGCAGTGTTTAACTTACACGCCACCTCTCGCCAACTACATGCTATCACATGAGCACTCCAAGACATGTAAGTGTCCTGACGCGTGTAGTGTTGTGGTATGCTAACCTACTTTTGCTTTTTTCTCTGAAATGAAAGTGAAGAATTAAGTCAAGAATTTGGTCATCACTAAGTTGGTTTCTTTTAGAAACCACGGAGGAAGACTCAAAGGTTTACATTCAGGTTGCATAAAAAACATTTTGCATGTAATTTAATCTGTGAAATTATTTAAAAAGAAACATTTTTTTCAGCATTTGGTGTTTCTGAATACACTGCTGACTTTCTACACTTACTAAAAATCGTGCCATAAATATCTACTGCCAACAGCTTGGGACAAGCAGGGTTGAGTCCTGCCTCTCCTGGCGTCCATCCTGTGTCGAAGGCTTGATTCATTTACAGACTTTAGGCGTAAGAGGAGCCTCTGGTCACAGCTCCTAACCCCTGGAAATTTGTGCAGGACTTTCCCTTTGGTGTATGAGAGCTCAGTTTCCAACCTAGAGGGCAGGAAATTAGTTAAAACATGTTATGTCTTTAAAAACATGTTATGTCTTTCAAAGAGCATGTTTTACTTTAACTAGGGGAGAGCCAACTCAGTGGTCAACTAGTGAAATTCAGAATTTAGAACGTATCTATTTTTTGTTGAGGTTTTGAATGTCTACATATAGTATTATAAATGCCCTTCACCTTTGATAAATGAAAACTCCCTGTTCTTTGATCTACATAAATGTGTATGTGTATGTTCAGGTGCTAGTCCTTCATTATCAGGGTGGAAAAAAAAAAAAGCCCTTGATTTCTTTCTGAATAGTTCTTTACTTTTTTTGTTGTTGTTGGCTTGTGGGATCTTAATTCTCCCACCAGGGATGGAACCCGGGCTCTCGGGAGTGAAAGTGCTCAGTCCTAACCACTGGACCATCAGGAAATTCCTGAATAGTCCTTTACTTGATGGAGAGTTTAGACACATTCTTTTAAAACTTTTCCCCCCAAAGAGCAAAATTATGGCTGTGTAAAGAATTTGGAAAGTACAGAAAAATTTAAAGTAACCAAAGGAAAATCACTGAGACTGTCAACCACCAAGAGGTGTTTGCTATGCCAAGGGGTTCAGATTACAGAAAGAAGATTCTCTTTGCCCTCATTTTTTCCTTTTCCAAGTCCGTAGTTGGTAATTATGTTAATATGTAATAATTGACATATTAACATGGACAGTTTTCTGATCATTTTTACACTTAATAAAACTGGGGTGTGAGAGTCCAGCCCTGGCACCTGGGCATCGAGAGAGAGGGGTGGAGACAAAGGTGCAGCTGCCTGGGGTTCCAGAGTCAGGTGCCCGTCTTCTACAGGCCGTTGGTAGTTTTCCCTCGTTATCAATAAACAGTAAACTGCACATACTTAAAATACACAGTTCGATGCATCTTGACATTTGTGCGCACCCATGAAACGACCACCACAATGAACTCTTTCATCGCCCCGGAAAGTCTCAGTGTGGCTTTGAAATCAGCCCTTCCAGCCCTTCCTGCCCCGTATCCCTTCCAGACCATGCAGCCACTGATGGGCTTTCTGTTTTACTGCAGATGAGTTTGTGTTTCCTAGAATGTCAACTATGGGGGATTACACAGTATTTATATTGCCTGGCTTTTTCACTCAGCAGTTATTTCAGTATCATTCATTCCGTGTTGCTGCCTGGATCAGCAGTTACTTTTTATTGCTGACTAGTACTCCATTGTATGGATGGATGTACCACAGTTTGTTTCTCCATTCACCTGTTGACGGACCTTTGGGTTATTTCCCTTTCGGGGCAGTCACAAGTGAAGCTGCTGTGAGGTTTTTGTAAGGACATGTGTTCATTTCTTGTGGGTAAGCATCTAGGAGAGGAATGGTTTGGTTCTATAATATGGGTACGCTTGACTTTAAGATACTTCCAAACTGGGAAGAGGAGTATGAGATTTTATATTTCCACCAGCAATGAATGAAAGTTTCATTTGCTCCACATCTTCCCTTATCCTTGGTGTGGTCAGTCTTTCTAATTTTAGCAACTCTTAACAGAACAGGTGTGTAGTGTGACAGTATCTTACCGTGGTTTGAATTTGCATTTCTGTAGTGAATAATGGTGTTGAACATCCCTCCATATCGTTCTTCAGCAGCTGTGAATTTGCTTTGCCCAAATGCTTGCTCCTGTCTTTGGCCTGATTTAAAATTGGGTAATTCTCTTCTTGTTGAGTTTTGAGACTTTTTTTATGTATTCTGGATAGGAGTCCTTTATCTAGTACATGATTTGCGAGCCTTATTTCTCAAACTGGAGAAAAGAGTCTCTTCACACTGTCTTTCAGAGAGCATGTTTTATTTACGTCAGTATTTTTCTTTCTTTGTCAGCTGTGCTGTCAGTGTTGTATTTAAGAAATCTTTGCCTAACCAGAGGTCGCAAATATTTCCTCTATTTTTTTTAAGCAGTCTTATACTTTTAGTTTTTATGTTTAGGTCAGTGATCCATTTTGAGTTAATTTTTGTCTGTGGTGTAGAGTTCATGTTTTTCAATATGAATATCCAATTGTTCCAGCACTGTTTATTCAAAAGATAGCCCTTTCTCCACTGAACTGTTTTTGTACCATTGCAAAAACCAATCGATCGCATCCATATGGATCTGTTTCTGACCTTTTTGTTACATTGATCCACTATCTGTCTTGACTCCATAACATAATGTCTTTTAAAAAAATTATTTCTTTTCTTTATTATTTGCCTTTTTGACTGCACTGGGTCTTCACTGCTGCACCGGCTTTATTTGCAGCCGGCAGGAACTTCTCTCTCGGGGTGCTCGGGCTTCTTCTGAGGTGGCTTCTTGTTGCAGAACACAGCTCTAGGGCACTGGCTTAGTTGCACCACAGCCTGATAACAGCAGTGTCTGGTTACTATGTATTTAAAAGTTTTGAAACTAGGTAGCTTTTCCAACTTTGCTCTCCTTTTTCAAAGCTGTTTTGGCTGTTCTTGGTCTTTTGCATTTCCAAATTGACTTTGAAATCAGTTTGTCAATTTCTACAAAAAAGCCTCCTGAGAGTTTGCCTAGGATTGTGTTGAATCTGTAAATCAGTTTGAGATGTATGACATCTAAACAGTATTGCCTTCTGACCCACAGGCAAGATGTACGTCTCCATTTATTTAGGTTCTCTTTGGTTTTTCTTAGTACTGTTGCATAGTTTTCAGTATACAAGTATAATATGCACATTTTAAAATCTGATTTATTGCTAAGTATTTCATATTTTTGAAAGCTATTATAAATGGTAATATGTATTTTGACCTTCAAGTTTTGATTGTTTATTGCTAGACTGTAGAAATGCAGTTGACTCTTGTTTATTGATTTCATATCCTACAATTTTGCTAGCTCCATAATTCTAGTATTTTTTTTAATAGTTACCTGTGTTACCCATGTGATTGCTTAGAGGCATGTTATTCAGTTGCCATATGTTTGGGGATTTTTCAGAAATTGTCCTGCTACTGATTACTAATTTAACTCCATTGTGGTCAGAGAAGATACTGTTCAATAAATGTTTGAATCCTTTGAAACTTGAGACTTGTTTTATGCACTAGAATGTGGTTTAGTTTGTTAAATATTCCATGTGTACTTAATAAGGATGTATATTCTACATTGGTTGGAGTTTCTATAAATGCTGAGTATGTTTAGTTAGTTGATAATGTTAAGATAGTCTTTTATGTTCTTACTGCTTTTCTGTCTACTTGTTCTATCAAATTTTGGGAGAGATACATTGAAATAAAATACATTGAATAAAATTCTTTTTTTTTTTTAATAAAATTCTTATACATAGCCTTTAGTTTTTATTCTTTAATCCAGTCTTACAGTCTCTACCTTTCATTTTAGAGTGTAAATCATTTATATTTAATGAGAGTATTGATATGATTGGGTTTTTTATTTACCATCTTGCTGTTTGTCTTGTTTGTCCTGTATTCTTTGTTCCCTTTATCATCTGTTTCTGCCTTCTTTTGGAATGAGTGATTATATGATATTTCCTCTACTTTATTGGCATATTTTCTCAACTTTGTTTTCTCTTTTTAGTGTTTAACATACATCTTTAACTTCCTGTAGCTTCCTTTAAAATACCATTCCGGAGGCTGGGGAAAAAAATACTCTTCCGTCCCCCATATGTTGTAAGGACTTTATGACAAGATGCTCTCGTGACCTCCCTAGGCATTTGTGCTGTTGTTGTCATGAATTTTATTTTCACTTATTTTGTAACCACATAATACGTTGTGTTATTTTGCTTTAAATAAAATTTGAAAATTTTAAGTGGTTTGTAAAGGTTTCTTCACAAATCTTTTATATTTCTTACTCTTATCATTTCTACTGCTTTTAATTCCTCTGTGTAGATCCAGATACCATCTGGTATTTTTCTTATGCCTAGAGGAATTCTCTTAACTATTTTTGCTGATTTTTGTTTTGCTTTTTTATTCTTGGTCTGAAATGTCTTTATTTTGCCTTTTTTGAAGTTAAACTTTTTATTTTGAGGTAAGTTTAGATTTCCATGCAGTTGTAAGAAATCACACAGAGACATCCTGTGTACCCTTACCCAGTTTCCCCGAGTGGTGACACTGCAGTTCAGTCTTGCAACCAGGATATTGATCCTGATACAGTCAAGGTATGGAAGTTTCCGTTCCTAAGGAAGTTTCCTTTTAAAGCCAAGCCCACCTCTCTCGTGCCCCTATAGCTTCCTTAATCCCTGGCGAACCACCCTGGTTTTCAGTTATGTTATTTTGTTATTTCAAGAATGTTGCATCTATTGAATTATTTAATAGGGAATTGGCTTCTTCACTTAAGCCTAAGTCTTTGGATATTTCTTCACTTTGTTGTATATGTTAATAATTTGTTCCTTTTTGTTGCTGAGTCGTATTCCATGGTATGGATGAACCACAATTTGTTTAACCATTCATCCATTAAAGGACGTCTGGGTTGTTTCTAGTTTTGGATGTTATGAATAGAGCCGCTGTAAACGTTACTGTGTAGCTCCGGTACTCTAGCCACCTGATGCAGAGAGCTGACTCACTGGAAAAGACCCTGATGCTGGGAAAGATGGAGGGCAGGAGAAGGGGACGACAGAGGATGAGATGGTTGGATGGCATCACCGACTCAGTGGACATGGGTTTGGGTGGACTCCGGGAGTTGGTGATGGACAGGGAGACCTGGCGTGCTGCGGTTCATGGGGCCACAAAGAGTCGGACACGACTGAGCCACTGGACTGAACTGAACTGAGAACATATGTGTGATCACAAGTCTTTATTTCTCTGGAATAAGTGCCCAGGCTGCTGTTGCTGGGTCATGAGGTAGTTGCAATATCTGGTTTTATAAGAAATTGCCTTAGTTCTTGGCTGACCATTGTGCATTTCCTCCATCCATGTATGGAGAGTTCCAGTTGCTCTTCATTGTTGCCAACATTTGATGATGTCACTGTTTTTCGTTTTAGCCATACTTTAATTATGCATATAATGATATCTCAGGTTTTAATTTGGATTTCCCTAATGCCTAAAGGTCTTGAACTTCTTTCCATGTGTTTGTTTATCATCTGTTTACCCTCTTTGGTAAAATGTCTCTTTATGTCTTCTGTTCATTTTCTATTGTGTTCTGTTTTTATATTGTTTTGTTCTTTGTGTATTAGATATTAGGTCTTTTGGATATATATTTCCAACATTTCCTGCCAGTTTGAAGCTTGTCTTTTTATCCCCTTACCCTTAGCAGGATCTTTCACAGAACAAGAGTTTTCAATTTTGGTGAGGTTGAGTTTTTCCTTTTATGAATTATGTTTTTGCTGTTGAGTATAAGATCTCTTTGCACAGCCCTTGACCCTAAAGATTTTGCCCTGTTGGGTTTTTTTTTTCTGAAAAGTTTTATAGTTTTATATTTTACGTTTAGATACATGATCCTTGTTATGTCAATTTTTATATAGCGTGGTTTGTTTTGTTTTTTTGTTTGTATGTTTGTGGTTGTTCAGTTGCTCTAGCACCATGTGTTGAAAAGGCTAGCTTTCCTTCACTGAATAGTTCTCATACTTTTGTAAACATCACTTGGGTGTATTTGTGTGGGTCTGTCTCTGGGTCCCCCGTTCGATATGTGTCTGACCCTCAGCACAGTCTTTTGTTACTGTGGCTGTGCAGTGAATCTTGATATCAGATAGAGTGATTCCATCCACTTACTCTTTTTCAAAATTGTTTTTCTCTATTCTAGTTCCCTTGTTTTTCTATATAAATTATAGAATAATCTTGTCTGTATTTACAAAGAAATCTTAGTGGGATTTTGATAGGAGTTTTGTTAAACCTGTATCTCAGTTTGGGGAGAATGGACATCTTTACTGTGCTGACATTTCCAATCTGTGGATGTGGTGTGTCTCTCCATTTCCTTAGATCTCTGTGTTGTTTCACCAGTGTTGCATAGTTATCAGCATGTTTTGTTTTGTTAGTTAAACATCTAATTCTTTTATTTTTAATTTTGGTGTTCATGAGTTTATTGCTGGATATAAAAATAACATTTCATTTTTGTAAATTTTTGTATATTGACCTTGCTGACTTCACTTAACAGTTCTGGGCTTTTTTTTTTTTTTTTTTTTTTGGTGGAGTCCTTGTATTTTTCTATCTAGAGAGTCATGCCATATGTAAATAGGGGCATTTTTACTTACTTTTTACTTATCTGTATTCTTTCTTCCCTTTTCTTGCCTTATTTCACTGGCTAGAACTTCTAGCACTGTGTTGAATCAGTGATCAGAGGTGACATCCTTGCCTCGTTTCTGATCTTAGGGGAAAAGCATTCAGTTTGATATTAGCTGTAGGTTTTTGGTGTATCCTGTTTATCAAGTCAGGGAAGTTCTGCTCTGTTTCTTTTTTTCCCCCCTGTTTACCAGTTCCTGCTTTTTATCATGAGATAGTGTTGATTTTTGTTGATAGGTTTTTCTATATCAAATTGATATGATCATGTGAATTTCTTCTTTAGCTTATTATGGTGGAATATTCTGGTAGATTTTCCAGTATTGTCAGCTTTGTATCTCAGGAATAAACTACATTTGGTGATGATGTTTAATTATTTTTATATTTTGCTGAATTTTTATTAAGGGTTTTACATCTGTTCATGAGCTGTATTGGTGTGTAATCTTTTGTTTTTGTACCACCTTTGTTTGGTTTTGGTACTAGGATAATACTAGCTTTATAAAATGTGTTTGGGATATGTTAACTCCTATCTTTTGGAAGAGATTGTGTAGAATATTGATGTAAATTCTTATATAAACATTCAGTGTAGAATCCATCAGTGAAAATATTTTAACCTGGAGATTTCTTTTTGGGGGGAGTTTTAAACTTGCAAATTTAATTTCCTTAGTAGGTATAGGGCTATTCAGATTATTTTCAATGGGTTATGGTAGTCCACTTTTTTGAGGAGTTGGTCCGTTTCTAAGTTGTCAAATTTACATGTGTCAAGTTAATCACAGGATATATTTATGTATATTCTCTTGTTTTTCCTGTGATGTCTGCAGGGTCTGTGTTGATTTCCTTGTTTTTGTTTCTGACATTGTTAAACTGTGAATCCCCCTTTGAATGCTGCTTTAACTGTGTCTCCAAGCTTCTGATCTGTTGTCTTTTCAATTTTTATTTTAACCCTTTGAACCACGGGTTGTTCAGAAGTGTTACTCAGTTTCCAGGTATTTATAGACCTTCCTGTGTTCTCTCTCTCTCTCACTGATTTTTAGGAGTTTCCATTCTGTACTTTTTATGATTTCTCTTGTTTTATTTTTTGAGGTTTGTTTGTGGCCCAGGCCATAGTCTGTCTCGGTGTATGTTCTGTGAACCCTTGAAACACATGAGTATTCTGTTGCTGGGTGGGGTATTCTATAAATGGTGATGGAGTCTCATTAGCTCTTGGTGTTGTTGAGTTCTTCTATATCCTTGCTGGTTTTCTGATTAATTGTTCAGTTGTTGACAGAAGGATGTTGAGGTTTCCAGCTCTAATTGTGGATTTCTATATATCCATTTTCAGTCCTGTCAGAGTTTGATTCATGTGTTTGACAGCTCTGTTGTTTGGTACAAACACATTTAGGATTGCTTTGTCTTTCTGATGGATTGATCCTTTATATAATGTCCTTTTCTCTGATAGCTTTCTTTGCTCTGAAGTCTGCTCTGTCTGCTATTAATATAGCCATTCCTGCTTTCTTTGGGTTAGTGTTTGCATGACATATTTTTCCATCTTTCTTCTTTGAGCCTGTTTGTATTGTTACATTTGAAGTGAGTTTCTTACAGGCACAGTAGTTGAATCATGTTTTTAAATCTGCTTTGTTAATTTAGATCTTTTCATTAGTGTATTTATTAATATTTAAGGTAGTCATTTATACATTAGGACTCAATTTCACCATTTTGTATTTTGTTTTCTGTTGAGTTATTCATTTGTCTTATCTCTGCCTACTTGTAGGTTACTTGAGTATTTTACACTTTTGTTTAAAATTTGTTTTTGTGCTTATGTTTTTGAATGTATCTCTTTATATAGTCTTTAGAGGTTCCTTTAGGTTTACATTATTTATGTGTAGCTTTTCACGGTTTACTAATGTCATTTTACCAATTCAAGGGAAATGTAGAAACTTTACCTTTTGTCTCCTTTATTCTTCCCTAGTAACCATGTAATTAAATATTTCCTTTACCTACACTTAGTACCACATTTATAGACAGTGTTATAATTCTTATTTCAACTGTCACATAATTTAGAAAACCCAAGAGAAGGAAAATGTATTTGTCTATATTTTTGATTACCATGTTTTTATTCTTCCTTCTTGATGTTCCAGGGTTGCTTTAAAAAAAAGAAACAAAAACCAAAAACCCAAATCACTTCCTTTTTGTTTAGAGAGCTTCTGACTTAAAGAAGTCACTCTTTAAGTCATTCTTTTAGGGTAAGCCTACTGGTGACAGATTCTCCTGGTTTCGCTTCACTTGAAAGTGCCTTAGTTTCATCTTATTCCTGGACATTTCCACTGGGCATAGGATTCTGGGTTTAGAGTCCCTTTTTTTTCAGCACTTGACAATTTTTGTGCTACTTCCTCTGTCCTCCATGGTTTTTGGTGTGAAATCCATTTCTATTCAAGTGTTCTCTCATAGGTAAGATGGTGTTTTCCCATCACTACTTCCAAGGTAGTTTTCTGTGTCTTTAGTTTTCACAAGTTTGACGTGATGTGCCTTGGTGTCTGTTTCTCTGTTCTCTTTCCTGTCTGGTGTTTGCAGGGAGTTACATCTCTTGCCACATTGGGGGAAATTTCCGCCTCCGTTTCTCATACGCTGAACCCAGTCTTTTCTCCCCTCTCCTTCCGGGACTCCGATAACATGTGTTAGAGCTTCTGCTGGAGTCCCACGGGTCCCTGGGCTCTGCTCCCCTCTCTTGCCCTGCCTGCTCTTTCTCTGTTGTCAGAGGACGTGAGTTCTGTTCTGTATGCATGTTTGCGGGTTCTTTCCTCGGTCAGTTCCGTTCTTCTGCTTAGCTCATCCACAGAGCTGCTTACTTCGGCTATTGTGTTTTTCATTTCTAAAATTTTCCATTTGGTTCTTTATATCTTTTATTTCTTTGTTGAGTCTTTCTATGTTGTTTTACTTGTTTCTCGTATATTCATAACTTCCTTATTCACTTCTCCAGCACTCAGAAATTCTTGGTTCTTAGTCTGATGAGTGATTTTCAGTTGAAACCTGAACATTTTTGTGTTATGCTATAAAATATTGGATCTTATCTGATTTGTGTTTTGACCAACTTTCTCTTGACACCATTCTGGCAAAGGAAGAAATAGGTGGAGATAGAAGTCCAGATTCCACACTCAGCCTCTGTTGACATCCGAGGTGGGGGTTGGGCTCCACGTTCTTGCTGGATGGGAGTGGGGGTTTCCGCTCCCCCCCAGTCTCCAGGGAGACTGCAGTGGCTTTTTACCACTGGGTGATGGCGAGAGTCCTGATTCTGACACTACCCAGTGGGGAGCTGGACAGATGCTTCTTTCTTTCTCTATTTCTTGAGGTATAATTCATTACAATATTATATGTTGTTGTTGTTCTGTCACTAAGTTGTGTCCAACTCTTTGCAACCTCGTGGACTGCAGCACACCAGACTTCTCTGTCCCTCACTATCTCCCGGAGCTTGCTCAAATTCATGTCCTTTGATTTGGTGATGCCATTCAGCCAGCTCATCCTCTGTCGTGCCCTTCTCCCACTGCCCTCGGTCTTTCCTAGCATCAGGGTCTTTTCTAATGAGTCAGCTCTTTGAATCAGTGACCAAAGTAGCAGAGCTGCAGCTTCAGTTCAGTCATTCCACTGGAGGTTCAGGGTTGATTTCCTTTAGGATGGGCTGGTTTGATGATGTCCAGAGACTCTCCAGAGTCTTCTGCAGCACCACAGTTGGAAAGTGTCAGTTCTTCAGTGCTCAGCCTTCTTTACCAGGCTCTTCTTTACAGTAGAGTGATTCCCGAATTTTAAAGGTCATGCTCCATTTATAAGCACATTTATAAGACACTGGCTATATTTCCTGTGTTGTACACTATCCTTGTAGCTGATTTTCTATACAATAGCTTGTACTTCTTAATCTCTTCCTGCTCTCACACCCTCCCCTTCTTTCTCCCCGCAGGTAACCACTAACTTGTTTTCTGTATCTGAGTATGCTACTTTTTTGTTGTGTTCACTAGTGTGTTGCACTTTTTTGACTCGACACGTCAGTGTTACCATGACAGCATTTGTCTTTCTGTGTCTGACTTACTTAAATAAGCATAATACAGAGGGATGCTTCTTCACTGCTGGGTTTGGGGGTAGAAGTCCAGGCTCCTCCTCTGATCTTCGCTGACGTTGTGACGTTGTGAGGTGGGGGTGTGGCTTGTTACCACTTAGCATGGATGGAAGTTCCCATTTTTTACCTCCCTTTTTTTAACACCATGCCGGAAGCTTTCACTGTGGCTTTGTTCCCTGGTTTTATTGGTATTTCCAGGTTGGTGGCGGCTGCTGCTCCAAGTCTGAAATCCATGAAGCAGAAAGCAAACCAGAACCCTCCCTGCCATGTCTTCCTTGGCCTCTGAAACTGTTACTTTGTCTCTCTCTAGCTTTCACAGCTTTCTTAGTCTGTTTCATGCACAGTGTCCTTGCACAGTGTTTCAGGCACAGTGTTGTTGCTGTCCTTAGTGGGAGGAATAGGGGAAAGAAGCGCTGGTCCATCTGAGAAGTGGGGGCTCATCTCTGTTGCGGAAAGACGTCTTCACGGCGCATGGAAACCCTGTGCTGGCGTTTTTCTCTCCACGCTTGAGAGCTGCCTTCTCTTGGCATTGTTTCTCAGCTTCACCTTTGTTCTTATATACATAGTTTATTCCCACCTGCTTTACATTTTTTATTTTTATCACTGTTATAAGTAGCCTTCTGTTTGGGTTTTGTTGAAGTTGTTAGATCTGTAAATTTACTCTTTACGTTTGTATGCTTTTTAGTCATTTAAAAAAATGTTTATTATAATTGTGCTAAGTCACTTCAATTGTGACCAACTCTTTGTTTGCGACCCTGTGGACTGTAGCCCACCAGGCTTCTCTGCCCATGGGATTCTTCAGGCAATAGTGGAGTGGGTTGCCATGCCTTCCTCCAGAGGATATCCCCAACCCAAGGATCGAGCCCGTGTGTCTTACGGTTCCTGCATTGGCAGACAGGTTCTTTACCGCTCGCATCACTTGGGAAGCCCCCAATATTTATAAACATTAATAAATTAATGCTTATAACAGTTATGATAATTACTATATGGTTAACTTCTTTTTCTTTTTTGTATTTTTTGGTTAACTTCTTTACTGTACAGTTCTGTTAATTTGAGGGGTCAGGTTTATGAATTTTAATACAGGTATAGGTTCATGTAGACTGCCATCTCAGTCAGAATGCACAACTATTCTCCCATTCTTAAAAAAACCTTCCTCATGCTGTCCCTTTGAAAACAATCATTTCTGAAAATATTTGTCCCGTCTCTTCTCCTTCGGACTCCAGTTACATGTACACTGGGGACACCTGGGCGTGCTCCCATAGCTCACTGGTATGCTTTTTTCTTGTTCTTTTGAGAGGTTTGTTTTTTTTTTTTTTAATTTTTTTTTTTAGGTTTGTGTTTCATAATAGATAACTTCTGTTGCTAAGTCTTCAAGTTTGCTAATCTTTCCTTCTTTTGTTTCTAATCTGTTATTAACTCTATTTGTTCTGTTTTTCATCTCAGAAATCCTACCTTTCATCTGTAAAGTAGATTTGGTTTTATTTCCTTGTTTCTCCTTAACATGCCTTTGCTTTTTTCTACATCCTTGAGCATCGAAATATATATATATATATACACATGTCTTTTTTTATTATTCTTGTTTTTGAGGACATTTCCAGGTCTATTTCAGTGTCATTTCCAGATCTATTTCTGCTTATCTGCTCCCTATTATTGGTCTTTTCTGCATCTTTGTATGCCTTGTACTCTTCAGTTACAATTTTATGTTGCTGGGTGCCAGATTTTTTTTATTCCTGAAAATATTGTTTAGCTTTACTCTGGGACACAGTAATGTTAACTGGAAATAGTTTGGACCTTTTGAGACTTTAAAAGCTTTGTTAGGCAGGACTGAGCCACCTTTAGTTTTAGGTGTTTCTTGAATTGAGTGTAATTGACTTTTGGGGCCACATAATTCTTTATTATAGAGGCTGCTTACTGTAGGATGTTGACCAGCATTTGTGGTCTCTACCCACTAGATGCCATTAGCACCACTTAGTATGAGCTAAGGTGGTTTTCCTATTTTTTAAAAGCTGTTAAAAAAATACAACAGAGACCTTTGTATGTGAAAAAGCTAGAACACTTGAGATTTTGAACCCTTGCACAGGAGACATTCCTTTACTGCTTGAGACAAATGGTAGCATAAGAAAAAAAATTGTTATTTCTCCAGCATAGACGCTTCGAAATTGGAAGCGTGTGATTTGAGCCCAGCTGTGTGCCTGCCTCTTAATGACTATTTGGCATTGAGCGAATTTTTAACTCTCTGAGCCTCAGTTTCCTTTCTTGTAAAAGAGAGCCAGTATATATTTCTCTCTCAGGTTTGTTGGAGAATTCAGTGGAAATGAGTAGAAGTATATAGCTCAATGACAGGACGCACAGTCACTCTTATCCTTGCTTCAGGAGTGTGCTTGTGTTACGTATAATACCCCTCGATGTGCAGATAGTGTCATAGTTTGCTAACTTGGAGGCTTATCATCTGTTATCTTTCAGGTCATGCAGAAGGATTTTGCATGATGTGTACAATGCAAGCACATATCACCCAGGCACTCAGTAATCCTGGGGATGTTATTAAACCGATGTTTGTCATTAATGAGATGCGGCGTAAGTATCCTCTCTAGTAGTTTATATGAATATTTGTTAGCCAGTTGGTCTTAATGATCTGACTGGTAAATGATGAGCTCCTTGGGTATTGCAGCAAACAGTTTATTGTATATAAATATGTCTTTAACGAATAACAGTTTTTTAGCAAACCATTTACTATGTAAACACATTTTGAAACCTAAAGCAAAAGATAACAATATAGTAAAGAAGATGGTATTCAGTTTGATATATAAGCAAATTAAAAATGATAAAACCCTCAAATTTGTTAACAAAATTGGGATAACTTTTGCAGCATTTTTCCTAGATATTTGGATTTCTATGCTGAGTAATACTAGCTCTAAATATTGTCCCACCGGTTTCTTTAAATAGTTTCAGTTAGCTTTAATTCAATGAATGAGTATACATAGTGACAGGAATTATCAAAATAAAGTTAATTATATTCTTAAAGAACATTTTATACTCAGAACTTAGCAGATTTGTGGATCAATTTCACAAGTTTCTATATAATTTTTAATGACTTTAAAATCTCCTCTTGCATTATAATGATTCTGATAGGTTCCATGAAATTTTTTATGCACTTTCTTCATGTTTTTTGCAGTAAGCTTTTGTATTATCTTAATTAACTGATTTGGAATAAAAAATGCTTACAAATAAAACAAAAACCTGACTCTTAATCTGGTATCTAGCTGGGTAATTATAGGGGTCCATAATTACACAGTGACAATTTATAATCCTTTTGCCTAAAAAGCTGCTGAAGATAAAGAAGTGTTATCTTGGCCCTTGGTACTATTAACAGGCTGGAGGAGACCATGAAAATTTTTTTTTCAACATTGCTGGATCTTAACAAAATTTTAGCCAGGGGTGATTTTGTTTGTTGAAAACATGTGTATGTTATATATACTGATATGCACATATATACACATGCATACATATATGGCAGACAAAATTAATTTTTTTAAACCTAGTTATTTAAGAGAATGCTATTGGTGTGTATATGTACATACATCTACGGATGTACATATATGGTTAAATATATGGTTATATGGTTAAATAATGAAATTGTTAACATATATGGTTAAATGGTTATAGACATATATGGGTGAATAATGAAATTGTCATTTTTGTAGGTCAGAACTTGTGGAATGTGCTCAATTTCATATGATTCAAGTTAATATATATCTATATATTCATTCACATAAAATTATATGTATATTTATACTTCTGTATTGTTTTTCATTATCATTTTGGCTTGTGGCTATTTAGTCAATTAGAAATAGGACTGAGATGTTACTGTGCAGTGGAGAATGTATGTTCTCTAGGCTATTGGGATAGAATTAGATAGATTCACACTTGTCTTTTATATAGATTCTCTTAGGGAATTCTAGCACCCAAGTTAAGAGGTATGCACTAACATAACATTTGAGACAAAATTTTGAAACAATAACAGCTAAAGTTGAGTTTATTCAAGAATCATTTTATTGCTGAAGACAGTCCCTGGGCTCTCAGAAACTGCAGCCCATGTGGGCTTTTGGTAGTCTGAAGGGCTCATCCTGGGTGTTCTCAGGGGAAACTTAATTAATTAACTAATTAATGCTGTTTCCTCATAAAATAGTTATCTAACCAGTATACTGTCATAAGATACAGCCTCGGGGGGAGTACTGCCTGGGCGTGTGATAGGGGATGATAAGGCTTTGTCTTTCCTCAAACTCGACAGGTATAGCCAGGCACTTCCGCTTTGGAAACCAAGAAGACGCCCACGAATTCCTTCAGTACACTGTTGATGCTATGCAAAAAGCATGCTTGAACGGCAGCAATAAGTGAGTCCACACGGCATGGGTCACCCCCGCCCCCAGCCCGGCTGCCCTCGGGCACTCCGCTCGGACTTCAGGAGGGGCGCGCGGAGCTCCCTGTCCGCTGCACCTTTTGACTTTGTGCTGCCTCTTCCTCGAGTGGTTTGCATTATTTTAAAATGGTTGAAATTTTAAAAGGTGTGCTCCCTATCTCTAGCCTTTGAAATCTGTGTGTGTTCCCTTTGTCAGTGGGGTCAGTTACCAATCCCTGCAGTCTCTTCTTTAAAATCTAAACATGGGCTCAGGGGAAGGTTGGAGAAACAGACAAGTCGTCGCCTACTTGCTGTTTCCTCGACACCCCCCGCAGGCGTGCATTCCCTTCCTGCGGCCCCGGCCCTGCGTCGGCAGGCGCTCAGCATCTGGATGGTGCTGGGCTGCAGGGCAGAGTGCTCACAGTGGTGTCCCAGTCCTGCTGAGGGCGACTGCCTCTTGCTGCGTGCTTCGGGGCCAGAGTCCTGCCCTGATTTCCAGATCGCTTCTTAATACTGTCCGACTGCTTCTCCTCCTCACCCCAGATGTGTCTTTGATTGGGCAAGGCTGCTCTCCGGCTGTCACCATACTGTGCGGCTCTCTTGCGTGAATTCTCAACATGGTTTTTAGCATCAGTTACAGCACCTCTTATTTTTGCAGAATGCTTCTCTCATCTCACTCTTTGATTTTTTTTTCAGATTGGACAGACACACCCAGGCCACCACACTCGTCTGTCAGATATTTGGAGGCTACCTAAGATCTAGAGGTAAACTCTTGGTTTTAAAGGTTGATAATTGTGACCTGGCATGTGGTGTAAAAGGACGCAAGGGCTCGGAAGGGGTTAAGAAGGGCCCATGTGTCTCTCTGCGCCCGGACTCCCATCCCCGTCAGCCCCTGGCCCAGCTTGTGGTTGTCCTCCCGGTCGCTTCCTGTGCGTGAAGAGCCTGGGCTCTTTTCACACTGGAAACTTTCTAACATTTTCAGCACACATAGGTCTCACACAGCCTTTCACAGTTGCAATAGTATTCCAATTAGTTTAGTTCCCCACCAGTGAATTTTTAGGTTGTTTCTAATTTTTGTTGTTGTTATTACCACTAGCGCTTTATTGAGCATCCTTGTATACACATACCTTTATGTCCATGTAAAAGTGTGTATACATACGATAATTAGTTAGAATTTCTGTATCAAAGGATATGTGTTTTCAAATTCTGATTTTGCCATATTGTTCTTCCAAGAGGTTATACCAGTTTACACTCCAGCCAGCAATGTACGTGGACCAAATTAGTGACTCCCACTATGTTGTAACATGTTTTGCCCAGTCTTATAGATGAAAAAAGTACCTTATGGTTTTTGTTTTGTAAATGCATGTGTGTGTTCTGTCATTTCAGTAGTTGGTATTGCCATACTGATTATACTTTGCTTATCCTTTGTGTTTTATTTTTATTTCAGTCAAATGTTTAAATTGCAAAGGTGTTTCAGATACTTTTGATCCATATCTCGATATAACTTTGGAGATAAAGGTAAGTTTGGTAGCTGTGGTGGTAGTCAAGTTAAACAAAAATTAGTCACACTTTATATAACTTTATTTATAGTTCTCTTACAATTTAGACTACACTTGTTAGAGAATATGAATTGAGAACTTTAATATGCTAAGACTTCATTAGAGGAGCTTATTGAAACTTTGTATTAGGCATCATAAAAAACTTAAAAATTTAATAATTTTATTACCTGTTGACCTTTAATCTTAATAAAACCAGATTATGATGCCTATATCAGCCGAATTTACGTGGTGGTTATTCTTTAGAAACTTTTTTGCTTCTTGCATTCTCTGAACTCTCCCATTTTTTGTTGTCTGTAGCTTTTGTTTTTCTCATCTCAAGTGTGATACATGCTAACGATAAAAATGAGAAACACTGCAGAGACATGTGGGAGCCTGTCCCCAGAATGAACACTTGTTAACAGTTTGATATAGACTATTCCAGAGTGTCTGTTTACTGTTTACACTGACGGGTTTACACCTTCAGTCTTTTGGGCCACTTGCTATTTTCATTCCATTTTGCTTGGGCCTGCTGTGTGTCATGCTTCAGCCGATCTACATGCCTGTTTCCTTCCTGGTAGATACTTTGATTTTGTTCCTGTTTTATGCTACTGTAAATAATGCTGCAGTGGGCAACCTCTATTTGTTTGCTTTGGCCACACTGTGCGGCTTGCGGGATCTCAGTTCCCCGACCAGGGATTGAATCCAGGCCCTTAGCAGTGAAAGCACGGAGTCCTAGTCACTGGACCACCAGGGAATTCCCTGCATTTTTTTTTAACTGGGGGTGGGGAGGGCAATAGCTTGGTGTGTACATGTGTAAAACTGAGCACCAGAATGAAAAAGTTTCTTCTTACATAAAATTCGCGCTTGGCTTTACACTTTGGGGCCATCTTTCTTCTTTCGCTGACACGCGGCAGCGCGTGGTCACGTGCTCTTGGTGCCCCTCTGTCCGCAGGCCGCTCAGAGCGTCAACAAGGCACTGGAGCAGTTCGTGAAGCCGGAGCAGCTCGATGGGGAAAACGCGTACAAGTGCAGCAAGTACGGCGGTGGTGCGCGCGGGGAGCGGGGAGGCTTGCGGGGAGAGGGTTTGGCGCGTCTGGCGACCGGCAAGGTTCCTCTTAGCTTCCGGGACCGCCTGGGAAGACCCTGGCTCTCTGTTCGCGAGGGCCAGGGCATCCGAGTCTCAGTGTTAACACTCCTTAGACCCGGAGGAGGCGGGTCCTCACTCCTGGGGAGCTGGGTGGAGGCGAGGGTAAGACCAGTCACACGTTAGTGCCCCTGCGTGTGAAGGTGCTGGCTGGGGTGGGGCGTGTGTGTCAAGCAGCATCTCCAGTGACCCCGGTGTGAAGGTTTGGGGCAGGTGGAGCATCGCTTTCTCCCAGAGCAGTCAAGGATCTCTCTTTTTCATGGTCGTTTCCCAGGATTTGGGGCAGTACCTGCCAGAATCCTCAAGTTTGAATCATTCTGTAATGTTTCCCCATGAAGTCAAGGAGGCCTATTTTAAGAAAGCCCTGTTTCTTATGGTTTAAGTAGATGTTCGTTTTAAGTCAGGTAATATGGGTAAGAGTTGTTACTGAGTAGAGCCAGACCTTGGGGATAACTGTGGGTTTGGTTCCAGACCAGCACAATAAAGTGAATCTTGCAATAAAGCAAGTTGCCTGAATTTTTTTGTTTCCCAGTTTATAGAAAAGTTAGGTCTACATTATACCATAGTTTTTAAGTGCAATAGCATTATGTCTAAGAAACAGTGTACAAACCTTAATTTAAAAATACTTGTTTTAAAATGCCAAAATAACTAGAAGAGTAACATCAAAGGTCACTGATCATCATAACAGATACAATAATAATGAAAAAGCTTGAAACATTGCAGGAATTATCAAAATGTGGCACAGAGACCTGAAGTGAGCAAATACTTTTACATTGCAGGCAGATTCTTTACCACTGAGCCACCTGGGAAGCCCTGAGCAAATACTTTTAGAAAGATGGCCCAGTAGACTTGCTCCACGCAAGGCTGCCGCAAACCTTCAACTTGTGGAAAATACAGTATCTTCAAAGGGCAGTAAAATGCGGTGCCTGGGTTCATTTTTTTGGGGAGAAGGCCCCTTTTCCTTCTAAGACCAGAGGGATGTTGCCTTTGTTTTAAACCTCATGGACGTTTCTAGTCTTTACTTCCTTGCTTTTGTATCTGGGCTTTGTTTTCACAGGGTTCTTCTACCAGCCAGGTTTTCAGTTTGTTTTGAATTGAGACTAACTTATATAAATCTAGTTTCTAAAGTATCAGTGATCTATAGGACCTGACATTTCAGAGCTGTCCTGTGTTTTTCATTCATGTTAACTTAGCCATCTCCCATACTTCAGATTTTCATATTTTCACTGTTGGATGAAAAGGGTGGTATTTCTCATCCAGTACCCTTCTTTTGGAAACTTAGACTGTTCCAGAGAAATAACAAGGGTAAGATGAAAAAACAACAACCAACCCATATTAATCTTCTTAAACATCTGTTTTTGTTTTTCCCAAGGTGTAAAAAGATGGTTCCAGCTTCAAAGAGATTCACTATACATAGATCTTCTAATGTTCTTACACTTTCTCTGAAACGTTTTGCAAATTTTACTGGTGGAAAAATTGCTAAGGTGGGTAGATAATATTATTAACAACTGTTTATGCTGAGCCTTTCAAGGCTTAACTGTCAGCAGCTTCATGGAGTTTTATTACCTGATTTTCTAAGTTCTTCCAGCACTTGTTAGTGGAATAAAGTGTCAAAGAACTGAGCTCAAAGTTTGATGTGTGTGTTTACAGGGTGTGTGTTTTTGTCTGTATCCTTTAGCTGGCTAGACTTTCTGAAGATCACAACCAGTGCTTATTACCCGCGTTTGGGCATCAAAGTCAGTCAAGGTGCCGAGTGTGTTCAGGGAACGCTTACGGCATTTCAAGTCCAAAGATTTCCCAGCCACACCTTGCCATTCTTTCACCAGAACTTGTTTTCTTGCTTATTCATTTGTTTTCTGATTGGTAGTATACTGACTTTCCCATTTTCTTCTCACTTTCTGAAATTGAAAGTGGTCAGAAATCCAGTAATACGCGGAAGAAATAACCTGCTCCTGAATTGTCAAAAATAAGCGATGACTTCAGGTCCAGACCTGTGATTGTTAAGTGTCTGCTTTGATGGGTTTGCGTAAAGGAGAGGAAGAATACAGTGGGATTGCACTAAACGCACTTAGAGTCAGGCGTGCTCCGGGTTAGTTCTGTCTTCTGAAACGAGGCTCGTAAGGCTCCATGCTCTGTGAGTCTCCTGCTCTGCCTCCTTCAGAAATGATGTTCCTTTTTTCTCTCTTCATTCTTGTGTAGGATGTGAAATACCCTGAGTATCTTGATATTCGACCGTACATGTCTCAACCAAACGGAGAGCCGATCATTTATGTTTTGTATGCAGTCCTGGTACACACTGGTTTTAACTGCCATGCTGGCCATTACTTCTGCTACATAAAAGTAAGTTGTGTGGATTTTGTTAATAACTCTTTCTACAGTACACTGTAAGATAACACTGGCATTCTTGGGAGGGAAGAGGGGCTTTTCCAGTTGACGTGTGGTAGCCCCTTTTTCTTACAGGTCTCTGAATTGGGGTTCCCCGCATACCTGATCAAATCTGATACCGCTTTTGTTGGTTGTCTTACAGGCTAGCAACGGCCTCTGGTACCAAATGAACGACTCCATCGTGTCTACCAGTGATATCAGATCGGTACTCAGCCAGCAAGCTTACGTCCTCTTTTATATCAGGTATTGTCAGGAAAGCGCATTTCCACCTTTTCTGTTAAGTCAGAAAGAGCGCTTCACTTCATCAGCATGCTTAAATTCCATTGTTTGCTTAAACAGCATCTCCACGGTGGAAAGAGTAAGGAAGGTGTATTTGAGAGTGGGCCATGTGTTTACTGTAGCTCCCAGCTCTTCGGCAGGTTAAAGAAACACACAGAAGAAGGGAAGGGAGTAGCCAGAGGGCTTCTGCTGCTGGCAGCAAACCGGGTGGGCTGGTGGGCCAGGGAGGCAGGGAGTGGAGGCTCCATAAGGGGACTCCTGAGTACCCGGTGCGGTCACCTCTCAGCCCCTGGGCACCGTCAGCCGGCCACGTCCCCGGCCAGGCCCGGGCCAGCACCCACGTGCTGCTGCGTGTTACTGATTCGGTAATTCCTTCTGGAGATGCAGGGCCTTGGAACAATCCAATGAGTGCTCCAAGGTGTATCCATTAGTAGTAGCTGGAAATTCAGAACATCCTGAAACTGCCAACAATAGCAGATCACATAAATGGTAGCATGTGACGAAATACAATGCAACTGTTAAAAGTGGTTTTTATGTTTTTTAAAATGCTGAGAAGGTGCTCTATATATGGAGGAAAAGCAGTTTGAAATTTTACACACTGATGTTAAGGAGATCAGTCCAGGCTAAAGCCTACAAAATCTGGATGGCAGGTGCCTTGAAGGGGTGAGGGGGCGGGGCACAGTGTCTTTGTTTCTTTCTAACTTTTCAGGACAGCACAGATCTTTCTACAGTGATATGTGTTTAGAATTAGAAAAATGGAAAACAAAAGAAAAATAGCTTTAAAAAAATTAAAAAAATATATTTTTCGGCTAGAATACACAGATATCAGATCAGAATACACAGTGACCCTCTTTGTCTGCTGACCTGAGCTCCCAGTGCCAGCCTGGGCCGGACTGGGACTCTGTGCCCTTCCCCAGGTCACGTCTCCTGTTGCCTGAGGGTGGAGTGTACCTGAGCTCTTTGGGGAGGTGTCCCACGTCATCCTGAGTACTGTCACTCTCCGTCCCCAGGTCCCACGATGTGAAAAACGGAGGTGAACTTCCTCATTCCGCCCACAGCCCCGGCCAGTCCTCACCCCGACCGGTCATCAGTCAGCGGGTTGTCGGCAGCAAACAGGCAGCCTCGGGATTCATTGGCCCACAGCTCCCCTCTCACATGATGAAGGTAACCCTCCCGAGCGAGCGTCCAGCCCTCTGCTTCCTGCTGCAGTGCTGGCCCTGACCTCACCCACAGCTGAGTTTCGTGCCACAGAAATGGATTCAGGCCGTTCATGATACTTCAAACACAGGGGAAATCTCTGAGGATGAACAGTGTGATCCAGAAGGAAGTCGGGGTGTGAGTCTGTCTAAACACTGGGAACTTGATCTCCCCCCGGACTCTGTTCACTTCACGGAGTAAATATGAGGGGTTCTCGATTCATGCTGGCCCCCAGGAGAGAGATGCTTGTACTGGAAAAATACTTCTGTTGCCTCCGTTTAGCCCTTTCAGGGGTGTGACGTTTTCTGCCTGCTGTCTGGCTGGGCCCGATCACACCCCTGAGGGCTGCTCAGAGCGAGCAGAGGGCGTGCTCTCTGGTTCCTGTGACACCGGCGTCCTCAGTGGAGGCCTGGCTTTTGCTTGACATAAATGTTGAGACAGTGGACGTGTTGGAATAGCCTGTACACACCGTGGAATAATCCTGTCCCCTGTGCCATAGTGTCATGACAGCCTTTCAGTCTGACAGGGAGTCATAGCTCAGTGCTGCAGGGAGCTGGACAGGCAGCAGGCCCTGCGCTGGGCTTGGCCTGAGGGACGTGGGGCACATCAGCTGCAGAGCGCCTGCCCTGTGTGGAGGGCCGCTGCTGTTGATTTGTCAGGAGGTGTTTTTGTTTAACTGTGACGCCTTCCCTTGTAGCTGAGTCGGTAAAGAATCTGCTTGCAGTGCAGGAGACCCGGGTTCAATCCCTGGGTCAGGAAGATCCCCTGGAGAAAGAAATGGCAACCCACTCCAGTATCCTTGCCTGGAAAATCTCATGAATAGAGGAGCCTCGTGGGCTGCAGTCCATGGGGTCTCAAAGAGTCGGGCACAACTGAGCGACTAAGACTTCCGGTGTGAAAGTTAAAGTCACTCAGTTGTGTCTGACACTTTGAGACCCCCATGGACTATACAGTCCATGGAATTCTCCAGGCCCAGAATACTGGAGTGGGTAGGCTTTCCCTTCTCCATGGGATCTTCCCAACCCAGGGATCGAACCCAGGTCTCCCACACTGTAAGCAGACACTTTATCAGCTGAGCCATTATCCAGTGGTAAGTTAGCAACTAGTTCAGATACTTAAGAAAACATTTTGAAGGCCAAAGTTCCTCTATGAGGCAGAATACACTCGTGACCACCAGTGTGCAGCTTCTGGGTTTTAGCAGCAAAAGCTGAGATGTGGAGCGAAGTAACTACTCAAGGAAGAGCGGAGGTCACAGAGGCAGGGATGGCTAAGTGAGCGTGTCCATCCATGTGACTGTCACCGCATTCCTGGGGCCCTGGGAAGTCCCTGTGGCTGGCCTTCTCCTGCCTGAACTGCCAGGGGCTTCCAGGAAACCACGAAGCAGAACCTGTGTGACTCCATGCCCAAGAGGACCTGCTGCTTTCTGCCAGACTGGAGCAGAAAGAGTTTGGTCTGGGGGTTGTTCTCTGACAAAAGCAGTTGTCCCTGTTTGTCAGAAATTAATTTCCAGAAAACTGGGACCTGTGAAAGGTCTGTGGTGGGCAGGCCCACGTGAGAGGGGGAGGTGTTTCATTCCTCACAGAAAGAGAAAAGATGGCCAAAGTGGAAAAAGCCCACCGCCTCAGGTCTCTTAAGTCTGTGGCGGTTTCTGGAGCTCTCACCTCGCCGTGGTCTGCTTGTCTCCAGAACCCCCCTCACCTGAACGGGACGGGACCACTGAAGGAAACGCCGAGCAGCCCCCTGTCAGGTCCCAGCGGGAATTCCAGTGTCAGCAGGACTGGTCCTGTGAACGCCTCCCCGTCTGTTCAGAACTGGTCAGTTAACAGGCCCTCAGTTATTCCAGAACACCCCAAGAAACAGAAAATCACGATCAGTATTCACAACAAGTTACCTGTGCGCCAAGGTCAGTCTCAGTCTAACCTTCACAGCAATTCTTTGGAGCACCCCAACAAGCCCGCCCCCTCTTCTACCATTACCACTTCTTCTGCAATACAGTCTACCTCGAGTGCCCCCACGCCGCCCGCCTCTAGTAAGGTCCCAAAGCAGATGGCCCCGAGGGAGGCCTGCTCCAGGCCCGTGATGAACGGCAGGTCCAGGCTGAGCGCTGGCGTGCTGGTCCCCTACGGCGCCGAGTCCTCCGAGGAGTCTGATGAGGAGGCCAAGGGCCTCGGCCAGGAGAACGGCCTCGGGCTGACCGAGAGCGCGTGCTCCCCTGCTCCAGACGCCGAAGACGGCGAGGCCTCCCCGCACGAGCTCCGAGAGCCCGTGGCTCTAAATGGTGCTACTGGTCCGGACAGCGACCTGACGGAAAATGGCCTGCCCTCGGACGGGGCCCCTTGCCCAGGCCAGCCCGCGCTGCACTCAGAACACCCCTTTCCCAAGGCAAACGGCCTCCCTGGGAAGGTGAGCAGCTGTGGGGTGGTGGGCAGGCAGGCTTCCCTTCTGCCCTTATGTCTGGCGGGTCGCGTGGCTGGGTTTCAGGAGGGACGGGTGTGGCACTCACAGCTGAAAAACATCCTTGTTTTTTTATCCTAGTTGATGCCTGCTCCTTTGCCACCTCTTCCAGAAGACAAAATCTTAGAGACCTTCAAACTCGGCAGCAAAGCCAAAGGCCTGGCAGAGGAGACGAGGTAAGACGACTGTCCCAGGGCAATGGGATGCGGGACCGGGCTGCGTCCGCTCGTGGAAGGCCTAGGATGAGCCTTCTGGGTCTTGAGATGACGTGAATACTCATCTGTAGAACTCGTTGATTTTCCTGGTGGGAAAGTTAAGTACACGGTTCTCAGGGCCTGTTGGCCCGGCGCCCTCTGCCTCTCCACAGCGCCTCCCCCTGTGCTGGGGCGTTGTCAGTACATGTCTGACCAGCCAGCACGCCCCACTGAGTGCCCCAACAGGCACCCACGGGTGTGCAGGGGGCTGGGCAGGGAGGCCTCCTCTGTCCAGGAGCAAAGGCTTCGCTATGCTCTCTCTAGAGCTCTGAGATTAAATTAACAGTCAGTGTGGTGTCTCCATGCTTAAAAAACACACCTCAGTGTCCTGACCTCAGCGCACATGACATGATGGGAGTAAAGGCAGGGCCGTGAGGCAGCAGCCGCAGTCTCCAGGTGAGCGGCCCGGGAGCCGGCACCTCACACAGGTCAGGTCGCGTCACCTCACGTCAGCGCCATGACGTCCTCCTGGGGGTCTCTGTGAACCGGCCAGTAACAGAGCTGAGGTGTTCTCCACGTGGACCTCGGGCCATGCGCACCTGGCTTGTTCTGCAGAACTGCCTGCCTCAGCCACTCCCTACTGGTGCTCTGGTCTCCCCCATCACAGGGACAACCCCCAAATGCACTCGATGGCAGAAGGGCCCCTGTGGGGGACGTGCCCTCACCAAGAACCCCAGTCAGGAATGTTCCTAGGCGAGCCTAAAGAGGGGGCAGCTGAGCACTCAGGCCTTGGCGTCACGGCTGTCCTCACGTCTCCCCTCATCTGGCTCAGCCTGTCTTCAGGTGGAACGTGCGTGAGCATCCTGATAGATGGCCTGTGATGGCCACACCCCAGCCACACGCACCCCAGCTGCACGTGCGACCTCGAGCCTCTGTGATGACCTCGCGTGTCTTCTCTCTCCCAGACCAAAAGGGGGGCCCGCTTTAGGGTTTTTCTTGTTTTCTGGCAGCTTTCCTTAACTTGAGGAGTCCGTCAAAAGCATGGCAGAAGTCGTTTACTGCAGCAGTGGTTCCTCACAGTTTGTTGGTAATTCAGGGAGCTCTTGGTTCTGTTGGGAGGTAACTACTCTGCCTCTGAGGCTCCAGAAAAATTCAGAGAAAAGGGATCCAGAGGAAAAAGTAAGCGCCCTGTCATTATTTGACTTTTTCGATGGTCTGGACTTACTTACTGAGAAGAATTAGAAAAATACCTGAAAACGAGAGGCACCTAGAACTGCAGTTGTTGCTGAAAAATGAAGTAGGCTTGATAGAAATTTTTACATTTGTGTATAATGAGAAAACTTGGTTTCCAAAAATGATAAAGCCCAGCTTTAGGTTTCAGCCATATACAGTAAAGCCATAAAATATTCAGTAAATGAATGAAGTGTTTGTCTGTCCCTGTAGTCCATTGACAAAAACCCAGAGAGAAAACAAGTAAATGACCCCTGTCCTTCTCTCTCTATGGGACTGCAGGACACCTGGCTCAGAGGAGAGACCTCTGGAGCATCCGGAGGCAGAGCTGGAGGCCAGCCACTCCTCTCCCGAAGACGCCCGGGAAAACCTGGAGTCTGTCTCGAGTCTCAGCAGCAAATTCAAGAAGATTTTGCCACCCTCGGACCCCAGCATCAAACCTACCAAAGAAGGAGTCTCTGAACATGTTTTGGCAGAACCCGAGGAGGCCGTGCCGAGTATCAGCACCTTTTGTAACCCCGACAAGGATGCCCTCGGGGACGATCAGCTTCCAGCACCCTGTGAGCCTGGGAGCTTAACAGACGATCAGAGCAAACCATCCCCGGACGTGGGAGGGACGTTAGCAGAGCGGCCCCAGGAGCCGGTGGCCACGGAAGCCACAGGGAGGCTGAGCCCGGGTCCCTCTGTGCCTTCTGAGGGCGACTGTGAGCCCAAGCCCTTGGGTCGGGACAGAGGCTCGGATGCAGAGGGCCCCGCCAGGAGCACGGGGGTGTCCACAGACGAGGTGCCCTCTCCGCAGCTAGACACGATCACAGAAGACCGTCCCGAGGGGCCCCCCGAGTGCAGCAGCGGTGAGAGAGGGGAAGACAGTAAGGCTGGGCAGAAGGCCCCGGAGCCGTGTCCGGTCCAGGAGAAGGTCAGCAGCCTCAGAAAGGTCGACCGAGGACATTACCGCAGCCGAAGAGACCGCTCGTCCAGCGGCGAGCGCGCACGGGAGAGCCGGAGCAGGACTGAGGTGCAACATCGGCGGAAGCGGCCCCACAGGGAGCACGAGCGGCCGCGGCCCGAGCGGCCCCGGCCGGAGCCCTGCGCCCCGGCCCCGCAGCCCCCCTGCCTCAGCTCCCTGGCCAGGTCAGGCCATCACCACTCCCGGAGCAGGGGCGCCCCCGACCAGGAGTGGGGCCGCTACCACCACGCTGAAGGCGAGCATGCCTGGGCCCGGGAGAAGTACTACCCGGAGAGGCTGCGCTGGGAGCGCTGCCGGTACCACCACGACAGGTCCCCCCTGTACCCCAGCCGGGAGCCCCGGGACTGGCGGCCCTTTCACGCTGAGCGAGAGTACGAGCGGGCCGGGCCCTACGGCGGCCGGCCCTACAAGGACCACTACAGAGGCCGCAAGGGCTATGAGCTGGCGGCCAAAGAGAGGGACCGGCACCGCTTCAGCAGCCCCCGGGTAGGCATGGCCCATGCGCCCCCTCCACACCCCGCCGCCAAGTACGCCCACGACAGGCTTGGCTTCGGGGCTGAAGACAGCAGCTGCGACCTGGCCGGGCGGTTTCATGAACATGACGTTAAGTCACGGAAACGGAGATATGATAGCCTAGAGAATGACAGTCATGTAGAAAAGAAAGCCTGGAGAAGTTTACAGAAGGACCCTTTAGAGGAGCCCAAAGTAAAGAAGCACAAAAAATCAAAGAAGAAGAAGAAATCCAAAGACAAACACCGGGACCGAGACTCCAGGTGAGGGGGCGGCTGCACGTGGGGGGCGGTGCGCGCCTTCTGCACCCAGCCTGGGGACAGGTGAGGGCTGTGTCATGGGTAGTTTTCATCTCGGTGGGTTTGGGACTTCCCTGTTTTTATCGATTCCTAAAACTTAACTCTATTTTAAGGTGTATCTTATTACGTGGTTTTGTAAAACACCTGAAAACCTGGTCTTGCAAGATGTTGCCGTGTTCGGTTGGTGCTTTGTAACTCTTGAGTACACGTGCGGCAGGCAAAGCTTGGGATTTTCCGACTTCACAGTGGTGGTAGTGTTTAGTTGCTCAGTCATGTCCAGCTCTTTGTGACCCCCATTGACTGCAGCCCTCCAGGTTTTCCTGTCCTTCACCAACTCCCAGAGTTTGCTCAAACTGCTGTCCATTGAGTCTGTGATGCCATCCAACCATCTCATCCTCCGTTGCCCCCTTCTCCTGCCCTCAATCTTTCCCAGCATCAGGGTCTTTTTCAATGAGTCTGCTCCTCACATCAGGTGGCCAAAGTATTGGAGCTATAGCTTTAGTCTTTCCAATGATTATTCAGGGTTGATTTTCTTTAGGATTGACTGTTAACATGTTTATTCACAGATGTAGTTACAGTTCTATGGCTGTTGATAATCTCCAACAAATTGTTCAATGAGGTTTCAAACTTAGTTTCCATTTCTCCATTTCTCAGTTTGAAATCTCATTGGGAAGTTTGTTCTTGTATTTTTTAAAAGCTAAATTGGTCAGCAGTTTTCTTGAAAATGACTTCTCCATGACAAGAGGACTGAGCACAGATACAGTTACTATACAGTGGTATCTCTTAAGATCTAAAAAAAAAGATCAAAACCCTGGGAAGAGGTTACCAGAAGCCACAGGTGAAGAGTGGTTACTTGAAGGAAAAGGAAATCAAATCTCCTTCCTTCTGTGTGCCTGAGACACCCAGCAAAGATACTTTTTCCTTCAGCCACTAGTTTCAGGAAAAGTTGGTGGAGTCCTTCCTTCCTCTGGTGTTTTGGCCAGAGCTCCTCTCCCCAAAGTTGAAGGCCACAGTGGGGACAGGTTGAAACTGGTGAGTTTATGACCCTGGACTTAAATTAATACAGTGAAAACTGCATGTTTAATTAGGAAAGAGTCTCACCTGTTTGTGCGTAGTGAGTGTCCACAGAAGTGGGTGTGAGTCAGAGAGAGGGCCATCTCTTGGGGTGGTTTGCTTTCCTAGTGGTCCTAGATCCTGGCTTTGTCTTCGGCAGGCATCAGCAGGATTCAGACCTTTCCGTAGTGCACTCTGACGCTGACCTCCACAGACACAAGAAGAAGAAGAAGAAAAAGAAGAGACACTCGAGGAAATCAGAGGACTTTGGGCGAGATTCAGAACCGCGCTTGCCCAAGGCAGCCAGCTGTGAGACTGTGGACCATTTCCGGAGAGCCGAGGGCACCTTCCCCCTTGCAGACGGCCTGCCGCTGGAGGGCGCGGCACCTTTCTGTGAGAAAACCAAACACTTCAGGATGGAGAGCCGGGAGGTCAGGTGTCGTCTGTCCGAGTGCGGCCAGGGTAAGGGGGCGCGCTGGGAGAGCGGCGGGGTGAGGGGGCACTCTGGGAGTGGCGGCCCTAGGAGCCCTTCCCTTGGGAGGAGGCGGTCGCTCGGGGAAGGAGCCTCACAGGGCGGAGCAGCTGTCAGTCTCGCTGAGCCCCGCCCCGCGTCCTCAGCCAGCTCCCGCGAGGCCTCCGCGGCCTCTCGAGGCTTGTGGGAACGCTGAGTGAGGTAGAGCCAGAAACCTGTGCGGCGTGTGGCTCTGAGCGTCTGACTGTGGACAGAACTTATGTTTATACGCCATGTTTGACAGAAATATTGTTGTGGTACCTCCTTTCTCTCCGGGGTCCTGAACCTCTGCCCTTTGTGAGGAGACCCTGGAAGTCTGTCTGGTGACCGGTGCGCAGGCGTCACGCCTAGGGCCCGGGTCTCGGGTGCCGGCTCCTGGTGGGGGTCCCGGGTCACCGCACGCTGCAGGGCGCAGAGATTCTTGTCTGCCCTGCAGGGCTTGGCCCATTTATAACTTCCTAGACACTTCTGCTCTGACCACTCTGTACGCAGCCCTTCTGGCTTTCTCAGTTGTTCCCCTGACCTTCGACCCTAGAATGAGTGCTGAGCGTTGGAAGGGGCCGGCCGAGGGCGGGGTTAGGAAGGCCTGCCCGTTAGGAAGGATTTGACATTTTTAAATGGTTGGAAGAGTCCAAAGAAGACTGTCTCATTTCACATGAAGATTGTGTGAAATTGATGTGTCAGTAAAGCTGCGCTGCAGCCCAGTCCCCGCCCGCGGAGCTGGCAGAGCCTGGCCTGGGCCTTCCTTGGACCAGCTTGCTGACCCCGCACCCTGACGCCCGAGGTGCCGGCTTGTGACCCTGCCTGCCGTCCCAGAGCCCCAGAGACCATAAGTTCTCTACCGTGTCCTGGACCCACTGAGGTGTCATGGTGCTTGGGGGAGGATCCCCTCCCGTGGCCCACAGTCACATGATGGTTGGTGGAGGAGGGACAGATGGCTGCCCAGCGCACTGGCGTTTGGGAGAAGCAGAGAACATGAGGTGGGGTGTCTGGGGAGGGGTTGATGCTGGGGGTGCTTGGAGCGAATGAGGAGACTGTGGGGCCCTTAGGGAAGCTACGTGTCCTCTGTTCTGTTTGTTAAGATGGCAACAATGTGCATTTCCACCTTGCTTTCCACGAACATTTCCGCCGTTTGGGGCAGGGGCTTGGTGAGATGAGCCCCTTCTGACCGCGTGAGGTGAAGTGGTCCGGGCAGGTCCTCGGGAATTCTGCGTGTCTGCCTGAAGCTTGCTGTTCAGGCTGCAGGTCTAAGGTGAGGACCACAGCCGGAGCCACCAGCCCACCACGGGCACGGCTCACCCACAGAGCTGGCTCGGGGGACACTAGGTGGCACGCGAAGCCCAGTAGTGGACATGTGGTGGCCCACATGCAGGTCTCCAGGGGCTGCAGGTGGCAGACCCTTTCCTGTCTTCAATCTGATGGCATCTGATGACACTCGGACGCCCATCCTGTCCTGACCTCCTGGGAAGGGCCACCCCCAAGGGCCAGCACCGCTGTCAGCTTTCAGAGGATGGACCTCATTGCCTGCCTGTCTGTCCTGCCGCCTTGACCACTCTTTCCTCCAGACTCCTGTTCTCTGGCGCCATCAGGCTCTGGATTTCTTTGGCCCGACGTTGAAATGCTGTTGGGTTTGCTGGGATCAGATTGGGCTGTTCCCACGGGGACATGGCCCTCAGTCACCACGTAAACGCGTTTCAGTGAAACCCTTGGAAGCACAGCTCGTGTAGGACTGATTTCGGGCAACAAACCTAAGTTTCTGAGAACTGCTTCTAAGTTAATGATGTGATACACACAGAGCACAGGCACTAAAATTTTTGCAAAAAACATCATTAAAATGGTCTCCAACCTTTGCTTTCTAGGTGATTGAAAACTTGGCCTCAAAAAAAAAAAATTCACTAGTTACGGTAAGCTCTTTTCCTCTCTGCATGTTTTTCCTGACCATTTGTGGAGCCGCTGAGGGGCCTAAGGAGGGAGCTTGGGGCTGCAGGGGAGCAGGTGGGGAGTCAGCCCTTGAGGGGGGTGAGGTTCGGCCCCTTAGACACGCCCTCCCTCACTGTAGAACACAGGGCAGGTCAGAAGCTTAAGTCACTTGAGAGATGGAGAAGCCATTTCTTCACACAGCCCTACCTGAGGGCCTGAGGGAGGGGGCCCTTCCCAAGGCCCCTGTCCTTGAGATTTGCCCACCCTGCACTTGTTTCAGGCAAGTGCTTGACCTGAATGAGGTTTGGGTGCTTTTTTACAGCAAAGCCTCGAGCATCATCTCCAGGCCTGGGGCTCAGTGGCCCCGGTGGGGGTGGGGTGGGGGGAGTGGTCACTCTCCGGAGGGACTTTTCGTCCAAATGTGTGACTTCTCATCAGCAAGGTGAGGTTTGAGTGAACTGTCTACAGAAGACTACTTTGCGGTCAGTTAACACTTACCAGCATGTCCTCAAGGGGAAGCGCTGAGCCACGTTAAGGAATTCAGACTTTCTTCCTAGGGCGGCCGCTCTGAGTGCCCAGGAGAGGGCGCCCTCCCCACTGGCTTCCCACCTGCTGCCCTGGGGGAGGCCAGAGGCCTTTCCCAGAGACCCGGGGCACCTGCGAAGGGGCGGGGGGAGTGAGTGGAAAAGAGACAGCCCACCTGGGGCTCACCAGGCCCTGGGTTCCACCTCCTGCCTCCCGACTGCTGACGAGCTGCCTCTTGTCTTTCAGATTCACGTGTTCAACAGAAGCCATCCCCAACCCAGCTTAAATTATAAATAGAGAAAATAACTTTGTTCAAATCTGCGTGGTGCTTCTTTAGTAAATACTGTACAGATTTTACCATGGAGGACTTTTTTTTTTTTTTTAGTTTTTACCTTTTCTTAATTACCCTTATTCCAAACGGATGAACACTTTCTACAACTGCTGACCATTGTAAAATACTGTGTATATAAATCACATTGAAAATAACGCCCTGGACTAGAACATCTCAAATGCTGCTTAATCACAGACTCAGGTTGATCACTCGTATTCCATGCAATGCTCCTCCAAGTTAGATATCCGGTGCAAGACCAACCGGGAAACCATGGAATTATTAAAAGTACAAACTGACAGCGTGTATATTTAATTTAAAGACTTATTTAAAGATTCACAAGCTCTCAACTAGACTTTTGAGAGCAGTCTGTTTTCTGTAATGTCTGATACTAGAAACTAATTTGCTTCATATTTTAGTTGTATTCAAGATTTGAAGATGTATTTTATAGACAAGTTCTGTTTTTGAACTTTGTGGAACTATTCCAATCAATTTACCAGTTATGATGAGTATTTACATTATGAATGTATAATCCAAACATTATTTGTAAGGCCTACAGTATGTTTTTATTACATAACACTTTTTTATACAGTGTCTCGTCTTGACTATGATATTGGAGTCTGAGTTGTCAGCTTGGTCCCTTAAAGTTTCTAGTTACAGACAAAATCATACTGTGATTTTATTTTTAATATGGATATGCTATCAAACTGTGATACACTTATAATTCACTGGTCCTGCATCAGGAGATGGAGTGGGGAAAACTGTATTTAATACAGTTTGTATCTGAATAATCTGTATGGTTTATACAGTTTGTGTTGTTCAGAGATGTCTAAAGTTTGATCTTTGTTTTTTTAAAGATTAAAAAAGCACTTGCCCCACTGTAAATATACAGCATGTAAAATTTATATAGTATATAAATGGCAGCAAATTAAACCTTTTGTGTCTTATTTTTTTTTTTACTGCTGTTTCCGCATTTGCTTGCAGACACTTCTCACAGACTTCTTTCTCTGCATTTACTTTCTTAAAACTTCTAAAGCTCCAGCCACGGGCTCTCAGCCCCACCAGTGAGAGAGTCAGGCGTGGGCTGCTTCACCCAACAGTCCCCCTATTTTAAAGAACCCAGCTGTAAGCAATCTTATTTTAACAATGTGTTTTTATTTAATGAACACAGTATTTGCCATTTGACAGCCATACACTCTGCAGGTTTACCATTCACTTTACAACAAAATTATCAATAGATAAAGGATATTTCTTCATGCACATTGTAGGAGTATATACACTGAATAACAAACACTCCAGAAGTCAACATATATGTACATTATTTACATATTAACTATTTACTGTAAATAGAAATGTTTTCTAAGAAAAAATAAAACAAGAAATCACAATGTGTGGTTTCTGGTCTACAACAGACCTAACTTGTCAGCAAAGCACATCTATGTAGATATATGCATTTTAGCTTGAAAAATATGCATTGCTTTATATGCAGCGTTAAATGCTGCTTCATCTATAAATAGCTCCTATTTGGACTTCGTTTGGTACCACATTAAACTGCTCAAGGATGTTCTGTGATCCTGAAGACACCTGCCTGTCTGGGCACAGGGTCATCCACTTAAACCCCACGTGTCAATGGGGGCAAGTGGGGCTGTGGAAGCCATGCCTCCCACCCAGCGGACCTTCCCTGCCTCCTGCCCTCTTTCTCTGCAGGTAAGCTCTTTGGCCAGAGTTGGGATAAGACGAGTAATTCAAGCACTGAGCGCAAACGGGAGGGTAGCAGGGGGGTGAACAGGATCACACTGAGGTCCAGGCCCGCCGGCCACAGACCTGTCCCCACACAGCCCTGACCCAGCGGGGCTTCTGGACCAGGCCATCTGAGGGCTTAGTGCGGGGAGGACACCTCAGGCCTCTCAGGTCAATACTGTCACACAAAACCTGGGATTCCATGACTTCACGTAACACTCCTGGAGCAAGGGACAGATCCTGAGCACCATGGCCTTCTGCATCATCCCGGGCAAACAGCCGTCTGGTAAGGCTCCTTCACAAGTGGTCAGAGAAGGATTTTACAGAGGTTTCCTTCTGCTCACTTCTCTCAACCCCACCCTGATGCAAACCCAAAAGACAGAAAGTCCTGTATCCCCAGGGTCCTACCTGGATCAGACAAAGGAGAGATCAGTTGTCCCACGCAAAATACTGATGGAGCCGGTGGCCCAGGCAACCCAGGAGTGGGGCCGGCCCAAGGGGAGGGCGCTGCCGGTCGTCGTCAGCAGTGTTTGGTCGGATGGTCTGGGCAGCGTCTTTTCACGGAAGACGGGCCAGAGTTGCATATATGCCAGTCAGGCGTTTCAAGAATGCTGACTTGCCTTTCTCAGAACTAGAGGTTTGAATCTGAGGTATCGGTACAGTAGCAAAGCCTGAACACTTGGGAATGAACCAAAAAAGTCAGTTTGATGCCTGGTGGAGAATCCTGTGCGTGGCCCCCTTTGTGGTCTAGTGTGACTTTAAGCTGCACAAGGCTGAGGGCCCACAGCCATTCCGTCTCAGCCTCAAGGCAACTCCTAGGAAACATTTTCTCTGTTTTACCTCTCCACACATAGACTGAGGTGGTCTTTCTTGAACTTGACCTTTGCACAGGAGAGGTGATGACCTCTCAAATGTGCAAAATGAACAGGGTGGGTGCCTTCGCGGTGGGGCAGGGAAAGTAGGGTCCCCCAGGGAAGGGACCCTCCACCGAAACAGCCCATGTGGGCGAGGGAGTCCATATAATGTGCGGAGGTCCTGGTGGTGGAAATGAAACTTAGAATAAAAAGCATGTCACTGGCCCCGCCCTGAATGTCCCACCTGTGCACCCCTGGGCCATCTCTGCGGCGTGATGGACCCAGCTCCTCACCGCACGCTTGAGCACCTCTCATTCAGCCAGCAGCACCTGACAACCTCCTGGTCAGGGATCTTCTCCAGTCCGACCACCAGTGCGTGTTTGGGGTTTTAAACTATTTACAGAAAAGCCTACGTGCTATACACCTTCATCCGCCAGCCTGCTCTTTCCCTTCCTGTAATAGATCAAATCTCTCAAAACATGGAGGAAGATCAATTATCTCCAGTTCCTTACACGTCTACACATTACATTAATACATCTGATCGAATCATTATAACCATTCGTTTGGCCAACAGGCCTTAAGTAGTGAAGACAGTGGTCACAGCTGGCCTGAACCATGTGTTTGGTTGGACCACGTGACACTGCTATTTGTGGGTGTCAGAAACGGGTCAAATGTGAGTGAGCAGTTTCATGTGGTTCAATACATACACTGTCCGTCCTGGGATTCAGCAGTTACAGGATAAACACCCCAAACCAAAATTTAATGATTTGTGTCTTTAGAAAAGTTATCTGTAGGGCCATGAAGACTGAGTTGGATGACTGAAAAGACTGGACCCCACTGGACCCCTACCCAGTGCGTGTCCTCAAGGACACGGGAGTCTCCCCCCCACCAGGGGGCGCCCTCGGGTTCCCCTTGAGCGCGGCACCCAGCTCCCCAGCTGCTGCGTGTGTGTGTATATGTAACTTGTTCTCAGTGCACAGTATATACGTGTGTCCAGAAGTTAAATTTATAGCTGCCATTCTAAAAATACTACTGTTAGAAAGTATCTTTCATTATAATTTCAGAATATAAAAAGGCGTATAAAAGCTATAATCCTATATATCTGAGAAAAAAACTCAATAAAAAAGTGGTAGCTTTTCCTTTCCTGTTATGATACAAAACAGCGGCTTCCAGAACGGCCAACACCGCCACCACCACCAAGGAGCACATGTGGCCTCTTGTCTGCCCCGCGGATATTCAAGGCTGGACCACCAGGCGCAGCTGCTGGCCGGGCCTTCGAGAAGGATGTCCTTGGAGCCGGGAGGGTGGCGGCGGAAAGGGGCGACAGGGCCTCTTGAGATCAGCAGGGGCTGCTGTCCCGGAAGAGACAGGGCAGGCCGTTGGGGTGGTCCAGGGTGTCGCGGGGAGCCCCCCAGTCACTCTGCTGTGGGGTTTGAGTTTACTTTTACCTGCTGCTCAGACCAGGAAAGCACTATTTCTTATTGGCAATCCTCCTTTTCCTCGTGGCCAACATGTCATAGAAAGGATCCCTGCTGATACTCGCTCTGGGAGAGAGAGGATAAAAACACTGGTTTAGGGTGGGAGGGGCAGTCCCTACGCACAAGGCCCCATCCCTCAAGGGCGACCCCCCACCCCAGGCCCCGCCCTTCGGGCCCGCCCACAGCCCCAGGCCCCGCCCCCGCCCCTCTGGCAGCCCCGGCTCAGGCCTCACCCGCCCGACCCCGCCCTGGCACGCCCACAAACTAGAGCCCGCCCCTTTTGGCCTACCTAGCGCGCAGGCCCCGCCCCCGACACGCCCACAGCCCAGGCCCCGCCTCGGCGGGCCCGGGCGCACCTGATGGACTTCATCCACTCCTCCTTCTCCTCTGGGCTGGGCGCCGAGATGCGGTACACTACGTGGTTGCCCTCCACTACCCGGCCGTCCGCCTCTGTCTTACAGGCTTTGATGACCTGCCCTTTGTGGCTGGGGTTGTACAGCTCGAAACAGTTCTGGTGGAGACAGACAGGGCTGTCACCAGGCGCTGGGGGAGCGGGAGAGAAAGGAGGGCGGCGGGGAAGCCAGCTTACGGGTTTCCGCGGGTCCTCCACCTCCCTGATGCTCAGGTTCTCCAGTGGGATGATTCCCCGGGGCTCCTTATCCTGCGGGACAAGAGTGCTCAGCCAGTCTCCCCCCAACCCACCCACCGAGGGTCCCGAGACCTGGAGGACCCGCAGCCCCGCGCTTACCGTCGTGTATTCAAAGTAATAGAGGCAGTTGTCGGTGAGGATGAACCAGCGCCGCTTCCAGGTCTTCACGCGCCCCCCTAAGAGCAGAGGGACCCCGTGAGTCTGGGCAACGCAGGCCCTACACGAGCTACTGTGCTTTTCAGAAACGCCACTGGGGCCGAGCTGGGTTTTAGGCTTCCTCCTTAGTGAAAACGTTTCACGTTCTGCCCCAGATCCTGGCCACGGTGTGCGGCCTGGCCCGCCCGTGGCTGCCGGAACCCGCATGCACCCCCGCCCGCCTGCAGGGCACCCAGATGACCCGAGCGTTTCCCAAGTCTGCTTCCTGCAAGAGTTAGTCGTGATGAATGGTCTTAATTTCCCCATATGGAAATGACAACAGGATGAAGTCAGCGCCGCTGCCGGTCTGTCCAGGACTTAATCCCGTTACGTCAGGGCTGTCATCACATTACTGAGGACTTGGGGCAGCCCTGGGATGCATCAAAATCGATTATGGCCTTGGCCCAGGGAATTATTAGATTGAATTAATCTCTTAACAAGATCTGGGACACACACATACACACACAGCTCATCTGCACCTACTCTCCTTATACTACAGAAAAGAAAATCTTTTACCCTCAAATACTCAGCAGAAACCAACTGGCTTCCATTTCTATCTCTAGTCTCTGCTTCTGACATGAAGTGTAAAAACAGAAGTTGAGAGACAGAACATGCCCCTGGTGACAGACGTCTGCGATCCACTGGCACGAGCTAAGCAGCGGCTGCCCGGCCCCCTGGCTCCCCTGGGGCAGGCAGGTGAGACCCTCATGGCTGAGGGTCACAGACCTGGTCCCTGCTGCGGGGAGCTTGAGGAGCCCAGACAGGGACGGGGGGGACATGAAGGCTGTCTGGGAATCAAGGCATAAGGGCTGACATTTGGGGAGATCTGCGGGAAGGAGACACATGCGGACACCCAGCCGCAGGGAGGGGGCCCCGCCTGTGGTTTCAGTGCCACTGAGGGGTCCTCGAAGACTGGGACCCTCACCCTTGGGTCACTGATGAGACATCTGTCCTCATGATGGCCACAGGCTGGCTGGGCAGCAGCCTCAGTCATGCTGTGAAGAGGGTCCCCAGGATCCCCCACTCCCCTAATCTCACTTTCCATCCCTGTCAGAAGCATCTGTCCAAACTCCGCTGTCCTTGGGGGCCCTCAGACCCTGAGGCCCCTTCATGCCTCCCACCCCCAAGGCCTCTGCCTCCATCCCCTCGAGGTGTTGTCTTGAACCATGGGCAAGTCTCTCTGTTCTCCTGGAAGGCCTCTCAGCTCTTCTGCACCTAGAATCCTGCCCTGCTACACCCAAGTTCAGTGGCACGTCTGGAGGAGCCCAACCCCTGGTCCAGCTCTTGAGACCAGGTGAGCCTCTTGGGCCAGGGGCAGTGGGCATTGAGACAGAGGTGTGTGGTCAGGTGGACCCCTGAGCCTGGCCCAGCCCCGGGCCCTTTCAAGGTGGCGGCAGTGACACTCTTCGTCTCTGAGCTCCAGCAGGTTTTGCTACAGGAGACGGAGCAGCTCTGCTCATGTGTGTATTTGTGGCTGGGCTTTGGAACAAGGGGACACACACACAGACACACACACACACCCCTGCAGAAGCAGCCTGGCTTCTCCTGACTAGTATGGATAGAAGCAGCCCTTTTCTCTTTGTAAACACCTGCTGCCTGCATGGTTGTTAGCAGACACAGGCTCTCGTGCATACCACGCAAGCCTCTTCTCCATGCCAGCTCTGCGCCAACCACACTCCTGTCTGTATTAACACAACTGACTCACTCTCAAAACACAGTGACTACACGGTATTTACAGGACCATCATTAAGCACCATCACCAGGCTCTGCTCTGGCGGGGCACCTCTAAGCACCATCTCCTCTAAGATTAACTTACGACAACAAACCCCCAAGCAAGGTCACGCTGGGACCTCCAGTTCCTAACCTAGCAGGTGCGTGGCCACAGTTCTGACTTCTCTGCCTGCGTGTGCAGGCCGTTCAGGGACCCAGGGATGTGTGTCCTCACCAAGTACAAGTGTGCACCCAGGCCCAGCCTAACACGCCCTCAGCACCCGCCTCCTGGATCCCTAGGGGACCGACACCCAGGGACCCTTCGCGGGGTCAGAACCACAAGCAGGAATCTGGCGCGCTGACCAGTTGGCCGTGTGCTGGACACCCAGGGGGATGCTAACAGCTCAGAGCAGAGCGGCCCCGGGGGCTGAGGCTCCGGGCTGCAGGTGAGACCTGTGCCATCAACCAGCTCTGTAGCCCTCAGCCTTGGGCCTGAGGACACAGCGGGGGGCACGGGAGGGGGGGGCAGCAGACCCCAGGCCCCTGGGACACCCCCGGGCACTAACCGGCCCTGTGCCTCATGTTGGCGCTCTCCCCCAACGCTGCGGTCCGGTTATCTGCACGACCAGATGACAGGCTGGAACACAAGCCCTGGTGACAGACATCTGGTTCAGTCTTTAGAGCCACCCGGCTGGCACTGGGGGCACCCTGGCTGCCAGGAGGGCCTGTGCTGTCACCATCCTGGGGGGCACTTGCTGGCAACACACAACAGGAAAGGTCCAACTGCAGCTGCTGCTCTTCTGGGCACCTTCCTGTGCCCTCATCCCAGGCTCCCAGGCTGGATGGGATCTCAAAGCCTGGTGCATCTGGAAGGTCACTCGGGCATTACTCAGGGCCATTGCTATGGTTCTGGCTTTTTAGGCAAAGATCCAGAAGTCTTCCAAACCCTGGCACAGCCAGAGAAAGATCAGAGCTGGATCCCAAATCAGGACAGCCGCCCTGTGCTACACACCCTTACACCGGCCACACTGTCACCAGACCCATGTTCATCCTCTCTCGGTTAAAGACTCAAACCACCAGCATTCCTGTAGGCCCCGGTGTCCAACACACTGTATGCAGTGCCTGCGTCATCTGCCTCATCTCACAGGCTCTATTGTCACCAGGAGGAATCTCAACCCCCACCAGAATGAAAGCTCCCTACCGATCCCTAAGATGGCCCAGAAAATATAAATGCTCTTCTGCTTGTTTGTCAATAGGCAAGAAGTTCTTAACACGCTTCTCCCATCCGAGTACTAACCAGACCTGGCCCTGCTTAGCTTCCGAGGTCAGACAAGAGCACCCGCGTTCTAACACACGCGCCTGGACTCTGCACAGGTGGTGCAAACACGCACCGCCTGGTTAGCGGGATGGGCGGCGGGCGATGCGCTCAGGCCCAAGGACGCGGAGGGGCGAGCTGGTCTCCGCTCGGCATCTCCACGGGCCTCGGTCCCTCACTCCTCGCCCAGCCGCGGAGGGGCGACGCGGCCGCGGCACCTGGCCCTGCGTGGAGGATGAAGTGAGCCCGGCACGTCGGAAGCCACGAGGGCCAGATGGATGGCAGGCAAGTCGGAGCTTCACACGAACCGACAGAGAGAGGAGAGAAGAGGGCAGCTGGCAAGGAGCAGGAAGCCGCTGGGTACGTACCTCCTAACGCAGGACAAGCAGGGACAGCCCGTCACAGAACAGAAAGGTGGGAGCCACAGGCAGAAGGAAAACAACAAGAAGGCACATTTAAACCACGCATCAAAAGTCAGCCACACCGAACCAAGAGAGGCGGCGGGCGCCCGGGGGTCGGCGCTGCCGCCGGAGCAGACCCCACGGCGGGCGCGCCTGGCCGCTAGGGGGCGGTGTGCGGGGACCTCGGGGAGGCGCTCCGGGCACCGCGGGGGCTGCGGCGCGGGCGGGCACAGGCAGAAGGGGCCACGGCGGGGTCCCGCCCCCGGCACCGCGGCTCACCCAGCTTCAGGAGCCAGCCCTCCCGGTCGGGGTTGAAGAACGTGTGCGTCAGGTCGTTGCCGTCGTCCTCGGGGATCTTGAACGGCTCATTCTTGATGCTCTCGTACAGGTTCTGAGCAGGGAGGGGGCGGTGGGGGGCTCAGGCCAAGCGCGACCAGCCACCCCGCAAAGCCCCCAGGGGCGCGCCCGGCGACTCTCTAAAGGCCGTCAACTTGGGAGCAAGGGCAGGGCCTGACGGTCCTGAGCACAGAGGTGGGGACGGGACGAGGGGGACACGGGGGGCGGGGACAGGGGACATGGGGAGGGGGCATGGGGAGGAGGGGGACACGGCGGGGCGGCTCACCCGCAGCAGCTCCTCGGGGAGGTCCCCGCCCTCGTTGATGCCACGGTTCATGGTGACAAAGCGCTCGGCGGTGGGCTTGTCGCGCACATTGTGATTGTGGAGGCTGGTGTTGAGCATGATGATGGCGAAGGATAGCACGTAGCATGTGTCTGGGGGGTCAGCGCCGCGGGCCGTCAGCGCCGGCCCAGCCTGGGCAAGCCCACACATCGCCCACCCACCGCGCTCCCACGGCGCGCACTCACCCGTGGACTGGAAGACGCCGGGGTTGCAGAGGCAGTAGCGAGCAGCGAAGGCCTCCATCATGCGGTCGATCTTCTGGGCCTCGCCCGGCAGCCTGAAGCTCCAGAGGAACTGCCTGCAGGGGCGCGAACCCGGGGAGAGGGGTGGTGGGCCTCTCCAAGACCAGAGGCCCCGTCCAGGCAGCAGCAGCGCGCTGACCCCCTGGACACCGAGGCGCCCCCGCTGTCTGCACTCCCCACCCACCTGCGGGAGCCCTCGCGGCTGATGGAGAGAACAGGGTCCTCGTGGCCGCACCCCAGACTTGCCAGGCCTGCCCCTCCCCGTGATACAGTTTTCAAAACACGGAATCTAAAACTGGACCCGCCCGAGCGGCCTTCAGCCAAGGCCAGGGGCTGAGCCCACAGCAAGGCAGCGGCCACCTCGGTCCACGGCTGGGGGAGCAGTCACCAGGAGGGGGCGCTGTGGCAGAGGACACCGGAGGCGGGCTGAGGGCAGCACCCGCCAGCGAGGCTGGGAGCGCGGGCCAGGGCGGCCTGCCGGGCACACGCCGGGCCTCCACGCGGTGAGTGGGCAAAGCCAAATGTGGCGTCGTGGGCCCAGGCCTGGTGGCACTGAGACTGCACCCAGAAGTGGGAAGGGGGGGCACCCACAGCTGCCAAAGACCAGGCAGAGCGACCGGGAGCGGGGCAGAACCTGGGCCACGAGGAGGCAGGGGAGGCCCGTCCCCCGTTCCTCCCTCCGGCAGCTGGACTTACCCGGAGGGTCACCGGCCGGCACTGCCGGGCCACTCGCCCACCCAGCCTCCCTTCATGCGGAGGGGATAAACGCTCACCTTAAGGCTTGTACGAGGTTGAGATCAGCAAACTCGTGGAGTTCCACGAAAGCCTGAAGAACTTTAATGTTAAATTCATCCCTAGAAAAGAAAATGGACTTTACAGCCTCACTGCATGTCATTTCAGTCGTTTTATTAGACATTTCCTAAAGCAAGTGTTCAAGAGATTTATAATGTCATATGACTAAAAGACAAGTTATTTTTCACGGTGCATTTGTTTTCAGGCTGAGCACAAAGGAGACCCAGTAGGATGTGGCGTTTACGTCACAATCAGTACGAGTCAGGAGAAGACCCCAAATACGAGCCCGACTGCCAAGGTTCAGAGTCCCCTGTGCGGAGCACTAAGGCGCCCACCCAGGTGCATGGTGCAGTCTCAAGCTCAGGGCCACCACGAAGCAGGCGCTAGTCCCGTTCCCGCCTCCCAGGTGGGATTCTAAGGCTCAGAGCCAGGAAACGGCTCCTCCAGGGTCACGAGCCAGAAGGCGAGGTCCTGGGCTCAGACAGGAAGACGGTTTGGAAGTGATGCCTGCCATTAATAACTAGCTTTTACAAACTAAACCGAGCAGAGTTTAGTAGAATATCAGTAGAGTTACTCGGTCACATGGTAAGTTCACTGTTTGGAAGAACTGCCAATAACTTTCCAAAATGGTTGTCTGTTGTTTTTTTATAGCCACGTATGAGGGTTCCGATTTCTCCACATCTTCACCAACATTTATGATCTTCTGTAATGACAGCCATTCCTAGTGGATGTGAACAGCTACCTCACCACGGTTTTGACTGCATTTCCCTGATGACTCATGATGTTGAGCATCTCGCCATGTGCTTTCTGGCCACTGTGCTTGTGGCCTTGTCACACTGTGCTTGTGGCCTGTGTGTTCTGGCTGCACGGGCGCTTTGCTGCAGTGCGCGAGGAACAAGCTTAGTTGCCCCATGGCACGTGGGTTCTTCATTCCCCAACGAGGGACTGAACCTGTGTCCCCTGTGCTGGACCACCAGGAAGTCCCCTACCATACACCTATGCATGTATATCCTCTGGATGAATGTCTATTCAGACCCTTTGCCCACTGGACGACTTTTTATGACTGAGTTATAAGAATTCTTTTTATAATATACCGGATACAAGTCCTGATCAGATTTATTTCTGATCTACAAATACTTCTTCCTATCCTGTGGGCTGTCTTCTCCCTTTCTTGATGATGTCCTACGAAGCAACTGATATTTTGGAATTTAATGATTCTGTTTTTCTCTTTTGCTGTCATATCTAAGAGACCTTGGCCTAATCGGAGGTCAGAGAGATTTATCACCAGGTTTTCTTCTTACAGTTTCAGTGCTTGGGTCTAGGTCTTTGGTGAGCGATCCGGAGCCGTTTTTCTGCGTGTGGATATCCAGCAGTCTCAGCACCGTGTGCTTGAGGGACTATCTCCCCCACCCAAACAGACTTGGCACCTCCTTTGATGGTCTATGTGAGGGTCTATTTCTGGATTCTCAACTCTGTTCCATGACCTATATGTCTGTTCTTACACCAGCACACCAGACTTTCTTCATTAGTGAAGCTTTTAGTCTGTTTTCTAATTGGGAAGTGTACGTTTTCCAACTTTGTTCTTCTTTTCCAAGACGGTTGTGGCTATTCTGGGTTCCTTGAATTTCTGTATGAATTATGGGATGAGCTTGTCAACTTCTACAAAGAAATTAGCCTGGGTTTTTGCTAGGGAGCATGTTAAATTTGCTTATCAAGATGTAGGCAGTTGCCATGTTTGCAACATTAAGTGTTCCTCATACCCCCAGCTAACGGGGGCAAGACAACCGCTGAGAGCGCCGAGGCTTCTGTGCCAAACATGCCAAGAAGGTCACGATGCTTTCTGGGTTGAGCAGCGGCCTCCTGGGTTCTGCCCCAGTCCCCGGGGTGAGCAGAGCACCCCAGAGGAGCACAGACCCCACCTGGCCCCAGGACTGCCCCCTGGCCACAAGGACACGGCCCACGTGACAGACCCTGATGCAAGGGTTGACCTGGGCAGGCGGGTGGCCCCCTCCCCTTGAACGCACCTCTCACCCAGGTAGTCCCCGATGACGGTCTTATTCAGGCCTTCCCCTTTATACAGGAACTGGGCCACGTCCTCTGGGGAGCTCTGCAGCAGGTCGTTCTCGATTAGAAACTGGATTCCCTGGAGAGGAGATGAAGGAAGCAGCGCTGAGGAAGGTCCAGAGACCACTGGTTCGGACACAGCCGAACTGACATGAGAGCACGGTGGGGTGCCCCCACCGCCGAAGTCATCTCAGCCGTCACAGCAAAGTGCTTCCAGGCCTCCTGGCGAGCGGCTGGGCTAAGGACAGACAGGCTGCGGAGCAAGCCCTCCTAAGTGTCAGCAGACATTATTAAGGCAGAAGGAGCCACAACACAGAGCCTCCCCAGCTCAGGAAAAGGGCCCGCGCTGCGTGTGAGAGGAGCTCGTCGTACGCGGCTGGCCAACCCAACGCCGGTCCCAAGCACCCCTCCCTATCCTCCCCTCCAACTTGAAATGACCTCATGAACAGATCGGGTCAAAGAGACAGATGAAGTCTGTGCGGAGGACCCGGGAGAGCTGCTCATTTTCTGATAAAAGGGGACTCCTGAGCAGCACGGCTCCTTCCTCCTCCTTCCTGCCGTGAATGCAGACGTGATGGCAGGAGCCCTGGCAGCCAGCACGTAGGGAAATGCCAGGAAGAACACAGAACCCTGGGTCCTGCCACCAGGGAGCCACTCGATGCTGTGAGCCACCTCTGCTGTGAGAAGACAGCCTGCGGTGTAAGCTGTCTTCATGGATGTCCTGCCACTGTGGCTGAACACACAATCGGCCACTGAGCTCAGGCAGTCAAATCCACACCCACGGGGGACCTACGGGAACCGGCCAACAGTCTCTACGAGTGCCTGCTGGGCCCAAGCTAGCAGTGCTCTGGCTCGCGGGAAGCCCAATGAGAGCAAAAGTCTACCTCTGACACAGCTTCTGAGCTGGTTTCAAAACACACATTAGAAAGCTTTTAAAGGAAGAGGGAATTCTGCTGTCTATTTGCCCCAGAGGTTGTTTCTACAAATGCAGAGATGGCCTTCCAGCTAAAAGTCTAAAGGCCCAAGGCCAGGGCTCCCTCGCACGATCCATCTGAAAAGTCTATTAATTTTTTAAACCCATGAACGTCCCCAACAGCCTCATTTGGAATTTTTAAAAACTGGCAACAACCCAGCAGTCAGTCAGAGAACCATCAAGTATATTCTAGCACATTCACATGATGGAAGACCACAGAACCCGATTGAGTAAACACAGACACGGACAAAACCCACAGACGTGACACGGGGTAAGAAGACTCAGTATACTGTAATTCCACCTATGTAAACTTTTAAAAAGCCAACACTCAGGTGCCCTGCATCTTGGTCTGGGTTGTAGTTACACATGTATTTGCATTTGTTAAAATTCTTCAAGCTGTACGTTTAAAATCTGTGCACCATGTTATTCTTCAAAAGAAAAAAAAGTTTACTTTAGAAACCCAGTAAGTCTGACAGTCCTAAATTAACTGCCCTATATTTCTGGTGGGAGCTTAAGTGGGTACAGCCACCTGGGTATCATTTTCAGAGTGTGAAGACACACGCCGGGACAGAGCGTTCTGATGAGAGGTTGAGCCCTGTCTTCACCCAGATTCCTGGAAAACAACGCCGGAGACGAGGGCACTGAGCAGGTGAGGGACGGAGAGAGGCGAGGGAGGCGTGCTGGGCAGAGGCTGTCTGACCTCAAATCCATGCCACGGGGTCAGAGGCAGGGCCACCCCCCCACGGCCTTGCTGGTTCCTCATCGTGAGGACTCGGCGGGCTGTGGGCGAGACGGTAGACTCTGTGCCCCCCACACTGCAGGGAGCCGAGGCGAGGGCCCCCCGAGGTCCAGGACACAGACCGGCGGGAGCTCCCTGGGGCGCAGGTCCCTGTGACCACCATGGCTGTGATACCAGCGAGGGTGGTGCCCAGCGGCCACCCGTGCCAGCCCCCCAGGCAGCCCCCGCAGCGGCTGCCTCCCTGCTGGGGGTGCTCGTGGCCGTGGGCCCGTGGTGAGGCCGTGGCCGCGAGACTTTACTGTGAGCTCTGGCTTCTTTGCTTTCTTCTTTTTTGGCTGTGCTGCCGGGCGTGATCTTAGTTCCCTGACAGAGACTGAACCCCCGCGCCCCGCCACCCCACCCCCCACAGTGAACGCATGGAGTCTTAACCACTGGGCCACCTGGGAAAAGGCCTTTTTAATCCGGCACCTCGCCCATGGGTTCTGGCTTAGACGTGTACTATCCCAATGACTCCGTTTCTGAAGATCAGAGAAGGTCTTAGTGGTGAATGTAAATCACTTTTCCAGAGACTGTGGAAAACATTATTTCATCCTTGATTCAGTGAAGCTGAGGACAAGGTGGCCGTGATTTTCATTTCTTCTTAGAGAGGCTGGTCTTTCCCTAGAAATTTCGTGAGCTTCTCTTTATGCCCAAGTTTCCTGATATTTCACTCAATACAGTGACGTGTGCAGGTCTTTTAAAACCGTATATTCCGCTTGGCATTTGGTGAGCCCTTTCAGTCTGAGGAGCTGATCTTCCTCCAGTTCTGAAATGTTCCACTAGTTCTCTGGAACCAGAAGGGCGCTGGAGGGACTAAGCGCTTCCTCCGCACAGCTCCTGACAGTTACTTCTCAGTAAACTTTAGTCCTCGTTATTGCAGGCGTGACGCAGAGTGCATCGGATTCCTAGGCCCTGACAGCAAGCATCTCAGGCCAAGCAGGGACACCACCGTCAGCTGTCTGTTCTAAGAGGAAACCTGCCTCTCCACGAACTGGACGGCCTCCCCTGAGCTGCACCTAAACTGAAGGCCTGGTTTTTAAAACCTCCACCTGTTAGATCATCTCCCTCCCGTGCTTGTTACATCTACTCTGGAAACTCAACTTCCAAAGAGAAGGTAAAAAAATCCTCTTGTTACAAATCCCAAATACCAGATCATCACCAAACAAACCCCAAATACCGGATCATCACCAAGGTCACGAAACTGTTCCCCTGACGACCTGGAGTTGACTCACACCTTGTCAGCAGAGAATCAGGAAGCAACGGGCACGCTCTCACGGCGGCCTGAGCACGCAGCTGAGTGAGCCGCTCCTGCGCCTGCAGATGCGCTGCATCTGAAGACAAGTCCCTGTGGGGGCCCCCGCGCTGGGACTCACGGCGTGGCTGTCTGTAAAGAACCTGCACCCGGGCTCGTGCCTGGCCGCTTACCTTTTTGGGATCCATGTTGAACTTCTTCCTTCCCATGGCGATCTGCTTGTTCCTCTGAGTCGTTTTGCTGTGTGTGTGGAACAATGAAGAAGCTGTTACTGGACGTCTGCACAGAGCACGGGGAGTCCGTGTCCCCTCCTGACAGGACAGCTCGGGACGGAACAGGCAGAGCCCCCAGCGCCCCTGCCCGAGGGTCCCCCAGGCTCCCGGGTGGGTGCAGCTTAGGGCGGCCACGAGGCTCCTTCCTTTCCCGGTGATGGACTGCCGAGCAGCAGCAGAGCTCCCGGTTAGAGAGCGGGCACGTCGGGGCAGGGTGCTCCTGAGGGGCGTGTGTCGCGTCCTCGGCGCCAAGGCCAGACCGTGAGGGGTGCCGGAGAAGGGCCAGCCCCCCACAGGCGCCCCCCGCCCCCCCGCTGCCATCGCCACGGCGGCCCGAGCTCGGCCGGACGCCGGGCTGGAGGGGCAGCCGCGGCCGCTCACCTCTCCTCCACCGACGTGAGGTTGTCGATCTCCGTCATCACTTCTGCGATTTCATACTTCAGCCTCTGTCGAGACAGACAGCGCGCTGTGAGGCTGACAGAGGGGCCTCCGCCTCCCGGAAACCTTTCAGGCCCCCAGGATCGAGCCGCCCTCGGGCGCGTCCGGATAACACAAGTGTGGAGACACCAGGACCTCTCGACAGAGAGCCTCCCAGTCAGCGCCACCCCGACTCGGGAGCAAACAAAATGACCGCCTGCCCACCTCCCGTCAGAACGAGAGCAGAGGGGCCCCGCAGGCAGGGTCTAGAGGGCGTGTGTGTAAAACCACAGGGGTAAAAAGAGACACAGCGAAAGGAAGCAACAGGTCCTGCCACACGCCCACCTGCCATGGCTGGCACCCAGGTTCTCAGGATGGCCTGGGCCAGACAAACACAGGTCGGTACCAGGCCCCCAACCACCGTCTCTGGATGATTTCTGTCACCCTGGGTGAGACGAGGCACTGTGGACAGAGCCCAGGAGGCGGCAAGGTTCTTCCTGTGGCCTCAGGCAAGCCCAGGCCTCGCGGAGGGACGGGTCCTCCCGGCTGAGACAGCTCTGAGCTCCTGGGCCTTGGTGGCCTCAGCGCAGAAGTGAGCTCATGAGAAACACACGAGGCCCCGTGGGCACTGTGATCACGAACGTCCACATCGGAATGCAAGCCTTAAAACATACTTTCAGCCAAAGCACACATTCTGGGTTACCTGACTTTCCCAAGAATGACAGGTAACCACAGAAGAAAAAGTTTTCCAAACTCTCTTCTCAACTACAAGGAAATTTTTATTGAGATCCTATGATCTCAGGCACCAGGACACTCCAGAGTCACACCGTGAGCGCCTACAAAAGAGCTGCTGTCTGGACACGGCTCGGTCCCACGGCCAGTGGCCGGGGAGGCGGAGTGGACTTGGGCTCGCCAGTGGTTAGGAAGCTGCTCAGAGAGCAGCCGCACGTCCGATCGGCTTCCCCAGGAAGCCGCTCCTCTGAATCATTCCTACAAATACCACAGGCGCACCAACTCGGAGGCTGTGGCTGACCCCCTGCACCTCCGGTGGGAGCCTTCCCGTCCTTTGAGCTCACCAGGGTGGAAGGTGCAACGCCCGTCTGTGTTTATCTGTCCTTCTGCTCCCACTAGCTGGCAGATGCTGGGTGCATGGCCAGAGCTCGATATAGGTTTAGCCCTTTATTCGAAAGATCCCTGACTGCCAATAACCTGCGAGGCAGCGTCCTAGGTGCTGGGGACGCTGGTCAACGAGACAGGGCTCGTCCTACAATTTCCAAGCGCAGTACATGTGACGCCCTCTGTGACGCTGGAGTCAGGCATCACTGACTCTAGACTCCAGTCCTGCCTTCTCCTCCACCCCGGTGAGCACCAGTTCTGTTCCACCAGCCAAAGTAAGTCCTACTCCCTGCCTCCCCGTGTGGTTCGAATATGCACACACTAAATACCCACTTTTTCACATTTTCATGAAGCTACTCGATTTACAATTTTACCTAAGAGCAAAAGCGAAAAGACATTTTTTTCTTTTTACCTCGATGTCATCAATAAGTTCCTTTTTTCTTCGACGGATGTCTAAAAGTTCTTCTCTTTCTTCTAGTGAGAGGTCTTCAGGCACTGAAATTTTAAAAAATCAAATTAAGCAGTTAGACAACTCTGAAGAACAATCTGTAGATGTCCACTGAGGTTGAAGATGGGCATACGTGCAAGCTAGCAATTCTGTGCCCAGGTATTTATCCAAAGGAACCAAGGAACCTTCCCTTACAGACCACATGTAGAACACTCGTAGCAGCGCTGTTTTGAGAGAAAAACAATCTGAGTCGCCACTAATAAGAAAACAAATTGCGGCACAGTTATGAGACAGAATCCCACACAATTAACAATGGCTGAACTTAAGTCTTTCAACGCAGATGAAACTCCCGATGAACGAAAAGAAGACAAAAGCAGCAGACACTGCATGTGAGTGACACCCTCCAGAGGGCTGAGGTGCATGGACAGCAGGGCACCAGCAAATGCACCGCAGTCAGGATTCCGGTCCTTCTGAGGAGGCTGGTGTGTGAGTGTGAGTGTGTGTGTGTGAGTGTGTGAGAGAGTGTGTGTGTAAGTGTGCGTGTGTGAGAGTGTGTGTGTCTGTGTGTGTGAGTGTATGTGTGTGTGTGTGAGTGTGTGTGTGAGTGTGAGTGTGAGTGTGTGTGTGAGAGTGTGTGAGTGTGAGTGTGTGTGAGTGTGAGTGTGTGTCAGAGTGAGTGTGTGTGTGTGAGTGTGTGAGAGAGTGTAAGTGTGCATGTGTGTGTGAGTGTGTGTGTGAGTGTATGTGTGTGTGTGAGTGTGTAAGTGTGCGTGTGTGAGAGTGTGAGTGTGTGTGTCTCTGTGTGTGAGTGTATGTGTGTGTGTGTGAGTGTGTGTGAGTGTGAGTGCGTGTGAGAGTGAGTGTGTGTGTATGTGAGTGTGAGAGTGTGAGTGTGTGTGAGTGTGGCTGTGTGTGAGTGTGTGTGTATGAGAGTGTGTGTGTGTGTGAAAGTACATTCCAGAAGGAGTGTGTGTGTGTGTGTGTGTACTGATAGCTCAGTCATGTCCGACTCTGTGATCTCACAGACTGCAACCTGCTAGGCTTCTCTGTCCATGGGATTCTCCAGGGAAGGATACTGGAGGGGATTGCCATTCCCTTCTCCAGAGGATCTTCCCCACCCAGGGATTGAACCCAGGTCCCCAGCACTACAGGCAGATTCTTTACCATTTGAGCTACAGGGAAGGAGGATATTAGGAAGCGTCAACACAGTGGGTGAAGGTTGGCTGGTGCTCGGATATTTGTTAATTTTGACAGAGTTCTTCATAATATCCTGGTATTAAATGGTTAACCTCTGCAGCGTTTTCCATTCTCATGTCTATATTCTCTTTATTTTATGCTATAATTGACTTATTTCATAAAGCTTTTCAGAGAAACAGTCTTTGATTTTAATAATCCTCTACTCTGTGTTTAATTTCTATTTCATTAATTTAAAACAAACAAAATATTAAGAATCTAAGCAAATAGCAAGAGAACACAGAGCTTCTACAAAGTGAGATAGTGAGATCATGGCACAGGGGTAGGCAGCTGGGCCAGTGAAGTTGAAGACACGAGCCAGAAAGATACACAGGGACTTGGAGCAGCTTGGTTTAGCGCAGAGCTGACACCGCAGTTCAGAGAGACAGGGTGGACTCGATGCATGACGCGTGCTGTGTCAGTTATCTCCGTGTGAAAGAACGAAACTGAACCCTGATCATCGTCACACTTTTAATCAGTTCCAAGTAGAATAAAGGCTTAAATTCACATAATTTCTTATAAAGAAAGAATGTATTTATAAATTCAGAGTAGGAAATTGTTTCACACACCCTACACCCTCCCCCCGCCACCAAATAACTTTGAGAGCAGCCATTGTTATCCTAATTTTATAATCAGGGAAACAGGCCAAGAGACATCTAGTGATCTTCCCTGGTAGAGAAAGAATATTTGAAAAAGTAATGGCTAAAATGTCCTGTATTTGATAAAAGACATGAATATACGTATCCCAGGTGCTCAAGCTCCAAGCAGGATAAACCCAAAGATCCACAGGTCCCAGAGTATGTTACACATGGGCCCGGCAGCTCAAGAGTATCACTATGGACATGGTCTTTCCATCCTGGTGTCCAAAGTGTCAGGGTCATCCTAAAGCTGCTGCTAGCGGCTTCCAGCAGCTTCTTATTTACACATGGGTTGTGGGGGGGAGTACCCAGATCAAGAGAAAAAATGAGAACCAGCAGAAAATGCTGCTTCCAAAACCAAGACAGGAAAGATGTGGCAATCCTTGAATTTCCAAGGAATTACTCTTAGTAGCAAGCATCTTAATGTAATTAAGAAGAAAATCTGAAAGTAAAAAACCAGTTGGTTGACACTATCCTGTTATGAAAAATTAAATATACCTACAGAGAACAGACAGGGCTCCCAAAAGGAACCTTATAAGGGAAAAAAAAACCTGTTGTTCTGCTGAGTTCCGTGCAGACAGATGAGAACAAGAGTCTGAAAGGGTAGCGCTCTAGTTCAATCATCAATAGACTCTTTGGTTTAAGAAAACCCACCTCCAGCTTCCCCTCCAGCCCTGATGATGAGTAGGGTTGGCTGATTACAGAATGAAGGTACATCCTAAGAGAATCTAAACACAGGGGTGATTCAACTCAAGATCCTGAAGCTTCTAGCCATGATCGTCAATGGATTTCCTTGACCTTCTCTCAGTAATGCCCATCGTGTCCTATACCATTAAGGCCCTAAAGAGTTAAAGTACTGACCACTTACTTTACAGTTACTCTGACCAGAATTTTCACCTCTAAAAGAAAGACAGATTCTGTAAGGTGGAATAATGACATTGTGACAGTTAAAAAAATGTCCTTATTCACACTGTTGAACGACGAGCTGTGATGTTATTACATCCGTACTTAGAAATAGTTCAGCCAAAAATTAATTAAGCAAAATGGTAACAACTGGTAAATCTACTGGATTAATATATGGGTAGGCATTATCTATTTTATATTCTTAAGGGTTTAGAATTTTTCATAAGTTAAAAAAAAAAGGTTTCAAGTACAAACGGCACCTTTTCAGGGTGTTTGGCTAAAGTATTAATGAGAAATAATAGGATGTTCCCTGGCACACTTCAAAGAATTAATAAATAGAACAGAAGCAGGTAATGAAATACTCAGGGCCAGTCTCTTCAAGCCGTCACTAAAACATCTCACTATCCTATTATTTCTATCACCACCCAAAATGCACGGTGAAAACCAACATCCTGCTGGTAGTCAGGGAGAGTCTATCAGTATCTCTCAGCGTTCAAAAGAACTTTGCGATCAGACTCTGCTCATGCACAGGTGACCTCACACGCAAGCGCAATGGGGAAAAAACGGGGAGATAAGCCACGTTCAGAGAAGGTGTTCTTAATTATCACCATCTCTCCCACAACTCAGCAGCCTTCTCCTAGTAAAGGCAAAAACTGGGTTCGGCTTGCTTATCATCCATATTTTGTCACTTTGACTTTGTTAGGTAAGATGAAAGTCTACAGCTGATCTATTTTTTCTCCCAAAAACCTGGTTTGTTTTTTTTCTTTACTGAAAAAGTTACACATGGATACAGTTACACACAGCCACATGCTCTCTGAACACATACAACAGGGCATGCAATGAGACATTTCTTTCCAACCTCAATAAAAGCTCTTTTTTAAAAAAGCAAGTTAACTGGAACTTGCTGGTAACAATTCTGTGCAATTCACTGCAGCTCAATGCTCCAATCATGATCACAGTCTTCCTGAGTTTTCCAGCAATAAGGGTGTTGCTCAAGTCTCAACACAGCGACGGGGTAGGCAGAGACACGGGCTTATTTTTCATGTCCCTTCAGGCCAGTTCCATTAGCCATGACCAGCAGGTGTGGTTATTACAAATACAAACGTTTTCACGGGGGAAAAGCAGTGTGGAAAGGTGGCAAGAAATTCCCCATTTTAGTACAGAGGTGCTGCCAGTGAGGTTTCAGATTAAGCATCAGGAGCAATTTGGGTAATTCAGGCCAGGCCCCCTGCCTCTCTCGAGAACTCACTGGCTTCCCACAAATGGAGGTCCATGGGTGGGAGGGCTGTGTTTGGGGTTCGGGATGTGTGATTTAATTAAAGGACTGAAGTGAGAACTTCTGCTTTCAGCCCAGACGGAGTAACAGGGATAGACTTACCCTCCTGTCGGAAACAACAGCAACTGACACAGCTCTACACCCTGCCAAGTAGCTTTCAACACAAAGGTGAAACAAAGCCATCTTCAGACATTAACAGCTTGAAGGAGTTTATCACGAGTTGACCCGCGCCATGTGGTGGTGGTTCAGTTGCTCAGTCATGTCCAACTTTTCGCGGCTTCATGGACTGTAGCCCACCAGGCTCCTCTCCCCATGGGGTTTCCCAGGCACGGATGCTGGAGTGGGCTGCCACTTCCTTCTCCAGGGGACCCCCCTGACAGAGATCGAACCAGCGTCTCTTGCACTGCAGGTGATTCTTTACTGCTGAGCCACTGAGAAATGTTTAAAAGTCCTTCCGATGGGGTGGGGGTGGGGCGGGGGCTGGACAGATACCAGAAGAAAAGCTGCATCTACATGGAAGAGTGGAAAATACTGTAAATGCTAACTATGGGAGGAAACCTTTTCCCCACATGATATGAATCTCTTAAGAACATTTACAGCTACCGTTTAAGGCAAAAGTAACAAAAAAGTGTGCCGGGCTGACAACACACGAGCACAAAGGCTAGATGGGGAGAAATCCAACTACACTGTTAGGAGCTTCCTACCCTGGATGTGAATGAAGTGGCATGATATTATTTGATAGTAGAGTCTGATAAATTAAAGGTATCTAACATCCAAGAAGATCTACCAATTAAAAACTAAAATAAACCACTAACATAAAGCATGCAAAAATAGCTTATTAATAAGAGTGGCTCAGTCAGTAAAGAATCTGCCTGCAATGCATGAGACGACACAGGTTCAACCCCTGGGTGGGGGAGACCCCCTGGAGAAGGGAATGGCAACCACTCCAGTATCCTTGCCTGGGAAATCCCATGGACAGAGGAGCCTGGTGGGCTACAGTCCATGGGGTTGCAAGCATCAGACACAACTTAGTGATTAAACTACCACGTTATGATGTTTAATAAAACCTCAGATCCCATTAAACATAACATCCATTTCAGTGATGTCAAAATTTGGAAAATTTTTGCAAATCAGAATCACTGGAAAAGGGAGATTATCATACATGCTGATCAAAGCATAAGCAGATGGTATCACAAAGTACGTTCTAATTTTCAAATTATATTAATAACCTATTAAGCTAACAGATTCCAATCCACCAAGAAGCTGCAATTTGGTTTATTGCTATAGTTATCTAATGACTGCCTTACAAATCTTAAACACACACACACAACCCTCTATAAGGTTAATCAGCAGCTCTCCTAGAAGATGATAAAGCTCCAAAGATGTGAGCTACAGCCAGAAACCCTCACTGTTTTAGCCACTCAACATCAAACTGATAATCTAATAAATTTAACAAATTTGATGATAGGTGATAAGACAGAGATCAAACAAGCATGCGCAGATGCCTCACAGCTGTGTATTTTTGGTACCTAGCCCTAATGGAAACTGATGTCACCTAAACCTTAATTTTACCTTGACTGCTAATTAATACCAACTTTTTTGTTATGATATGGTATTTTTCAGAGTTTTGGTCAATGCTGCAGGCACTAAGAATGCTGGCCAAGCGAGGGTTTGGCCTCTGGTCCCCTTAATTCGCTAGAAGAGAACTCTGAGACTCTGTACGGGAGTATGGTTTAACCCAAGCAAATCACACCTCCCTGGAACACTACAAAAACTGGTGACAGACAGTTAAAGCAGGAGTGGCCAGCTGCTCTGGCGGTGTGGCTGCATCGAGGGACACTGTAGCCGTCGGCAGCCGGCCCTCCGGGTCTGGTCACCCTAAGGACTGGTTGCCCCTTGTGAGATGACGGAGTGGAGTCTGCGTGGCTAGCGGAGCCAGCGGTACGTCAGCCACATCAGGGGCCAGGTCAGCGGAAGCCACTGTTCTGCTTATCCATTCATCTACTGATGGATGCTTGGGCTGGTTCTACATTTTGGCTGTTGTCAACAATGCTGCTACGAACGTGAGAGTAAAATTTTCGAAATTTAAATCCACAAACATGGATTTGCTCCATAATCAAATGTCATACTGTACCTCACTCCTCTTAGGACATTATGGCACATGTTAACGTGTTAGAGAAGAAGCATCAGCAAAACCAACTGTATTAAACTAAGAGGGTTCTTTATTATATACGTTTTTAAAGTGTTTTTCTTATTATTTTTTTTTTAATTACTATTATTTTTGTCTGCGCTGGGTCTTCGTTGCTGTGTGAGGACTTTCTCCAGCTGCAGTGAGCGGCTTCTCATTGCCGTGGCCTCCCTTGTTGGGACTTGCAGGCTCTGGAGTGCGGGCTCAGCAGTGACGGCGCACAGGCATACTTGGCCTGCAGCATGTGGGATCCTCCCGGACCAGGGACGGAACCTGTGTCTCCTGCATTGGCAGGCGGATTCTTAACCACTGGACCATCAGGGACGTCCCTGAGAAGATTCTTTTTTTTGTTTGCTTTTTGAAGACTCTTTTTTTGTTTGTTTTGTTTTTTTTCCTGAGAAGATTCTTAACTGACTTGATCGTGGACTCATTTTTCTTTTTTACAAAACAGAACACCTCCATGCTCTGTAGCCCGTTGAGTATAATTAGGGACAAACAGGCCTGGTTTCTTCTTTTTAGATTAATTTCCGTTAGAGTACAGCTGCTTTGCAACGCTGTGCTAGTCTCTGCTGTGCATACACGTACCCCCTCATTTTCAGAGGCCACCGCAGGGCCCAGGGCCCCCGGAGCCACTCAGCAGGTTCTCACGAGTTACGCCCCATATACTGTGGCGCACATACATCGGTCCCAACCTCGAAACTCACCCACCTCCACCGTCCCCACCGTGGTGACCGCAAGTTCGCTTTCAATATCTGTGACTCTGCTGCTTCTCTGCAAATAAGTTCATCTCTACCACTTAGACACAAGAGGCTTATTTAAAACGTAAGAATACCTAACAACGGAAGGCAGAAGGGTAGGGAGTGACAGACCAAGGGAAAGTTGGTCCTGTGGCGTGAACGCAGGCAAAAGGGACCAAAGATCAACAATGATCCATTAATCCCCAAATTAACAAGTCTGAAATCTACTCATCTAACATGACAGGTTCAAAACACAGACAGCAGAAACTGACAGGTGCACTTGTAAAAATGGACTCTTCCTAAAGGCGAAAGAAAGAGCTATAGATTTGACTAATTAACAAGCTGAACTAATAGGCATCCTCCGCTTCGTCAGTTTTAAGAGGCACATCTTCGCATCCCTGAAATCCAATGTGACACATAGAGGTCACTGCCTTCACGTCTGGGAGCGAGCTTCCCACCGCCGGGGGCACTGCTGACGTGCCAGTCCTCAACGGTTCTGCGAAGAACACGATGGAGGAGCCATCTGATGCAGGAACAGGAGCTGGTTACTGCTTCAGACCGCTCACGGGTACCCTCCGGTAAGATCCACCAAGGCTCAGCATGATAACCTGCAGAACTGGAGAACTCCCAAGACAGTACAGGAGGAGCCACTTAAAAAGGGTCATGTCAGCTGTGCCTTGATCAGCAGAGGACAACACCGCTGCGTGAGCAGTGTGTGCCCGCAAACACCTACTCTGCGTGGAGGGCGGCTCTGATTTTGAATATGTCTTAGGACCACCTCATTCAACTTATTTTGGTTCTATTTTACTCTATGTATGCATGATAGTAAAGGTTATTAGTAAATAACCTAAGCTACTACTAATAAAATAATTATTAGTAAATAATTAGTAAAGGCTATTAAATAAATCAATGCTTCAAGTTCAAAGAACTCTTTCAATTAGTATAAATTTAAAAAATCCTAAGGGAGAAAAAATCATTAAGTCTGCTTTGACAGTTTTCTCCTTAATGGAACATAAAATGATGATGCACCTTACAACGACTGGAGACAGGTTCAATCAGACCCCCGCACCCCGCAGCTGGGCGGTATGCAGTCTTGCCGGGGGATGTTTATGCAAATTGACTGTACGCTGTCCATCAACAAAGTCTCACGAACTCTCACAGGACCAGAGTAGTGGAAACAATGAGTTGGCTCTGCTCCACTGAAAGGTCAAATTACACCCCGGACACTCTCACGTTTAGACTTCCAAAGATGAACCAGGCTCTCTGTGTGGAATGCACCACCCAGGAGTCCACAGAGCAAAGAGAAGCAGGGGTCCTCCTGCGTTAAAGAAGGCTTCCCCGGCGGGCCAGCGAGGACGCGGAAGCAGAGCGTCTCCGTCTCTAGCCTCCTCGTGCTCCTTCTCCAGGGGCTGCTAGGAATCGAGGTGGGGCTGCAGGAGAGCTTCCGGATCCAGGCTTATGGCCCACCCCCGGTGGACCTCAATTCGTGACTCAACTCTGGAAACCTGGCCAGAGCCCAGTCCTCTAGCCATTCCAGGGCAGTGAGCAGCACCCGATTCCCTATGACATTTTCTCTTCTCGCTCCAGACACGCGGCCGGCTTCACGCATTTCAGGTTGAACTCACCGCAACAATGCTGCCGTTGAGACCACGTTCCCCAAGCACAGAGCAATTGTGTTAGAAATCAGTAAAACACAGGGACTAGAAAAACCCATTAAACAGATGGGAAGTTAAGGAACACAATTCTAAATAATTCCTTGGTCAAAGAAGATACCATAAGATAGCATTTTCTCAGAATGAGAAAATTCTGAGAAGAGGATGATGATAAAAAAGCTATGTATCAATACTTGTGCGCTCCAGCTAAACCAGTCCTTAGAAACTCACAATCGAAAATGCTTAAGAATTAAGCTGAAAATGAGGAGAAGAAAATGGCAACCCACTCCAGTATTCCTGCCTGGAAAAGTCCATGGACAGAGGAGCCCGGCAGGCTGCAGTCCATGGGGTCACATGACTGAGCACGTGTGCGCGAGGGTGGAGGGAGATGGGTTGGTAGCAATAAAGTGGTAGAACTAAAAAAAAAAAAAAATTAAGCTGAAAATGAAAAGATAAGCATTCAGCTTAAAGTAACAGTTTAAAACCCAAAGGAGAAAATAAAACAGAAAAGAAGTTCATTTTAAAAGGGCAGCGAAGTGCAGCCACTCTGGCAAACAGTCCAGCAGTTCCTCAAAAGGCTCGACCCTGAGCCTGCGTGGGATCCAGCAAGTCTCCTCGCAGGTGCTCACCCTGGAGAACGGAACACGTGTCCACACAGGGACGGCGCAGAGCTGTTCACAGCACCATTGCTCATAAGAGGGAAGAAGCGGAAACAACCTGAGGTCTGCCCAGCGATGAGTGGATAAACAAAGTGCGACATACCCAGAAAATGGAATATTATGCAGCCATTAAAAAGAGCGATACTTAGACATGTTATGCTCAAGCGGGAAGAAGCCAGCCACACAATACCACATACTGTATAGGTCCATTGATAGGAAATGTCCAGAACAGGCTAAGAGCAGACAAAATGAATTGGTGGTGACAGAGAGCAGAGGAGGGGTTCGTCTGGGGCGGGGGGTGGTGGTGAATGAAAAGTCAGACAGGACAGCCTGCTGCATTTGGATCTGGGTGGCAGACACACAGCGTGTGTGCTGACACACGGGGAACAGCTTGCACTCTGCGTGCCCTGGATGCTGGGCATCACGTTCACTGCCCTGCAGGTCTGCTTCTTGGCTAAGTGGCCCCACGTAACCCTCAACAGAGAGAAGGAAGAATTTCCTTGGAAAGACACTGGAAGAGCCTTCGCACCTGCCATGCCAACAGAAGCGGATACGCGCCCAGCTGGGGCGACGGCAGGGCAGGCTGGTCTGAGGTTCAAACCTCAGTCGGTGGCCTGGCTGTGGTGTCTCCATAGTTAGCCAATTTCAGAAAATCAAAAATCTATCCATTATTTTTAAAATTCTTTTTCTAAACTTTAAAAATTGGAATATAACTGCTTTACAGTGCTATATTAGTTTCTGCTGTACAACGTGAATCAGCTATTTTATTTATATATATGTGTGTGTGTGTATATATATACACATATGCATACATCCCCTCCTCTGGAGCCTCCCTCCCACCCTTCCATCCCACCCCTCAAAGGTCATCACAGAATCCACTGATTATTATTTTGTGTCCTGTGAAGAAAGAAAAAGCCCTAAGACTACCAAGTTTAATCTGAAGACGCCCAACTGTAAGACGCATTCCAGTTTGAGAGAGGTTGAAATGTGCATCCTGGAATCAATGACAGAAGAGCTATGAAGAATGTTTACTTTATAAAGGAATAGGATTTCTCAATTCTAAGTTGCTTTCAGAGCAGATAAAAACCACTGCTAACTGTTCTAGAAGGCAAAACCTTTGAAAATGACGGCTGTGACTCCGAAGGCTCCCTCCCCTCAGGTGTGAGCATCGATCCAGGGGTGGGCCCGTTAAGAATCACTGCTCAACAGAGATGACAGATCAAATCAGCAAGAAGCTAGGAACGAGAGCAGGCCCTGCGCGCTTTTTAAATACATGGGGCTGTGCTTCACCAATCAAGCCTCGACACTCACATAGCAACGTCCTCCGGATGACTACTTGCCAGCCCACAACGGGCGCTTTTCCCGGTGGGTGAGGGCCAATCAGCACCACAGGACAGGAGGACTTCCGCAGCGGCCTGTGCACTGCTGCAGGCGTGGCCCCCTGGCTCCATCCAGCGAAAGTACACGGACAGCCAAGGACTCAGCCGGCTCTCTGGAAGCCTCACCAATCGCGTCTCATCTGAATCAGCGATCCCAGCTCATTATCTCCAACATGGTCCACAGGCCTTCTCATCAGCAACCCATGAAGGCAGCTGGCTAAAATAGGGTTCCAAGGCCCCAGCCCATGCTTATCAAATCAGAACCTCTAGGAAGGAGGCCAGGGACTCTGAATTTTAATGAACTTCCCAAGTAATTCTGTTGAACATTGCTGAAATGTAGCTATACACTGCTACGTCCTTAACACAAATCACAAATGCAATACATTAAATACAGACATACTGGTTAGGAGACTAGGTCCTGCAGCCAGACTGCCTGTCTCAAAGCTTGTCTCTGCCACTTACTAGCTGTGTGACCTTGAGCAACTTACCTAACCTCTCTGTGCCTCAGCTGCCTCAACGGTGATAGGATAGTCTCCACATTACTCATTGAAAAGCTAATCAAAATTTAATGCTCTTCTTGAAGGTTGCTTGAAATTTCAAGATAAACATTGCATCTTGAAGCAAGAAGCATTTAAAGATTTTGAAAGAGACATTTTAACCTCAATCATGAATAATAATAAACAATGACACTTTCTATTTCTACCCTGGATAACTGAAAATGCAAACAACTTTTCACATCAAGCCTGCAACTGATTCTTTTTTTGCCCCAGGCAGAAGCTGTGATCAGTGGTGGAGGACAGAGTGGGAACAGCTTCATAAATACACATGAATAAAAATCGTGTGAAAACAGTTCGGCAGTTCCTGACAAGGCTAAACACCACCTTACAATATGATCCAGCAATCACACTCCCAGGAATTCACCCAACTGAGCTGAAAAGTCCCTGGCCACATGAAAACTTGCACACGAATGCTTGCAGCTCCTTTATTCAAAACTGCCCCAGGGGTTAGTTCCCCTGGAGATCCAGTGGTTAGGACTCTGCACTTTCACTGCAGAGGGCGCAGGTTTGATCCCTGGTCAGGGAACTAGGGTCCCGCAAGCCAAGGGGCATGGCCAAAAAAAAACAAAACAACTGCCCCAAACTGGAAGCAACTAAGACATCCTTTAGTAGATGAACAGATAAACTGTGGGACAACAGACAATGGAATGTTACTCCGTGTTAAGAAGAAATGAGGATCCAGCCATGAAAAGACACAGAGGAATCTGAAATGCAAGTTACTAAGTGACAGAAATCAGTCTGAAAGGGCCACACACTGTGGGATTCCAGCCACATGACCTCTGGGGTTACGGAGACAGCCAGAGCATGAACAGTGGCCAGGGGCTCAGGGAATGGGTGAACAGGTGAGCACTGGATGTCTGGGGCAGCTAATCTGTTCTGGATGATGCCCTGACGGTGGAGACGTGTCATTATGCATTTGTCAAAACTCCCAGAACTGGACAGCACCAAGAGCGAGCCCTATTGAAAACTACAAACTTCAGGTAACAATAATTTATCAGTTCATCAATTTTAACATGATCACACTAAAGTATTAATAGGATGTTATGAACAGGGAAACCTGATATGAAGGGGACAGATGGGAACGCTGTACTATCTGCTCAGTTTTTTATTTTTAATGTAAATCTAAAACTCTTCAAAAAATCTATTAATAGTGTTTCTAAAAAAAGATCATGACATCCAAAGCTTTCAAATAATATTCTTTAAACAATTTTATGGGAGTCAGCGCTGACATTTTAATCAGCCCCAACTTCCAACAAGTTCCTCTAAAGATCAGACAGAAGATGAAAGCGGCGCCTCATCAGATTCCAAATGAGATTTTCAACCGTGATGTCAGAAGAACATCACCTTTTAAGATGCCGTTTTATTCTTTTCACTAAAATTATTTTCAAAAACTCTGCCTTTGACAGCTTCATTAAGTTGGGAAGGTAAGAACATGTTTATAACCAGTTTGCTGAAGACAAAGGTGAGTTCTGGCTGAAAGTGCATAAAATTTGCATCAAGTAAGCATGTCCCCCAAATAAATCTGCCTATGTCCATCTTCCTCCCAATCCATCTGACTACTTCTGATGAACAGACACCACCTCAGACATCGCCTTGTCCAGGGGCCCCTACACTTAAGGAAAGCCGCTTTTCTCCTTCCAACTTTACGGATCTTTCAGAAAGAAACGGATGAGACCAAGTGCTTTCACTGGTAGACTGCTGACTAGTAGATTCACCACACTTAAATATGCTTAAACAGAAACTTCCCTGGTGGTCCAGGGATTAAGAACCTGCCTGTCAACGCTGGGGACACGGGTTCAATCGCTGCTCTGGGAAGATCCCACATGCCGCAGAGCAAGGAGCCGTCGCAATGAGAAGCCTGCGCAGCGCAGTCAGAGAGGCCGCCACTGGCGGCGACTAGAGAAAGCCCTGCGCAGCAAGGAGACCCAGCGCGGCCGAAAACAAATATACATAATTTTAAAGTAAACCACCGAACTGGAAAACGGGCAAAACACATAAAGAAACATTTCACTGAAGAGGATAAATACCGAATAAGCAGAGGCAAAGCCGATTAAAACAGCATTTAAAACAGGATGCAGGACTCTGGGTCTCTCTTACGTGGCTGGTGGGAATATAAATTATTACAGCCCCCTGAACAGTTTACCGATTTCTTAGAAATGACCCACGCTAAGCATACGACCCAGCAACATCACTCTTGGACATTTATCCCAAAGAAATGAAAACTTATGTTCACACAAAAACCTATACACAAATGTCCACAGCAGTTTTACTTGTAACATTTAAAAGTGAGAAACAACCAGTGTCCTACAATAGGTCGGGAGATAAACTTGGTGCATCTACACCATGCGATACGACTCGGCAATAAATGTGAATGAACTAACTGCTAACACATCCAAGTTGGATGGAACTCAAGAGCATTATGCTGAGTGGCGGTAAAAGGCAATCTCAAAAGGTTACATATTGTATGGTTCCATTTATATGATGCTTTTGACACAACAATATTATAGAGATGGAAAACAGATCAGTCTCTGCCTGGGGGTGACTATAAAGGGGCAGCAGGAGAGAGATAAAGATCTCTGTGGTTTTGCATCTTGACTGCACTAGTAGTTACGTCAACGGACACAAGGATTACAATGACACAGAGCTATACACACATCACACCAATGCCCACGTCCTGATTTTAATATTGTATTAGTTACGTGAGACGTAACCAGTGAGCAGGGATGGGTGAAAAGCCAGTAAGATCTGGCTCTGCAACTCTCTGTGAATTTATAATTAGTTCAAAATTAAATGGCAATCCACTCCAATACTCTTGCCTGGAAAATCCCATGGACGGCTACAGTTCACGGGCTCGCAGACAGTCGGACACGACTGAGTGAGTTCACTTTCCTTTTCCTTTCTTTCAAAATTAAAAGTTGTTTTTCATTTTCCCCCTCGAGTTACATCACCTAAGAGGGAAAAACAGGCGGCTCTACACCCGTGTGACGGGACAGAAGGAACCCGTTACACCCTTGATCTCCGGTGAGCCGGGTCCCGCCAGCCTCCTCAGGGAGAACTGGCGGCGGGTCCGAGAAGAGCCTTTGGCTCTAGAGCAGAAAACCGCAGGCCCCCCGTCGGAGCTCACGCCAGTCTCAGAACGGGGTGGGACCGAGTGCTAAGGACACGCCAGCCAGACTTTCAAGAGCAGAAGCGTCGAGGTCACTGAGTGAGCTTCACACACACCTGCTCCACCAGACGGGGACGCGCCCGCAACACAGAGGCCCCGGCTCTGCTAAGCGAGGCGGGAGCCTGGCTTTCCTCCCCTGCAGCGCAGGCGGTGAGGGTGCGCGCCCACCTGGAGGACCGGCACCAAATGAACACGCAGGGCAGCAGCAGTCCAGACAGAAGCCGCTCACGCGCTCTTCACCTGCGCTGCTTCAGTCACTCTAAGTCCTCACAACAAAGGGACGCCGCACGTTTGGGGGTGATGGTTGATTTTTAGCTGACGACGCAGCTAATATGACCAAAGAGTATTTTATAAAGCAGTTCCCTACAACACTTCAGTTAGCCGGGTTCAAAATATCAACGAATTGTCAATGAATCAGTAATTAACAGGAACTGAACACCTGCTGGCAGTCTTTACTGAGAGGCAAGTAATTTTCTCCATTATCTGAAGCAGGTAAAAGTGAGTAAGAATATTCACTTCTCCACTTGCATGGAGAGTAGGTACTTATACACAAATTAATTCTCCAAGATTTCAAGGACAATGTGTGTGACTTACAGCAGTCAAATCATCAAAACCTGTGAGTGGGGCAAATATGGTCTTCTGTTACCATGCAGAATTCTCACTGATTTCACAACTCTATCCCCCATTCACCCATCTTTAAAATCTTTCTACCTCAGTCAAAGCAAAGACACATGCTCAGGCAGAAAAAGCAAATGAGAAGCAAAAGAAAAAGCAGTTACAACCCCCCCATATAGATAACCACAGTTAGCATTCTCGATTCATCCTTCTAGGATACAGATATACAAGTATACATAGACACAGAAAGAGAAATGGAAACCTTAAAGGATTTTTTATAGGCTGATATTAGCACTACAGACTTTGACGGCACAGGCAACCTGGGATCCAGGCTGCGCTGGGGTGTCTTGCTCCATTTTTAGTGCCGCTTACTTTATTATAATAATTAGCACCTCACTAATTATCACTAAGTATCACTACTTCTCCTGGCCACACAAACCAGCACTACACCAGTCCACCCCTTTTAAGAAACTTTGTAAAGATATGATAAGCAATAAAAACAAAATTAAATCTCCTATCACAGGACTGACACATGCGTTTTAGGTCAAAACTAAGTTTGGTGAGTCACAATTTATTTTAGTCCTTCTTAGTTTATTTTAAATCGAAACTCATTCCCCATAGAGAAAGACTGCACTGTACTCATTAAAGGAAAAACTAATAGCAATTCTAACAAAGAAAAGAATGACTAGCTTTCACACATTCACTTAATTTCAAATACTTAAATTTAGCCCAATTTTCAAGCCACAACCCCACTCCCCCATCTAGATTCCAAAAACCGACGTGTGTTACTGTTTCACAATAGGATCTCTCTCGCTTTCACAGGGGTGAACAGCATCTTCCAGTACATACAAGCCTATGCCTCTGACTGTCTGCTTTTTTGGCTGCAGTGTGGTTTGTGGGACCTTAGTTCCCACGCAGGGACTGAACCCAGGCTCCCGGCAGTGAGAGTCAGGTCCCAACCACTGGACCACCAGTGGAGCCCTTACCTTTGACTTTAATTCCTTTCTTCCTCCAAAATCTTGCTCCCAAAGCCACACCCTCTTTCTCTTTTACCTTTAACCTTTATCTTTCTGATGCAGCGTCTTTGGATCTAATCTCTCCAACCCCAGCCCTCTGAACAACTATAGTCCTTCCGCACTGTCACACAATCTCTTTTCTCCTCACATAAATTGTTATAAAGACAATTTAGCCTGCACTTTCTCTCTGGTTCATAAAGACACAGATAATCTGAGTATTATTAATAAGCTTGTATCAGTAGGTATATACTGAAGTCTGTATGCCTTCATTGAAGCTCTAATAACAACAGTGCGGTACTGGTACAAAAACAGACAGATCAATGGAACAGAATACAGAGCCTAAGGACAGAATTGTGTATAAAAAGTATTCAAAAGAACAGTCTCTTCAACCAATGATGCTGGGACAACAAATGATGTGGATGCAAAAGAAAGAAGTTGAACCCCTACCCCACACCATATACACAAGTCAGTTTAAAATGGATCATCGAGCAAAAATATAAGAGCTAAAACCATTGAACTCTTAAAAGAAAACAAGAAGGGGTAAATCTTTATGACCCTGGATTTGGCAAGGCATTATTTAAATATGATACCAAAAGCACCAGCAACAAAAGAAAGAAGATAAATTGGACTTTATCAAATAAAAACTTTTGTGCATCCAAGGAAATTATCAAGAAAGTGAAAAGCCAACCATCAGAATAATGGGAGAAAATATCTGGAAATATGTATTTAATAAGGGTCTAGCATCCGGAACACATAAAGAACTCTTATAACTCAAAGACAAACAACTCACGAAATACAAAGGACTTGAACAGACATCTCTCCAGAGAAGACATACAAACACCCAAGAAATACATGGAACGATGCTCAACATCAAGTCATTGGGAAATGCAAATGAAAACCACAATGAGGTGGTACTTCACACCAAGGAAGTACCTAACAAGGAAGTATTCTAACAAGTGTTGGCAAGGATGTGGAGAAATTGGAACCTTCTTTATACATTGCTGGTGGGAATGTAAAATGGCTCAGTCACTCCGGAAAACAGTTGAAAGGTTTCTCGAAAAGTTGGACACACAATTACTATACGCCCCAGTAACTCCACTAGGAATATACCCAGAAGAACTTAAAACGGGTATTCAAACAAATACTCGCACATGAATATTCCTGGAGCACCGTTTACAACAGCTGAACGGTAGCAACAACCCAAAGGTCCAGCTACGAATGAACAGATGAGCAGGCTGTGATACAGCCATAAAATGGAGTATATTATTCAGCAAAAACAAAAATTAACAAGCAAACAAAAAACACCACTATTGATTCCTGCTACTAGATACGCTAAGCAAAAGCAGCCAGCTGCAGAAGACCACATACTGTATGGTTCCGCTGATGTTAAATGCTATGAGGCTTGCAAAAAAACTAAAGGCAGAGAAAATCTGTGCTGAAAATACCTTTTTAAAAAAAGAAAAAGGGTAATTCTGTCTCTGAACAAAGAGAACCCCCTTTGCTTTTCCAAGTCCCTGAGATGAGGTCAAAGGGCAGCCTGGGCACAGGGGTGCGTGCTTCCCTCTCCCCTAAACAAGTGAAATGACAGGAGAGGCTTCTGGAAAAGAAAGAATCACCAATAGCCTCGAAATGCAGGAATCACCTCAAAGTGGAAAGCAGACAGGTACAGAATGAAGGAGAAATCCAACTCGAGGAGAAACACGTGCAGTAACACGCTGCAAAGTCAGTGCCTTAACGGAGGCCTAAGCCCCGGGTGCGGAGAAGGCACTGGCACCCCACCCCAGTCCTCCTGCCTGGAGAATCCCGTGGACGGAAGAGGCTGGTGGGCTGCAGTCCATGGGGTTGCTAAGAGTGGGACACGACTGAGCGATTTCCCTTTCACTTTTCACTTTCACGCACTGGAGAAGGAAATGGCAACTCCAGTGTTCTTGCCTGGAGAATCCCAGGGACGGGGGAGCCTGGTGGGCTTCTGTCTATGGGGTCTCACAGAGTCGGACACAACTGAAGCAACTTAGCAGCAGCAGCAGCCTTGAGTGAGTGGATGTACAATGTGCAAATAGCTTTTTTAGAAAGCTGAACGGTACAGAAAGGCGCCTAATGAAAAACACATGACTGTCTCAAACAGACGGAAAAACAGCATTTGATAAAATTCAACAGCCCTTCCTGATTTAAAAAAAAAAAATGCAGTAAACTAAGAATAGAAGATTTCTTAACCTCGGCAAGGGATCTCTGGCAGAAACCCACAACACTCAGCAGACCTGGAAGCGCTCCCGACAAGGACGGGCCAAGACTCGGGCGCGGCCATCACAGACGCTACCTCCGACCCACACGGCTCCGCGGGGCTTCCAGAGGGAAGGAGCACTGACATCAACTAAGTTCCCAATAATTAGCAAATTTGTAGTTCTCCACCCAAACAGGCTGTCAGATTCTTTGTGCATCTTCCAAAACAACATCATCTCGTAAACTTTACTGCAAATGTTTCTGAGACTGATATTGTGACTCCTCCAGCAGAAAATTCCACCGTGCGTGTGAACAAGTACCCTTACAGGAACCCAGCTGAACAAGGGGATAAAAACTCTAACTTTCTGGAGAACGAGAGCCGCTGACTTGCTTCGGCTCTGTGTCTTTAGATCAGGAGAACGTGGGAGGTGGGGCCAATTTAAAAAACCAGACCATGGCTCAAGCTCATTCTGACTCAGAGTCTCCTATTTAAAAAAAAAAAAAAAGAAAATCATTTAACAATGAATGTAAAAATGTGAAACTTTCCCTTATTTTACATCCCCCTTTCAGGGCTAAACCGAGGCTCACTGAACAACGGTCTAAGGACCTGTGTCCTTGGTTCTCCATCCCCGTTTACTATTTCACACCACCGCTGATCACCTTCTTTTCAGTTTCAGAGATAAACATTATATAGATCACACAGCTTGGCACACTCATAAAACCATGCGCCCCCGGCTTGAAGGGACACTTCTATGTTCATACACATTTGCTTTAAGGAGCGGACTTTTCCATGTCTATGGGACAGAAGAACATATACGGGTCCTCTGGCTGTGCTCTGGTTCAGAAGACTCCGCTCCAAATATGGAGTATTTTGAGGGGAGGAAAGGGGTTGGAAAGAAGTCTTTGTGAACAAAGAATCGAGTTCTCAAGTTGTGTGGGAGGCTGGGACTCCGGGGTCAGGCCACACTGAAAGAGCCGGGCTGCGAGTGGAGAGACTGCCCCAAGATGACCTTAAAAATAAAAAATGAGGGTTGTAAAGCAAGTGGAGGAGGCAAAAGAACTTCTTATCTGCATCCAAGCCATGCTCAAATTTAACATTTTAGCTTCTGGAAGCCCGGGCCCCTCTCCCCCTTGGTCATCCCCTCCCGCAGCCCAGATCCACAGAGGATTCCCTCGTGTTGGAGAACACTGCGTTCAAGGATGTAAAATCCGCCCTTTTTTAATGGGAGATTTCCTTCCACTTTGTCTCATCTTTTCCTCTATTCCTGCAATGGGAGAAAGGCCCTTAACTTTGTCAGACACCTTTACGGGCGATGGCAGCGCCTGAGGCTGGGGTGACCAGGGGAACAGAAGACACGGCCCAGCGCCCATGGAGACCCTCCGGCTCCCGGCGCCGATGCCAGCAGGATCAGAGCCGCTGTACACATACGCCCGCCGCGTCCTCCAAGTAGAGAGAAACAGATGTCCAGCAGCTGTCCAGTGACAGCGCAGACCAGAGGGACGGACGGTGAAAGCGGCGTGAGCCAGAGAGTGCGAGCAGGGGAATCCGAGGAGGAGACACGCGGCAGGGCGCCGGACGGCCCTGCTCTCCCCCGCCATCTCTGCAGCCAAACAGAATCGGCCACACCTGGATTTTAAATATGCTCCCCCCAGATGTTAAAACACTTCTGCTTCCCTTTTTACAGACACATTACCTCTCAGGGCCGCCAGGTGAGCTCATGTTCCTGAGAGGCACCGAGTGGGGTGCGCGGTCGCCAGGCGGACCCCAGGAACACAGCTGCGGGGGCCGCGGCTCTGCACCGCCCTCCCGAGCTGCAGGCAAGTCATCGCACCTGGTCAGGCCTCAGTTCCTCATCTGTACGATGGGGCCGGGAGCCCCAATCTCAAGGACTGCTGTGAGAAGCCCCCGAGGAGCTCCTGCTCCAAACACAAAGTGCCGCGTGCAACACGGTCACGTGGCAGACAATTGATAACCGACCACTAGAACCGTCGCTACGGTTACTGCCTTCTACACGTTAACTAGTGACACCCTTCACCTAGAGAGACTCACAAGGCGTTTCTCCTTCGAGCAGAGCCTCAGGCACCTGAAGCTAGAATACCTATTCCCCCTCTTCTCGGAAGGAGAGGGGAACTCTGGGGGGGATTTCTGGCTCTACGGAGGGCATCAAATGACTCACGCAAAGGAGACAGAACCAGTCAAAAAGAAATGCTTGGAGCCCAGTCTGCATTCTACTCCACCCGCCACCAGACTCAAGGAAGGTTCTGTCTTGGAGGACTGAAATGACAATCTGAAGACTGTTCATCACAGTGCAATTTACATGGCCAAAAAAAAAAACCCCAAAAACCAAACAAACCCAATGTAATCTACGCAATTGCAACAGGAGACAGGCTTGCATTCCAATGACCATACCACGAAGCCAATCCAATGTGGATCTCGCTGACACGGAAGGATGTCTACGATGTAATTAAATGAGAAGAGCTGGGTAGGAAACCATAAGTATATGCAATTGTGTTCATGTTCTAAAAGATATATACACTCACTCACAGAACAGTCAAGCTAAACAAACCAAAAGGGTGATAGCAGTCGAATTATAGATGGCTTTCCTTCTCCTCTTTGTAATTTTCTGGAATTTTTTGGGGGACCTTATACTTTTACAATCAGAAAAAAGAAAATCGATAATGTTCTTGGTATCTGAAAACAAGACACGACCCTGTGGCGGAGCAGGTCAGGTGTGGCACTCCACGGTTCAGAGGCAGCTGCCCCCACGACCTTCAGCGGGGTTTTACCTCATTCCCCGGGGTCCCCTCGAGGTCTCTGCCCTCCCACCTGCACCCCCCACACCCAGGGCTCCATTCGCTGAACAAATGCTACTCAACGCCTGCCCGGAGCAGGGACCTGCTGCAGTAGGGGCCATGCACATCAACAAGACCACAGGGCCTCCGCCCGCTCACGCATCCCGTCCAATAAGGCAGCACTTCTCCCCTACACACACACACACACACACACACGCTGTTATTATTATCAGTTCAGTAACAATAGTTCTACATGGGAAAAGACAGAACAGCAGAACTTTAGACTAAGGGCTAGAGAGGGCTTGGAGGAGGCCTGTTTCTAACAGAGAACCACTGTGTGCCCCCAAGGCTGAACTGGGAGGGAGGCAGGTTAAGGGCCTCAGGACCTGCCCAAGTCTCTCGGAAGCTGAGCGGGACGGAGCCAGAGTGAAGGGCGTTCGGGACGGGGGTCCTGTGGAGCAGGGACTCAAGCCTCTCCAGGAAGCGGTGGCCCTGCTCAGACTTCACGGGACCCGGTGACAGCGTCTCGCAGAGACCTCACCCGGGGTGCTCGCCGCTGGAGGGCCCCTGCAGCCCAGAAGCTGGACTGGTTTATGTGCCAGGAGCGGGCCCACCTCTTGGGTCCGCCAACACAGGAGTCACACTCGAGGAGTTTATATTTCAAATCGGCACGCCCGATTATCCATTTACAGTAAGAAAGACGACTGTGCATTGCTTTCATGCTGACTGGTCAGTTCAGAGATTAACTATGGACCTATCCCAGAGGACATGCAGATACTAGAATTAATGTGATCACCACACCAGTTCCCAGGTGGAGAGCCCATTTATAATGGAAAACCACTGTGTGCTCACCGTCGACCCAGGAAGGGGGCAGTTTAAGGACATCATGACCTGGCCAGATGCCCCGGCCCTCCACAGGGACTGCTGACATCCACTGCACACACCCTCAAATTCAAACGGGGTCTCACCGAGCGGGACCCCAGAGGCCAGCAAGCAGCTCCGCCTCTGCGCCCAAAGGACACAGCCCTCCTTGCCTGTTTTACCAGGAGGGGATGGACTGACTTCATAGTCTGTAGCCCCAAGACAGGAACCAGCCTCCCTGTTCATGAACACCTTGAGGACACATCACTGCTGTCCTGAGACGCCCCCAACAAGCCCTCTTCCCAATTCTCCCCTCCCAGATTCTCCCCTGTTTAATCCAACAAGCTGGGGGCTCCACTCTCCTCCGCCACCTGCCTTTACTAAGCCCCGTGTCTCCTGATCTCTGCACACGCTCTGGGTCTCATGTGCCCCACTTGGTGCAAAGACGCACTTTTCTAATCCCTTCCTTACTTTCCGGCCCTTCCACCAGACCCACTGACAAGCCCACTCCTGGATAAACTCAACCGCCTTTAACCCAACCCAGAGACAAGCGCATTCCTGCGCTTGCACAAGTACCACAAACCAGGAGGCGAATCATTTCTCTGACCTTGGGAAACCCACAGCCAGACGCAGGCAGGTCCCCCGAGGCCAGGCTGCAGGGGCGGCCATAAGCCCCCAGGGGTCAAGCGCACTCCGGCCCTGACGGCCGGCCCCGGGGCACACGGGTCTCCTGCCCCTGTGAAGCCCAGCAAGGGTGTGGAGCCCTCCTCCTGGCCTGTTGTGAGGGGCCCCTGCCATCAGGGAACCCACGGAGCCTCCGCGAGCTGCCCCTGCGCAGGGCTCCAGCTCACAGAGCGTGCTCCAGAAGTTTGGAGACAGCTCGCCAGTGCTGGCGGCAGCCCGGACCCAGCGGGGACTCTGCGGCAGCCTACTCCAGCCGCCTTCCTGGAGGAGGCGGCCTTGCGCACGGGGCTCTCCGGCTCCCGCAGGCTCCGTGCCCTCCCCCGCGTCTTCCCAACCGTTGCCTCTGGTCACTCAAACCCGAGGTGCTCGCTGCCTCTGCCCTCACTCCTGCCACCCCGGATTCTCCTCTCCCCAAGCTCCCCACGCAGGGCTGCTCCCTGCAACCTCAGCCTCGGGCACCCCCCGCCCCCGCGCCTCCTGACAGCTCAGCGCTGTCACCACGTCACACGTCGTTGGTGGGGCGCGGGCTACTCCGGGATACTTAACTGCCTGCCAGACGTCCCTACCGGGACGTCACAAAGACACACCACTGTATCCAAAGCCACCCCGCCACCCCGAAGTCCACGCGTTCGGCTCACTCTGCTTGCCTGATTCAGGTCTTCCCTGGGCAGCGCGCTAGTTACCTCCAACCTGCACCCCAGAGGTCAGCAAGTCCTGCCAACCCCACCTCGGTGTCAAGGGCTGGTTCTGTTTAAGATGGTAAGCCTGTCTCTTCATCTCTAGTCCCAGCCGGTACCCTATTTCAAGACCTCCTCACTGCTCTAAATATAACACACACAGTTATCTTCCTACATCACCCAGCTGGTCAGCGTGCCCACCCTCCCCCCCAACCACGTGTCCCATCTGCAGAGCTGCCAGCGAGGAGAGCTCTGACAGCCCCCAGGATGCAATTCCCAGACAGGACAGACGCCCACCGCCCTGGGAAAAGGACACAAGTGACTCCTGGGGCCTGACCAAGGTCTGCCTTTCCAGGAACTCAGATGCCACTGGCCCACTCTGACTCTGGGCCAAGGAACCTCCTGGAGGCAAAGCAGAGAGGCCCTCGTCTCTCCTGTTGGAAGTTCTCAGGGAGCCCGACTGCACAGGTCAGCCAGCAGGGGACACCTCGAGCTCCCACAAGGAGGACACCATGAAAGGGTGACTCGGGCTCAATGCCACGCTGGCCGCTCAAGGAGGGGGCTGGATTCAGCACGACGTGTACTGAGGACCAGAAGCACGGGGATCCAGCGGCCCCGCCACACAGCTGTGTGCAGGGAGGGCCAGCTGCGTCTTCCGTGCCCACGGACCGCACCCCCTCCAGCTCCCAGCCCGGCTGCGGGACAAGCCCGGGGTCCAGCAGGCCATCCTGAAGGGGACGCGGGACTTCCTCGTGCTCGGGAGTGGGAGGGCTGGGGCGATCTGTGGGCAGAACAAGGGCGTGCCGTCACCAAAGGTCCTTCCCCACTGGCCCGGCACAGGAACCGGAGCCTCCCGGGAGCCGTGCAGCGCCTCGCCTCTGGTCCTGTGATGGTTCCAGCCTCTCTCCGACCCAGCCCCCAGGCTCAGCGCGCTTCCCTGCCAGCGGGGGCACGTGTCCTCCTAGCAAGAGGACCACCCGCTCGTTCTCCCAGGCTCAGTCACTGCCCGTTCCCTGAGGTCGGCCCTGGTCCCTGTGGCCAGAACCGCTCCCCACCAAGGCCAGGCACCCCGCGGCGGGGCCCCCAGTGCTTGTCCTGGGCTCCGGGTGCCCCCACCGAGCGCCCCACTCTCCTCCTCACACACGGTGGTCTCCTACCACATATGAAACCCCACGAAATCTAAGATGCCTCACCACAGACAGCAGCGCTCTGCATACACACAGCTTCATTTCGTCTACACAGTCTCCCTAGTCAGCCAACTTGCAGGGACGGCAAGAGTGGAAACCCAGAGAGAGCAGAAGACTTAGCCACGCGCATGGGCGTGTCTGTTCCACGTCTCTAGAACGCGGCCCGCACACCCGGCCGCCCGCGATGCTGAGCCACGAGGACGGCATCGGCTGTGGGCAGTCACCACGGCCTTCCCTCATTGTGACGTTCTGACAGGAGAAGATACATCTCAAACACCTCAGACAGCCTCCCGACCCTGCCAAGCCTCCTCTGCCGACAGTTATCACTCAAAATGACTACACAGCTTGTACCAACCGGAAGAATGAACTATTAACATTTTAGGAACCAGGTGTATTTTAAGTTGTTTTCTTTTTAAAAGAATTGCTTTTTAAGTTCAGGTCCATGAAAATCGGGGGAAAAAACACTGTGAATCTTGAGTATCTATTTCATTGCTTCATCTGTCACCAAAGGCAAGCACCCCGGGCTGCCACTCAAGTGCAGCTCCCCCGCAGGTAACTGTTTGAACAGTTCCCACTGAAGCAACTTCTTTACTTCGCTTTCATGAAGAATAAAAGCGCTGAAGGGAAAATAGTCAAAGATTAAAGAAACAACTGCTAATGAACAAGATGGAGTTCAACGAAGACTAGGGAGAGTCATGTGCTTAGTAAAGAAAATGCAAACCACGACACAATGTCAACAGCCTACAGTGTGGGTAAGCCTACTGAGAAAGCAAGAGGAAATCCTAAAAGCAAGGCTTTTGTGAAACCGCTGTGCCGGACACTAGGATGGGCACAGGTCACTAGACTTACGTCCAGACCCACAGGGTGTCCCACACCAGAGTGAGCCCCGAGGTGACCCGAGACTCTGCGTGACGCGCCAGGGCGCCGTCTCAGGCGACCCCTCACGGAGGCGCTGTCCGCCGCAGGGGCGGGAGAGGCAGCGGGCACACGGGAAACCTCTGAAATTTCTGCTCAGTTTTGCTGTGAACCTAAAACTGCTCTCAAAATAAAGTCTACTTAAGACGAGGGGAAGAGAAGACAGCCAGCAGCCCTTCCTGCCTGGGCTCCGCCCGTCATCGCCCACCAGTCGCCACCGTCCTGTCTGCAGCTCTGTCCCCGTTCCCCACTGCACTAGCTCCCCGAGTCAGCAGCTAATGACTTGCAAATGTGATTCCCAGCTCCATTATCTGTCTCCTCAGCTTCAAACCCACGCTGCCGCCTCCTCCTCCTTATGGAGGCCTCACTAGCATCTCGAAACGCACACTTTCAGAACAGGACTCCGGGCCAATGCAAATGGACAAGAGACTAAAATCACAGGAATAAAATCTGGAGAGCAGATAAAATGATCACTTGCCAAAGAAATAACTGTGGAAGGAGAATCTAAGAGAACCAACCAAAACTCAACATGTCGAGAAAACAGTAATTTGGTAAGCTAGTGAGACACAAAATTAATACACAGAAAATCAACAGCTTACATAAATCCCAACAAAAACTAGTTAGATAATAAAATGGAAACAAACGGGAAAGAACACCTCAATTAGGAGAGCAATAGAACATCGAACATCCAGAAATAAATTTAATAAATGTGTAAAACTTGTAAGTGGAAGGAAAACTTGAACACATTCTTGCATGACCTAACGGACTTAAGTGAGAAAACATATCATGTTTCTGGATATAAAGATGCAACATCAGAAACACGTCATACTCTCCAAGGTAATCTATAAATGTAAGGCCATCTCAAAGTGGCAGCTGTTTATTTTCTGCTGTAGACAAGCAAATTGTAAAGACCATAAAGAAAAAAAAAAAAAAAAAAAAAACAAGCAAAGAAAAAGGGCCAGGAAAACTCTGAAAAGAAAAACGAAAAGGGGGAAGAAACAACTCTCAACAATATGAAAAAACCAGAGCCAACGAGGAAGGAAAATTGGGCAGTACTGACATGACAGACCAAGGGAGCAGAACAGTTAAGTCTAGAAGGACTCAAATCAGATAGAAACTTAGTTTATGACAAGGCAGCAAGGCAAAGATGAACTTTTTAATAAATGGGGACACAACAGTCCTCTGGAAAAAAAAACAAAAAACCTATACGTACACATCATACACCAAAAGCAATGCCAAGTAGCTCAAAGACTTAAACGTAGAAAGGGAAATTATAAAATAAAATTCAGATACACTCTTTTATAATCTTGAAATGGGGAAGTCATTTCTAAGTATGACTCAAAATTAAGAGGCCACAAAAGGAAAAAAAAAATATACATTTGGCTACACTAAAAAATAAGGTTTTCTTCATGACAGCAAAATAAGCCAACAAAATGTCATACGCAGAGTCAAAAGAGAATCAGCAGACCGAGAGACATTTGCAGATCATGGGGATGAATGGCCCAAACAAAGACAGACCTTCTAGAAATTGAAAAGGAAAAGACCAATAACCCAGTGGACAAACAGGCACACAATGAAAGGAAAGCAAATGAAAACTAAACTAAGGCTCCATTTCTGACCATTGGGCTGTCCAGACCCATAGGCTGCCCGGCATTCTCTGCTGATGAGGCTTCGGGGGCTTCTGAGGTCTCCCACGTGGTTGGTGGGAGTTAAAAATAGCAAACGGGTGTGGAAGCAAGTCTGGTAGCCTCTACCAACCTCTCAGATCCATTTTCCCTTTGGATCCAGAATCCCACTTGTGGAAATTTCTCTCTCAGATCAATTTGCAAAACTTGAGGACCCATAAGAGGAGGCTGAGCTGGGGACCCATGTGGTTCAGGTTCCCTGGGATACTTTAGGTGGCTCTTGGCCATGTCTTCGGATCACGTGACAGGACACGTGATCGGGGGCTGACCGACAACTGAGCTCCCTTACCTGATGGAACACTGGACGGTGGGCGCCAGACAGAGGGGTCTTTACTACAGCCAGGCCTCTCGCTGCCTGAGAGGGTGAGGGCGGTGGAGGAGAACTGAGGTGGGAGCTGTACCGAGTCAGAAGGCAGTCTGGGAAATGGTTCCCATCACTGGATATGTACCTTTTTTTTGGGGGGGGGGGAGGCCTTGCCGCGCATCTCACGGGATTTTAGTTGCCAGACCAGGGACAGAACAAACCCCGGCCCTCAGCAGTGAGAGTGGGGGCGTCCTAACCACAGGACCACTGGGGACATCCCGAGGACACTGTAGATAAAGCAGACTTGATTCTAACACTGAAGTCTAATCAAAATGGAAATGCTATCCTATTAGGAATACACTTGACGATTACCACAAGTCACATTTTTTTCTTCTTTGGTGGTTACTGTGAAAAGCTATCTGTGAGAATTCCAATGCATACGGGTTTCCACACCTGCGGTCCGGAACGAGCAGGTAAGCCTGTGAACGTGCACGTCTGACGCAGCCCCGTGAATCACAGTGAATCTGGCGCATTCTGTCCTGATTAAGTCTTGCAGTGTCAGACTCCACAGGTAAAACAGCACACAGGCTGCCACCTCAGTAACAAAACAGCCTGAAGAAATACGGTTTCAGGTGACAAAAATCTAAACCCGCTCATCTACATGATTCCACTATGTAACTTAACACTTAACAGAACTTAGCGGTAACGTTTCCATGCATTCCAATTGCATGTGTACCTGGCACTACCTTTAGAATAATTTGGTATGTTTTTCAGAATATTTCACCAATCAAAAACTCAAATATATGAAGAAGTATCCTGGTAAAATTCAAAACCAGAAAGACTGGAAAAAGCTTCAAAAAAAAAATTCTTGTATTACAATGAAAACTTAAAACTTTCAGTGGTCAAAATCTCGAATGAAACCTTCCTAAATTATCAGTAATTTAAATTTTTCATTCAACCATCCTAGAGGGAAAGACTGAATGATCTTTCTATTCCTTTTTTCAGTAATATACAACATTATTATTATGTGCAGAGGTTATCAATTAGCTAGCACAGGCAACCAAAAATGTAGGGAAACGTATAAAGTTGTGGAAAGCACAGAAAAGAACTGGGGGAATCTGTCTGAGTTTTGACTTGTTTGCGGTTTTCTAAGCTTTCTAAAATTTCTAAGTTATGATTTCTTTCTCATTGTACACAATTTCGCTTTGATACTCAATTCTGTGATATTTTTCTTGAAGAGGGTGTTCCAAATGACGAATTTCATGTCCCACAAAAGCCGGCTCCTCCCCAGCTGGCCAAGGACGTTCGGACTGGGCAGATCACTGGGCTATCTCTACTTCTCCGCCTGGTCCTCGCCACCCTCGGAAGGTGCACCTTTGGGAAACTGCATCTAGAGGGAGCCGCTGCCGCACCGGAGCCGCCTCACCACCTCCGATCACACCGCCCCTCTTCCCCAATCCTTTCTGCCTCGAAGACCTTCCTAAAGATCTGTCCAAAAACATCTCAAAATAGCACGGGGATGAGTCACAGAGGAGCTAAATTTCTAAACAAATACATTCCACAGAATGGATACTTTCCCATTAACCCCTACCCCCAAAAGGCATTTACTTCTTAAAGATTTTCGCATATGTGGGCAGAAGAAAAGCAGGTAATTCTCCTCTAAATAAATTTAAAAAGCCAATGACAAAAACAAAACTAGACTGGGAATTCCTTGGCAGTCCAGTGGTTAAGACTGTACCCTCACTGCAGGGTGCATAGGTTTGATCCCGCGTCAGGGAACTAAGATCCCACACGACCTGACCCTATCCCATGAATTAAATTTACCTGTAATTTTCTCCCTCTAGTGATATGGAATGTACATATCCTACTTCAAATATTCTAGAGGTTACTTGGTTATTTTTTTAAATCACACTACTAACTATATTTTTCCATTTTTCAAGATAAAAAATAAAACAGTTAAGAGGAAAAAGCAGGACATTTACTTTGTCACAACCTCCATAGCTCCCCCATCACCTACTTCCTGGCTTCTGTTGGAGCAGCTTCAATCCACCTTTATTATTGCTGCCATTATTACTGAATTACTGCGGGTTGTTTTTTTCATTACATTATCTTCTCTTGCAAGACTTATGACAACTGAATTTTGATTTGTAACCAAATCTATAATTACATAGACTTAAATTTATGTTTACATGATTTCAATTCCACCTCTATTTTATATCACAACTTTCTCCTTCCTAAGTTATTCTAAGTAATCTTTTAGTGGATTGGAATATATCTTTGAAAAAGTCCCCCCCACCCCCAAGAAAAATTCACAGGTGGTCTATCAGGAAGATGTTCGGTGCAGGTAGCAGCAGGGAAAAAAAAAAAAGCTCCTTAAAGAATAAGGAAATGTGCTGGCCCTTATAATTCTTAAGTGAAAAGGCAGGGTCAGCTCCAGCAGAAGGCAGGGTGCTAGGCCTGACTTCTGTACCTTCACAGAACATGTCTGTTGTCTTCACAAATGAACAGCAATTACTGTAACTATTTAATTCTTGGTTACAATCTTTCAGCCACAAAACTCTGACCCTCCCCTCTACTATCTTCTGGCAATGCTACAGTAAAGCCTGAAGTCATCCTGATTCTTCCTTGTTAAGTAATCCCCCCGCCCCCCTTCTGACTGGCTGTACTGTATTTTATCTTTGAGATCTAAAACTTTCACAAGCACAGTTGCTCTTTCCACTAATTTCATCTTAGCAGAATGAGCCCTTTCAATTCACAGAAGCAGCTGTTGTTTTTTAAGCTCAAAGATACGTTTTCCATTGTATCTCTGATTACTGTTTCTGTTCTGCTGGTTTGGGTCGCTTCCTCAGGAACAACTTATTTAGATCAGAGCACTGATTAACTTGCTACATTGGAATGATGTTCTTCCTGCAAATACATTTAGTATCATTAAGGTTTCTTCCTCTCAGCTCATTCATTTCACTTTATCTGCCTTATCTCCTCTTTCAATCACGTTATTTCAGAGTCTTCCTTGAATTTTATTAAATTGAATTTTTTTTTAAAGCACAAAGCAGATTCAACCTGAAATTGACTCAGTTTCTATAATTAGTCTTCCTCAAAAATCACACTTTTCCTCTGCCTCAAAAAATCTATCCCTCTTGCTTATTCTGGCAACACGTTGCTTCTTTTGCTTTTTATCATGGAACAAGGATATTCAGGTGCGATTTGCCCTCAAAACGACGGCTGGCACTGCTTAGGAAGCTGAGTTTGGTGGGCTTGTTTTTTTTTCCCTTCCAGATCTAAGTCTGTGAGCTGAAGGGCCGACGCACATCAAGTTGCATCACCCATTCGCCAGTGGTTCAGCTTCTCCATGAATCCATCGTGTTGCTTTTGTGACCTAGTTTCTGTACATCACTCTCCATCTGGCACGGCTTCTGCTCCAGAGTTGGGGTGCTCCCACTGCACGGGGAGGCGGCTGTGGAGCCGGGGGACCCCCGCCAGTCTTGAGCACATGCAGCCGCCTGTGTCGTCCGGCCTCCAGCTGCTCCGAACGCCGAGGCTGCGCGGGACCCCCAGCCCTGTGCCTGCAGCCCCGCAGCCTCTCCCCCTGTTCCTGCGATTGGCAGGGCCGAGAGCACGTCCTCATACACTTCTCCTAACCCTGCACCGAGCCCTCGAGAAGCAGAGTCAGGAGTCAGCCCCTGGGATCTCTTCACCCTGATTTCAATTCTCACCATTCGGTTCTTCACCTACTTTTTTTCTCCTCCATCACTTCCATCAGAACCTAGTGACCTGAGTGGGGAGGGGAGCCCGGAAGTCAAACACCAGTGCTCAAGTCCCACCTTCGCTCACGTTTCCAATGATCCTCTTCTCAAGGGTTCTAGCTTCTGAATCCTTCTCCGTTGGGAGGCAGTGACCCTCTTCATAAAGACTTTGTATTGCATTTTCTCTTTCACGCTGTCAGTCTCCCCATCAGTCTGGACACATTCACAATAAGACGCAGCGGTGCGGCTTCCTCCAGCACTGGGTCAGGCACCTTCCCTCCTCAACTTGCATCCTGAACGGGAAGGTTCACCATGTTCAGTCCCGCAGGCTTCACGTTGGGATGAAAAGCCCCCGTCACACAGCAGGGGAAACAGTTCCAGCTGAGTGCTGGTATCTACTCGGGGGGGAGCCCCAGTTATCCCCCAGAGAATTCCATCTCCACGAAGAAATATTTGCCTAATGGCAAAGTGCTATCACCTGCCTGCCTCAAAAGAAGAAAGGAGAGGTGGGAATTCCCTGGTGGTCCAGCAGTGAGACACTTCAACTGCTGCCGGCTTTGATCCCTGGTCGAGATGAGAGAGGGAGCACCCCCTGGGGGATGGCCTGAGTCCTCAGCCACAACCATGTCCACACTCGCTCAGCTCAGGGGCTGCCCGAGGGCCCTTCTGCTCACTGTCAACCTGCATCCGGTTTTCATCTTCTTGTTCAAAGGTTCCAACTTATCTCTTTCAAAGGTCTGTAGAAAACTCTCCTCTGGTAAAAGGTCTCTTTCCCAGTCTCTGCTGCTCTGAGTCTCCTATTGCCTCCTTTTTGATTGTTTGCTGGGACCTCAGGGTGAACTGGTGTTTGCTAGGATCCCAGGTGGTGCTAGTGGTAAAGAACCTGCCTGCCAATGTGGGAGACTCAAGAGATGTGGGTTCAATCCTTGAGTTGGGAAGATACCGTGGAGAAGAGCCTGGCAACCCACTCCAGTGCTCTTGCCTGGAGAATCCCAGGGATGGAGGAGCCTGGTGGGCCACGGTCCAGAGGGTGGCAAAGAGTCGGACACAACTGAAGTGAGTTAACACGCGTGCAGGGTGAACAGAGGACGGAAGTCTGGTCTCAGGTGTCCGCCACTGGGATCGCACTTGCAAAGTCTCCCTGTATCCCCACTGGGAGATTCTCTGTGCCTCCGTTAACACATTTCAGTACAGCTCACTCGGAAAGCTAGCCTCTTGCACCTGTATGTTGCTTTCCAACGTAAAGATCTTCTACAGATGACATGGTTCTGCTCTGAAGCAACCACGCAGAGCATTACAAACACTTTAAACCAAGGCATGACGACAGCAAGGCTTCAGCGTCGTCCTTCTTCAAATAAAAATGTCGAAAGTAAACTTCAGCTTTCTCAATGGGAAGAAAACACATGCCAACTTAAAAACCTTCAAGGCAGCAGACAAACCACGCTCCAACCACATGACAGAAGCGAGGAAAACCTCTCCAGCCAATCCAGGCCCCCTGCACTCCCAGGCAGAGCACAGGCGCTCCAGGCTGAATCATTCAGAGTGTGGATGAGCTCGGAAAATGGAATCGTGCTACAACGCCAAAGGACTTGCTCAGAGAAGGGAACACAGATGGGCCACGCCCATGAAACGTCCAGAACAGGCAAATCCCCGGCGACAGAAGGCAGAAGAGTGGGGATGAGTAGGGAGACTTGTGCTAACAGAGATGGTGCTCTCTTTCAGGTGATGAAAATGTTCTAAAATTATGTGATGGCTGCATAACTTTGTGAATACTAAAAAAACCCACAGAATTGTATAACTCTAAAAGGGTGACTCTTCAGACACAGAAAACAAAGTTGTTTCCGAAGAAGGGGAGTGGTAGAGAGGGATAAATTAGGAGCTTGGGATTAGCTGATGCAAACTAGCTTCTATAAAATAAACAACAGAGTCCTACTGTATAGTATGAGAGCTATATTCAACATCCTGTGATAAACCATACTGGAAAAGGACATGAAAAAGAATGCATATTAATGTATTTATAACTGAATCGCACTGCTGTATGCCGGAAACACAACACTAGTCATCAACTATCCTTCAATTTTTTAAAAAAGGAAAAAAGTCAGGACACTTGAAAAAAATAAAGTTTGAAAAACTTTTAAAACCTAAACAGAATGAAAATAAAAAATAAACTTTTTTAAAAGGGTGACAAAATATTATGTAAATGACAGTTCAGTTTCTTAAAAAAAAGGAAAAAAAGGAGAAGAGGTGCTGTGACACCTTCATCAGCTCCGTCGTGTCAGAAGAGGGTCTCTGTGTCCCATGGAGCAGCAGACCTCAGACACTACCAGGCTGTTCTTTTGTTTAGTCGCTGAGTCGGGCCCGACTCTTTGTGACCCCGTGGACTATCGCCCGCCAGGCTCCTCTGTCCAGGGGATTCTCCAGGCAAGAATACTGGCGTGGGTTGCCATTTCCTTCTTCAGGGGATCTTCCCGATTCAGGGATTGAACCTGCATCTCTTATGTCTCCTGCACTGGCAGGCAGGTTCTTTACCACTAAGCCACCTGGAAGTTTAAAAAAAAAAAGCAAAAACTATGACTAAACCTGGGACAGGACGGAGGTAGAGGAGACTGGGGGAAGTCTCTTGAAGGGTCATAAGCCACCCCCCTCCCCCGCTCCTCTCAGTGGGAGGCAGAATATAGTAACCTGTGAGAACCCAGGAGACGGAACCGTCCAGCGTCAGGCAGGTGAGGATTCTGCAAACAGCGGTCCTGCCGGCACAGACACAGCAGGGTGCTCTCCCGTTTGTTAAGCAGCGCTCATTTCTTCATCCACTGAAGTGTCACGGGTTTATTTCCCTCACAATGTTTACACAGCCTTAAGACACTCAACGATATTTCTATGCTAAATAATAAACATATTTACTACTGATGTCCTGAACCTCAGAAACGTAGAGAGATCATCTAAAAATAGTACAGAGTTTCAAGGAAACCTGTCCAGAAAGTCCAGTCCAGAACCCACAGCTTGGACAATCACCATGGAACCCCAGGACTTCTTCACAGGCCCTGCTGGTCTCCAATTGCCCCCAGACAAGAAGCCTGCTACAACTAGAAGAAACCTGAGAACCTCCGTAACATTAAAAAAAGAAGAAAATGTTCAAGATGCACAAGCATGTGAAAATCACTAGTCTTATGATTACTACATTGATCACAAAAACCATTAGCTGGAAACCCGTAGCCCACCTTCCACTACCAGGTGAGGTTACGTGCCTCCTGTCTTTAAGGGGGCAGTGGCTCACACCATAAAGAATCCGCCTGCGATGCAGGAGACCTGGGTTCGATCCCTGGGTTGGGCAGATCCCCTGGAGAAGGAAATGGCTGCCCACTCCAGTATTCTTGCCTGGAGAATCCCATGGACAGAGGAGCCTGCTGGGCTACAGCTCACGGGGTTGCAAGAGAGTCGGACACGACTGAGCGACTAACACTTGTGAGACAGAGCTGATCAGAGACGAGGGCTTTTATGGGAATTATGTGGAAGCGGACAGGCAAATCTGAAATCTAGCTTTACTGAACTGCTGATTCTACTCTAACTTGCTCTCTGGCAAATGAGTTAAGTATGAGTTCTACGGAACAGATCTAAGGAAAGAGAACACCGCTCTTTCCCCCACTGCTGCCCCCTCCGTGGGAGCATGAACAACGCTTTGAGGGGTCTCTGCCCCGCTGAAAACATGTCAGCCTCGTGCATACGCTCTGGTGACACGGCTTTTCACCTAACGTGATTAAAAGGGAGAAACCGAGACGCCTGCTCGACTTCTCGCAAACAGAAGGAACACTTCAGGGTGGGTCTGGCAGGGAGACTCAGGGAACCAGTCACTGTTTCTCGAATACTTTTGTAGAGTGTCACTTTTTTTTTTCCCACCCTGCCCTTTCATTTATTGAATTTTCATACAATGAGTGTGCTATGATCATCACCGGATATACTAACAACAACAGAAAAGGCTACAGCTGGATCCTGTATTAGTCTCAGCTGCAGCTCAAGTCTACAAACATTTAAAACCAATAGGAAGGCGCAGAGGGAAGGAGAGAGGAAGAAAAAGCCTTGTTCCTGAGAGCTGGAAGGTCTGCTCTGCCTCCAAGGTTCTGGCAGCAAAGACATCTCTTCTGTGTTATGTAAATAGTTTGTCTTACTAAGTTTTCCAATTCTAAAGCTCGTTTCTTTGTGAAACCAGGGCCAAATATTAAAACAAAATCCTCAGTATGTTAAGCCAGATAACTAATCACCTCCATATGGGGGTGGGCTAACCAACCACTGTGTGCGCTGGTTCCAAGTGCGCCCACGCGCACACTCCACTGACATCTGAGCCCGTTAGTAACTCCTTTTGGTTACCAATCTGATCCACATTTACCAAAGAACAAGAAAAATGAAGGTGACTTTGACCTTGAATCCAGTAGATGACTTTAACATATAGTTCTTTAAATGGCATTAAAGAAACCAAAGCATTCCTCTCTTCTGTTTATATATATGTCATCTAGACTACAGGATACAAATAATGGTATTAGACAACCAGCCTGAACTCTCTTAAAAAGTCATTGTAGGAGAAAAAAAAAAAAAAAAGGTTTTTTTCTTTTTTTTTTTTTTTAAAGACAGAGGAGACAGAACTAAATACAAAGTGTAAACCCTGATGGGAATCTAGATAGGTAAGAAAAATAGTTATAAAAGGCATTGTGGGAACAAACTGGGGAAAGCAGAAATTGAATGACAGGTGAAAGTACAGTATGGGCGTACTGCTGGTTCCCTTAAGAACGGCCATGGTTGTGGTTAAGTAGGAGACCGTCCTCGGGAGATGAATGCTGCTTAGTATTCAGGGATAAAGTGTTATGTCATACACAACTTACTTTCAAATGGATTAGCCAAAAAAAAGTAGTGTTAACAGTGTTAAGAGATAAGGCAAATGCGGCAAAATGCTAGCAATGAGGTCAACAATACATGGACACTGACACTATTTCAACTTTTCTGTAGACTCCAAGATTTTCAAAATACCAACTTGAGAGAGAAAAGAAACAATAATTAATCTGCCAATCACCGATTATTCCTAAACCCAAACCCACAGGACCCTCCCCTTGCTCTTCTGTGAATGTAAATGGGGGCAAGGGGCTGGCCTCTCTGATGACTAATGGCTTTAAATGCCTACTGATTGGGATTTTTGATAAGTTTTCCAGGACATATTTTCACACGGGCTTTTTCATGTCCATTTTACATATGAGAAGACTGAGCCTTAAGGAGATTACGTCATCGACACAAAGCCTCAAGGCTGGAGGTACCCACGGCTGCAGATATTTGCTTAAAAATATGTCAACAGCAAATAACCGGTTCAAATGTTTAAACAAACCTCCCTACTAGACTCAAGATTCTCAGGACAAACCACTGACGCCACGGTTGACTATCTTCTGCCTTAAACTGGAGAAACTGTCAGGAACATCCTTCAGTGGCTGACCTGATGGGGCAAACGGGCAAACCCTGAACTCTTACTGCCCAGATTTCACAAGGGAGAAGGGGGCTCTCCAATCCCCTGGGACTGAGGTTATCAGTGCAGGAGACGGTGCGTGGCTCATCCCAACACAGCCAGCCAGGAGGAAGCGAGGCCAAGGACAAGGAAGGCCAGCCGCCACAGCGCTCAGTCACCGCACAGCCCCCCGATTCCAATAAACGGATAAAAACAGTGGTCTCTGGGTGGATGATGGATGAGGGGTGAGGGGGTGAAGGGGCATTAGGGAACAAGAGCTTCAATAAAACACGCAGAAACAGCCTCAAAATGAAGGGCTTATATTAAAAGACTCCCCTCCCCAGCACCTGGGGAAGGTGATCAGGTTAGCTTTTGCCACCGGAGCTTGGCCTTTCATCTCTAACTAGTGAACGCTGGACGGGCCCTGGCTGTCAACTCACAGCTCTTTTAATTAAGGAAATGGTTCTCCTGTCACATCTGTTCCTGAAATTCCCAGTCACCAATCTGTTTGATTGCTAAAACCAAGATAAAACTGCCCAGGCCAAGCTCATGGGATTAGAGAAGCTTCTAGGCGTTCCCTCTCCGAAGGGAGACAGCTGGGGCCAGCGACCACCCACCGGGGGACAGTGGGCCGGGGCGCAACCCTGACTCGGGGCTCCTGGGCAGGCCTGCCGCAGGTCTCCGGGGGCTGGAAGGACTAGGTGAAGCGGATTTTCCTCTCAAGGGTGCAATGCTTTTTACCCTACCCCCCAAATTTTCACAAACCATTAGAGAAGAGAATGGTAACCCACTCCAGTATTCTTGCCTGGAGAACTCCATGGACAGAGGAGCCTGAGAGTTGGACACAACTGAGCAACTAATAGGCACGCACACATTTTCACCAACAGAAAAGGGAGATAAAATTTCGAATGGAGGAGTAGCCAGACACTTCTGAAAGCCTTTCTCAGCTTTACACGCAAACGAGTCTGCTCTGTGCAGAAAACGAGACACAGGCCTCAGACGCCCCTCCGGGGGAGGGGGCGGGAGGGAGGCCCCCGAAGGCCCCAGAGACTGAAACCCTAAAGCCAGAAGTCCCAGCACTGACAGCGGCACAGCCCCCGGGGAAGCATCTTGGCTTATGTTCTTTCCAGATTAAAAAAAAATAATAATCATGTTCTGCACGTCCGGCCAAATAACCGGGCATCTGGGAGGCAGAACCACCACAGGGGCTGCCAGACGGGCGTGGGACCTGCACGCGCTCCCGCCGGCCGCCCTGCCGGCAGGAACGTTCTCGCGAGCAAGATTCCGAGCCCCTCCGGACCAGCCTGACCCAAGGAAGGAAGGAAGAAGGCACGTGACTTTTTGTCAAAAACATCATGGTAACCGTCTGACTGGCACAGAGCTTAACTGCGATTTTCAACGAAAAGGCTAAAGCTCTGGAAACATGCATCTTGGGGGAACCCACGGCAGACACTGTGATTCCTGGGGAAATGCAACATTTCGGAAGAACACTCACCCGACATTAATATTCCTGTTGCATGGGCGATGAAAGGCATCATTTTATTCTCAAGACGGTCCTCGCCCTCTGAGTGCATCATACACTGCATCAAAGTCTGTGGCCACTTGTCCTCCCACAATCGGGAAATACGGCCTCATCGTGTGAACAGGCCAAACACTGAAAAGTCACTGAAATCCTCCCGTTTTCCCATACTCGAACACACACAGAAATGAACTCATCTGCCTGTCTCAATTCAAAAAAATTTTAATCTAATTACTGCAACTTGGAAAAGGACATTCTTGATTGCTTTATTTCCTCTCCGAAGAGCTCAAAGGAAGTCCTGTCTTCTAACAGAATATTAAATGGCCGATGCCTGCCGCTTCTGACTGCCGCGTTTTTTTTTTTTAATCCTTCTGTGTTAAAATAAATGTAGTCATAAGGATGTGCCAAATGAAACTGTTAATGAATTTACGAGCATGTGAAAATACATTTTGTTTTATTCAATGTAGGAGAAAGTGTTCATCTCAGAAAGAAAGTATAACCTAGCCTAGTTCTTAAAGGGATAAATATATACACCCAGTGAACACGCGTGGGAGAGAGATGAGGTTTCTTCCAGGCCCGCAGTGGCCAAGACGAGATCCTTACTCAGATAAATAAGAATGAAACCCGCCTGCTGCTCCAGCCAGCAGCAGGCGACCCCACCGCCCCTGGCTCCAGCCACCTCTCCGTAGCCCCAAAACAAGACAGGTATTTATGGCCCCACGAGACAGGACACGTGGAGATGGGAGGGGAGAGGGCCCTCCTGGGTAGACGGGACCCAGCAACTCCACCCAGCAGACCATCCTCAGCGTGGGGGCCTGGAACTGGACAGGTTTGAGGGGTACCATGAACACAGGGTGGCCGCCACCCGGGCTCGACAAAGGCCACGGTAAGAGGAGGAACTGTTTCTTCCTTGAGTATTCCTCCAAGAAGGAAAACACTCTCCCAAGAAGTCCTCCTGCAAACTGCCTCTCGCAGCTCATGCTGAACTTGACTTCTGTATCCTTCCTTCAATCAATAAGGAAAATGGGATTACCTTTACTGGTTTAGATGGCTTAAGCAAATCAGGGTTGTTAAGCAAGGAAGAAAGGGAGGATTTATTTGGGATATGGAGCAAAATGGGCTGATACAGACTCCAACTCAGCCCTACAGACGGCCAGCCTGCATGCGGTGGGCAGCAGAGAAATGACCTGGTTGACCTGCCCTTCTCCTGCTGCCCTAAAATGTCTAGGTCCTGTTTTCCGGTTTAAAATCAAGGGTTGTTATTTAAAAGTTACATGTTATAGAAAGCAAAAATTTTTTAAATACTTTCAGAAGTCTATGCAGCCACCCTAGCACTAAATCAACTAGAGAAATAGCTAAACAGTGACTGCTTTAATGAAGCCTCATATTATCAAATTGTGGTTTTAAAGAACTTCCAGAATGTAAAATAAATGCAACCCAGATGTTCTCTTAAAAAAAAAAAAAAATGAAAACAAGATTGTTTTTACTTCATAGCAACCAAATAGGTCAACCCATTTCCTCCTTCAGAGAATTCTCAGAGGACCACAAACTCCACTTGAAGAGCATGTGTTTCATATGCATCTGTCCAGAGAAAAAGGAAACTTTGCCGTCCAAGATAAACGGAGGATATTATATGTTCCCATGAAAGTGAATTTGAAATCTGCAGTTAAGACTGTGTCTACATGTTGCCAAACATCTGGATGAAAACCAGGGGAAAAAAAATCACTATTACCCAGATATTGAGAAATACTTTCCAATTATCATTAAAATGCCCAGTTTTATAGCAAACTGCCATGTTTTACAGAAAACTGCCATTTTTATTAATTACAGGAATAAGTTGCTCAAAAGAAAAGTACAATAATCTTTAAAAATTGCCCTGCTATGAGTTTAAGATAGGAACTTATTTCTCCCTATTTGAACAGTGATCCTGGCGACATTAAGTCAGCGAAAAGAGTAAATTTGCTCTATCAAAGTAAATCACAAAATATTCTTAGCCAACTGAATTGACTCAGGTGAGTCTTTTCTAATATTTACAGAAAACTGAAAGATATTTACCCAAAATAAACACTTGCTGAATTGTTTCCAGTCACATTACAAAATATGACAGGGTCTCACGTCAGTTCTATCATGTCACCTGGGAGACTGACATTAGCTGCAAAAAGTCGACAAGCTTGAGTAACTTCAAAATCAGGATGAACGGACTTCCCTGGAGGCCCAGTGGTTAGGACTCCACGCTTCCACCTCAAGGGGTGCGAGTTCAATCCCCGGTCAGGGAACTAGGATCCCACGGGCCACATAGCCAAGAAAGACAAAAAAAAAAAAATCAGGCTGGAGAATCATGTATTTTTCTACTCTCATTTAAATGATTTACTGTTTCCCCACAAGTCTGAAATATTTAATATGCTTCATGCAGCTTTTGGGATACTATGGTAAAACCTATTTTTTCATTTCATTTCACTTCAGAAGTTTTAACAATCCTCTATTACAAACTGATGGACCTGCTTCCTGAAGGATGTGCCAATAACTTTAAGACAATTTCTCTCTCCCAAAGTTATTTATAGTAAGAGTGGGAGTGTGCAAACAGCGCTGTTACTCTAACTCGCCTGATGGATCACTTCTGGTCCTCCACCAGCAGGATTTACTTCAGAAATGCTTACCTTTCTCATCCTAAGCTCCCCGCCCCTAGCTCTCCCGCGCACCCCCCCCCCGCCCCCCCCCCCCCCCCCCCCCCCGTTCTCACACAGCAAATTTCTAGGAAGGGCCACGGCCCAGGCCACTCCTCCACAAGGTATAATCTCTCCCCTTCACTTTTGGCCCTCTCTGGTCTAAAGTCATCAAACCCTGTGGACACGAGCCCACTCTCAGCTCAGTCCGCCACTCATCCAGACCTGGGCTCCCCTGGAGGCTCAGACAGTAAAGCGTCTGCCAGCGATGCGGGAGAACGGAGCTCGATCCTGGGTCGGGAAGATCCCTTGGAGAAGGAAACGGCAACCCAGTCCAGTACTCTTGCCTGGAAAACTCCATGGACAGAGAAGCCTGGTATATGATAGCCCTTGGGGTCGCAGAGAGTCGGACAAACGACTGGGCAACTTCACTGCACTCCATTCAGCACAGCTGACCACTCACTTCCTCTTCTCAAGTGCTCCTCCTGCAGTTCCACAGTCTTCCAGATTTTCTTGACTTCGCTGGCTACTCTTTCTTGGTCTCCTTTATTGAGTTGTCTGTAGTCCTGGGATTTTCCTCCTCTCTAAACTCTCTCCAAGTGATCTCACTCATCCATTCCCATGAATTAAAATGAGTTTAAATCTTCCTAGCAGACTACACAGCTAAGCATCTTCCACCACCTCCACCAGGTCATCTCACAAACAGGTCCGATTTTAAACACCAAAACTGAACTCCTGAGACACTGTTTCCAGTAAAAGCTGACCAGTTTGTTGCAGACAACCCTTCCGCCAAAAAACAACTTAAAAAGTTGAGCACGCTGTAAGAACTAACTGTCTGAAGGTATCAGAGAGCTGCCTAACGCAGTGAGGACCTAGGAGGCCAGGATCCCAGAGAGAAGGTGCAGAGGTGAGCCCAATCGTCTGAGCCAGTTTCCTCCTGGAGACACTTGCCAATTCAGGCAGAGTGTGAAAGGCCAAGAAGCTAGGCAGAGATAAGCAGCTAAGAATCTGAGGTCAGCAGAATCTCCAGCAGTCTGATGGGACTGGGAGACCAAATTAGAGCTCAGGGGCTGCCAAGCAGAAGAGGCGCTGGTAAACACCCCGAGCTTGCAGCTGGAACCACTGAAGAGCCATAGCCTCGGAGAGGGGTAAGCCACAGGGGAACTGACCCTCACGGTTCTAAGGTGGGATCTCCCTACCCTAACTGCCTGCCAGAAGCCTCTCTCGAGGAAGAGAATCTCAAACTACCCCTACCATTTTTCATCCCCACCATCCAGAATTTAAAGTTTAACAGGCAATGTAGAATCAAGATCACAGGCTGAAAACCAAGGGCGAAACGGACAACAGAATACATTCACAGGATGCCCAAATGTTTATCAGACACCTATAACTGATTAATACAGAAAGTCACTGACAAGATGAAAATTTTTCACAGAAAACCGGTATCTAAAAAAAAAAATCAAGAACACTGAAAAGGGCAAGGATTGAAATTAAGAACTTAACAGACAGATTTAAAAACAGATTAGACAGAGACGAAGAGAGGATTAATGCACTCGAACATAGGTCAGGAGAAAATTATGCAGAGTGGAGCAAGGAGAGACCAAAAGGATGAAGAACAGGAAACACGCCGAAGAGATACAAGGACATGATGAAGCGCTAATCAGCGTCCCAGAGGAGAAGAGACAGGACATGCAGCCGAAATAATACACGTGGAGACAGACGCTAAGACTTCTCCAAATCTAATTGAAGAGTAAGTCGTGTCACTGCCCTGCCAAAAGAAGAAGCACCACCGGTTGCAATGCGGACAAATTCAAAGAAAACCACCTCTGGACACTGCGCAGGAACCGGACAGAACTAAGAACCAGAGGCAGGGAGAAAAATCTTAAAAAGCAGCCCGAGGGGAGGGGAAAGACACACCACCGTCAACAGAGCCAGCCTGATACAGCGACTTCCCAACACAAGCGCTGGAAGGCAGAAAGCAGCGACTCGACCCGCAAAGCTTGGCAGGGATTAACCAGCTAGCCCACAGCTGCACATCCGGAGAAACGGTCCTTCACAGTGAGAGCAGAACAGTGACACCTTGGGCCAGAAAAAAGGAACAGATGAGCCCTCCAAACAGTTTCCTCTCAAGACTTGCCCTTCTCTTAAAGCCGCGCACCCCCTTCGGTCACAGGAGCCAGAAACCGAGTGGTCACCTTCGGCTTCTGCAGTTCCTTCTTTAACCTCCAAGCTGTCAGTACGTCTTTCTGATGCTCCAAAATACATCTAGCAAAGCCATGCAGATTAAAACAACACATCCTTTCTTACCCAGGAGACAGCAAGACCTTTAAAAAGTCTCACCAGTGGCAAGAGTTGATTAGAATACTGATAATAACGCCTAGTGAGAAAGGAACCTGCCAACATCTGGGGAAACAGAAAGCATACCTATAACCCACAGCTGCGATTCTAGAGAGAGACTTGCGAGAAACTTTCACACCTTTGTAAATGGAGATGAGCCCCCACTTAGCGCCGTTTGTAATAATGTAAAACCAAGGGGAGAGTCCAAGGAAGGATGAGAGAAATAACACATAAACAGGGTCTCTATGGAACAGCGTGGATAACCTCTAACTTGAGCCGCAGAACACTACACGCAGCACAATGTCATTTTTAACAGTTTTTAAACCACCCCCTGAAACAAGACCCATGCATTGCTTGTGGGCACACACACACATACATGTTCAAGCATAAGAACCATGCCAGGGAGCCCACATCACATTCATCACGGGTGCCTCAGGGGGGCACAAAAGGCAGGCAGGGGCCAGAACTGCTCAACAAAAGCAAGTTGCGCTCACTCAGTTTACGAACCAATATTTACTGATGGCCGGTTACACACAGCGGCCCTGGCCTTAGAGACACAGTGGTGGGCATGAGCAGACCACAGTCCTGCTTTCACAGAACTCACATTCTGAGAAAGAAGACACAAACTGTGAACCGGATGGCAGCAGGTGAGGAGTGATAAAAGCCAAGCAGAAAAAGGCGGCTGGGAAAGGGGACCGCGAGATGTTGCTTACGACAGGCTGGTCGAGGAAGACCTCTGCGGGAAAAGAGACCCGTGAACAGAAGCCGGAAGGAAGGAAGCCAGGGCATGCCCAGCCATCCAAGGGGAGACGGCCGTGGGAAGAGCAGGGGCTGGGAGCGCTCGGCAGGTTCACGGAACAGCAAGGAGACCGGCGGGGACACAAGTGAGGGGATGCATCCACGGTGGAGAGAGGGCAAGGACGGGCCGAGATAAGAGTGGTCTTTATGTTTTAAAAGGGTTATCAGCACTTCCCAGGTGACTCAGTGGTAAAGAATCGCCGGCCAGGCAGAGATGCAGGTTCGATCTCTGGGTCGGAAAGATCCCCTGGAGAAGGGAATGGCCAATCCACTCCGCTATTCCTGCCTGGGAAATCCCACGGACAGAGGAACCTGATGGGCTACAGTCTATGGCATCACAGACAGTCAGACACGACAACCACCACCAGGGCTACCAAGGGGAGTTCGCCAGAGCCCACGTGTGGTGCACACAGCTGAAAACGCCTACTGTCGGGCCTCTTGGAGGAAAAGCGTGCAGCCCCCCCCCCCCCCCCCCCCGCAGAGGGCTCAGGGACCCCAGACCGCAGGTCCTGGATGCAGGCAGCAAAGGGCTCTGGGTGAACCGAGGTCAGCGCGGACGTGGAGAGGAGCGACACGACCTCTGGCTGCCAGACGCCAAGGACAGCATCAGGGAGGGGGAAGGACTAGGGGAGGACTAAGGCAGCAGAAGCAGAGGCCGGCACTGCAACCCCGCCCAAGCCACGACGCTGCCGGGCACAGAGGTGAGACACGCACCTGAAATGCCGTCCTTGTTTTTTGTAAAGACCTGAAATCAGAACCCAGAACAGCTACTAATGGGTCCTGGGTAATGGGAATACGCGTGCTTCACTGCTTTCTGTCCTCTGCCTGCACTCCCGCTGCTCGATCCACCTCGCCCTGGGGCCCGGCCCTGGTCCTCCGGCCCCTCCTCCCCTCGGGCACAGGGCAGGGTGTCCAGCGGTGAAGGGCAAGGCCCCAGGAGCCAGCACGCCAGCGGTCGAGGCCCGGCTCCACCACTTACTGGCTGTGGAGCCTGAACCACGTTACCTGGCTTCCCCGGGCCCCCAGGGTTTCCCTTTTCATCCATAACCGGTGCTGACGTTAAGTCCCTACCAGGTTTATTGCGCAAAGTAAATAGGTTAAGATCCGTAAGGCAGGCGGGACAGAACCGGACACAGAGGCCATTCTGTAAACATTAGCTACAATTATTTAAACATAAATCAAATGTCATTTCCCAGGTTGAAACCCTTCCCCTTCACTGGCTTCATGCACCTCGAATAAAATGTGAATTCCTTACCTACTCCAACTGCCGGACACGCCCCAGTTCCCTCTCTGCTCAGACCACACAGAGCAGCTTTGGGCCGTCTGCTGGCCAGGCCCTGGACCCCTTCAGGCCACCCCACCCCGCTCACCCCCCAACCTCTCACCCGTCCTCCACTTCCCTTCACACATCAGCATAATCTGCAAGGACTTGATACATCTGTTTACATTTTTTCATCAGTCTCCCATCTAAACAAAAGTCCCAGGAATGCAGGAAATTCAGCTGCTTTATTCACCATATTCACCCTTTCTCACAGGACCGGGCATTTGGCAGGGACAATATGGATATCTGCAGAATAACTGTTCTAGAAAAGAGTACTCTGAAAGCACCCATCGAGCCACTTTTTAAGCATTCAAAAGAAAGCGGTTAATTTCTTATGCATAGGCTGAAAAAATACGTCATGTATCCCACAACTTTCTACATACTATCCTGACATTTTAAATATATAAAAACTCTCCAAAATATCGAAGCACTATGTGGTACACCTGAAACCAACGTAACATTGTAAGTCAACTATGTTTCAACTTCAAAATTTCTCTCAACAAGGGTGTTTCCTTACCAGTGTGCTATTTTTCAGTGAAATTGGTTTCCAGTTTGGGAAACAATGGAGATGGACAAGCTTTTTTTTGAACCGCAAAAACTAAAAAGGCACAGAGAGGGGTTTCAGTTTCCCTGCCTCCATCAGCCTCCCCACCAGGTAACCACTGTTATGAGTTCCTTGTTGAGCCTTCCAGAGAATTTTCATGCAAGCACTTCCTTTTTGCCCCCTTTTTGAAAACGGAAACGGTAACAAACAATGCACATTTGCTTACACTTTGCTTTTCTAACTTCGAAAAACATTTGGAAGTCTTTGCCCATCAGTTCCTAACGAGTCTCCTCATTCCTTTCTACAGACTCACATCTTCACTCGCCATCTGGGTATATAACCTGCAACACAAACTCAGGTCATTCCCCACCTTTTGCTATTACAAACCACACAGTGAATAATCCTGCATCTCACACACGTAAAAACACACGTTAAATTCCTGAACCAGTGTTGCTGCCTCAAAGGACGTGTGTGTGTGCATGCTCAGTGGCTCAGTCCTGTCTGGCTCTCTGCGACCCCACGGACTGGAGCCCACCAGGCTCCTCTGTCCATGGGATTCTCCAGGCAAGGATGCTGGAGTGGGTCGCCAGGGGACCCTCCCGACCCGGGGATGGAAACTGCATCTCCACAGTGCCAAACTGCTGCTTCTCTTTTGGGCCCACCCAGAGAAAACCTCTAAGGAGCTGAAGGAGAGGGGATTTAAAACAGGGGCTTGGTTACACGTGTGACAGAAAAGCCAAGGATCACACAGGAAACAGTGAGACGATGCAGAGGTTAGCAAGAGGAACAAGCGGCCACCATCTCTACACTGCAGGGTCAGAGGAAGGATGGCTTTCCAGAGCTCAGGGCCTCGGTCAACAGGCAGGAGCTGGAGCCAAAGTAGACCAGCCGCTAGACACGCGGCCAGAGGCGGAACGAGAGGGCGGATGGTAACCTGGAGCCTCCCTGAGCTCCTGCCATGCAGTCACCCACCGGCGCCCCCCACGGGCCAAACGGCCCCGAGGAGGCGAGCCCACGGCGGGCGCAGGGCTAGCGATGGATCCACACCCACTCAACTCCGGTGGGCGCTGCCCCCTTCAGAGCGGTAACTGATGGATACTCTGGCCCACAGACGGCTTCAGGTGTGGGGGTTATCGCTCGTCTGACAGGCGGAATCCGGGATCTCAACCTGGTCTTAATTTATGAGTTTTGTTGAGGGAGGTGGAGCAGCTGTTCACGTAAAGCACAGATTTCCCTGGCATGTACACCGGCTGCGGCTCGGGGTGGGCGTGGGGGGCTGGAAGAGGGAGGGGGCAGCCCAGGAGAGCCATGCACTACATCTGCCACAGATGCTCCAAGCAGGAAGTTCAATCAGACGGGCTCCCAAACTGAGCCTTGGGACGGTGGCAACAAGCCAGACAGCTTCCAAATACAGACACGTCTCAAGAACTGTTCCAGAAGAACTGAAAGGCGCCAGGGCCCCCAAAGGAATCAAAAATACCTGAACTGCACTCAACTACCGTTACAAGTAACAATGTGCGCTTGTCTTCCAGTACCCCCAACGTGTTCCTCCTCAGAAAGGCCTTCCAGCCATTCCTACCACCATCCTCTCTCCTTAGCCTGCATTTAAAGAACAAATAACGCCCTGGAGAAAAACTTCAATGATCAAGCAAGCAGGAGTCTCCTGCGAAGCCTCCTAACCTGACCAACATATTAGCAAAGAAGATTTTTAAATTATTTTGCCTCTGGCATGGCTACTGTTTGAATAGATGATTTACCCTCTCTTGTAAACAAGCTGAAACTGACTTCCCCATATACAGTTCAAAGTTCTGTACTAGTCTTAAAAATATGCCCCAAAAAAGTTACATTTTGCAAATGACTGGCACACAAAATTATTCTCTTCCAAAGAGCTGAACTTCAGTTTTAAAAACAAGAATTTTAAAGTGAAGCGATTTTTTTTAGAAATCTAAATGGTGATAAAAACTATCAAACTGTAGTATGTTAACTTCAAAATCCCCATCAATACAGTTAAATATAAGCACACCAAATTTATATAATAATCACTGTACAATGACCCTTCTTTCAAAACTCTTAAGATTTCCACTGACTCAAAATATTCATTCTAAGAATGTCGAACATATTTTAAAGTGCCTTTCATAAAGTAAGGAAGAAAGATTTTATAAACTATATCAATACCTGTTAATGTTATAGGGGCATTTAGCAGATAATAAGTATCCGTTCACTGTTGACTGTTCCAGTGAAGTGAATCAAATGACACATACATTAAAAACAATCATATCCCTTTTCCCACTGCAGGGTAAACTTTTAATAAGTTTTTTCCCCAAATTTTAAAGTAATATATACCATTCCATAAACTTGGAGAACAAAATCTGGGAAAATAAAACATCTGTGTATCAGTTTTTACATTGTTTAAACCATAATATATAAGACTGCTTATTTTTTACACTTGTGAAATATTTCATCCGGAAATGTCCCATAATTTACTTCACCAATCTATTAGGCACTGCAATTTCCAATTCTGTATTATGAATAGTGTTAATGCAAGCCTCCTGTGTGAGCTGTTTTTCTGACATCTCAAGACTGGATCCCCAGAAAGAGCTATGTTAGCAGCCCAAAGTCTTGAGACTTTTGAGATGTAATACTATCTTTTGCTCTGGTCCTCAAGATCTATACTGGCTTCCGTTTTTATAAACATGTATACCTGCTTTGACCTTCAAGTTTTCTTCATGTCTTGATTCACAGAATCCGAAACACCTTCGAATGAAATCGCCAAGCCAGCGTGCTCCCTGGACGCGAATGTCAAACGTTTAAGTATTATAGTGGCTCAGTCTTCATTTTCTAAGGAGGAGCTGCTCGTCTGCCCGGACCGTTACCCCAGCTGTGACAGGCAGGAAGCAGGGCGTCCAGGGAGAATTCATCATTTGGACGCTTTAGACAGCAGTCTGGCTGGAGGAGGGTTCGCACCTGGGCTTCTTCTTCCCACAGAACTTTCCATCATAAACAAAGCCACTGGGTGCCACGGTGCTACCCCTAGCTTCAACTAGGAGAAGTGAACTCCGCAAATGCCAGGGCTCGGGCCAACTTCCCACCCTCCCAGCCCCACCGGCTTACTGCCAAGCAAACATCTCCCCCTGGAGCATCACTTAAATTCTAGAAAGCACCTTGATTAACTACTTCATCCCGAAGCGTTCAATACTGCTGATTCTTACAGGCAGCTGCTCCAGCAGCCTGTAATTAAGGTTTTTTTTTTTTTTTCTTTTCCCCAAAAGCTCCCTTATTACAAGAGATTCTGATGATTCCGTCTGTCAGCATTTAGGAGATGTTTAGCAAAAACACATACAGAGAGATCCTTAACTTCCAGTATTCCTGTAAAAAAACAGGGATATTAACCCTTTGCGTCCAAGCCAACGACTCACTCCATCCACCGATATTATGCAGACTCCTTACTCGGTTTGAAAGGCGTAATTCGCAGCATGACACGACAGTAATCTGTATTCCACTAAATAATTTACAGCCAACGCGAATCTTCCAGCAAGAGGTGACTGAGCGTCGGACTGGCAGCCCGGTTCTCTGGTCCCACCTGCGGGCGGGCAGCAGCTCCCGCCTCCGACCCTCGTCTTCTCTGACTTTTTACTTATTATTTTCGGCGGACTCCGTCACGTTCCCTTACTTTCTAACACGCGTATGCCCTCGCTGCCCCCTCCTCACTTAAACGACCCCCGTGACCACTTGGGACCTAAAGCCAAGAAAACTGTCACGATGCTCAACCCTCTCTCCGCGGCCGCCCTTCCTGGACCCAGGGGATCCCCAATTCCAAACTTTGCCCTCCCGGTTTCCCGGGGTCCACCCCTCGCAATCCGCACCACCTGGGAAAGACGCCAGGAGGGTGGTCAGCGGCGGTTGGGCTCCGGAGGGCGTGGACGCCCTTGGCGACAGGAGGCGGGGAAGGTCGCCCCCAAGGTCCCCCGCCCCGGGGAAAGCGACCCCCAAGTCCCGGCCCGAGCCTCCTGGCGACCCCGGCCGTTCCAGACGCTCGCCCAGACCCCGTGACGACCCCGCCGGCCCCGGACTCCGGGGCCCGGCGCGCCGCGGGGCCTCGGCGGTCGCCAGCCGGCAGTGCTGTTGCCCAGACGCGGTCTCCTCGGGCGGACCCGAACCCCCAACCCCTCGAGCTGGGACCGGCCGTCCCCGCTCCCAGTCGGTCCGGCGCGTCCGCGACGCCCCCCCCCACCCCCCACGCCCCGGCCCCAGGCCGCCGGGCGGGCCGGCCACACCTCCGACACTCACCGCCGCCGCCCTCGCCGCCGCCGCCGTCTTCGTCCATCTTGAGGCCGCTGCCGCAGCCGGCGAGCCCGGGGCCGGCGGGCGAGGGGCCGCGGGTGCTGAGCGCGCGGGCGGCCGGGCGGCTCCAGCAGCGCGCGGGCCGGGTCGCGGCCCGGGCCTCCTCCCGCGGGGCGGGGCGCTCGGCGCGCGGCGCCGCCGTCACGTGGCGTGCAGGCCCCGCCCCGGGCGCGGTGGGCGGGGACCCACCGGTCCCCCTCGGGAGCGCGCGCGGCCCCGCCCGGAGCCCCCGGTGCGTCTGAGATGGGACCCTCGCAGGCAGTGGGGACAAGGCGCGGACGCCCCGCCCAGCCCGCTTTCCAGCAGCCTCTGGACCGACGTGGGGTCCGGAGCACAAAACCCGGCGGCGAGAGGCTGGGGGCCGTGGGGGTCCTCCTCGCACGTGCGCTCAGCGAAAAAGCTGGAGAAACGTATTTAAAAGTCAAGCCTTCCCCCTTCGTCCGGAAGCATTTCAGAGTCATTCCAGCTTTTCATCCCTTTCTGGGGTGCCATGGAGGCTCTCCTTTCCTGGCGATGAGTGCGCTTTGACATTCATAAAGTGTAAAGCTCGTGGATGAACGTTATCTTAAGGCTGGAACCGAATCCCCAGCCGGCACACCTGGGGCCCACCGTCAGAGGGGTCGGCCAGACGCAGACGCTTCTGCGCTTTCGCGCCAGCTGCCCTGGGCAAGCTGCCAGCTGCCCTGGATTTACGATTCAGAAGGAGCTCTGAATTCAATTTCCCGTGGGCACAGCCAGGGTCCTCGGCACAGGCCTCCTGGGCAGCAGGCCTCCGCTGGCCCATGCTCCGGACCTCCCTTCCCATTCCACATCTTGCTTCCAGTAAGTTCTCTGCCTCCTCCCCCCACCACCGCCCCGCCGCCCCCAACCATTGAATGTGGCCCCTCCCAAGCTTTTCTGTTCAATTTGCTTGGACTAAATTGCATTAAGGAAAAGGAAACATTGTAATGGAGGAGATAATTCATCTCTAATACAGTTTACCAGCAACTGTTTTATATCTACAGATGGCCCATTGAGTTGAAGGAACTTTCTGTTGTCATTTATCAAAATGGGCCGTTTTCACTTTCTTTGTTCAAGGTTGTGGGATGATTCCAAAGAATTCAATCTCCTAATAATCTCAAGAGTTATACAGCCAGCATTTGGGTGCTGCTCAAGGCTCCCCACATACTTCTGGGTGCAGATAAGATGTGTGGCAGCTTACGTGACAAGGGCACAGCAGAAAAAGGGTCTGGGCATCAGGTCTCAGCCCTCAGATTTGGCTTCCTGATCTTGTTCCTGTAGCCTTGGTTATCTTGGAGATAACAGCATAGGTAGTTACTGAGAAAGAATGACAGTATACTTTGAACTTGATAATGTGACGCGTGGAGCTTTGAACTCAATGATATTATCAATTTTAAACAGTTTTCAATGTCAGTTCTGAATTCTTCAGGTGTCTTAGAGTGTGATCTGTAGATGCTTCTCCCAAGTTTGAGTCTGAAAACTGCTTCTCCAATCGCCACCTAAGCTCATGTCCATCAGAATCAACCATAGTCCAGTTATTTGTAAGCAGAGAGTTAGATCCATATTATCCCCACAGCTTAGCCAGGGCCTCCATTTCCACAAAGCCGGCAAAAAGTGTTAGGAGAATAAAGGCTTGAGGTATACACCTTTACCTCTGCACTTGCATGGGGTAATTGGAAGACTTAAAAACCTGCAGTATGCAAAGGAATGAATATCTAATTGAAAAATTAGAATTTTTTTTTTTTTACAAAAAGGAGCTGCTTTCCAGTGTGTCTTAAATCCCACCAAGATGTGCTGTGGTATACTCAGTCACTAAGTCGTGTCTGACTCTTTGACTGTGCACCATGGACTGTCGCCTGCTAGGCTCCGTTGTCCATGGGATTCTCCAGGCAAGAATGCTGGAGTGGCTTGCCGTTTCCTCCTCCAGGGGATCTTGCTGACCCGGGGACCTAACCCGCTCCTGTCTCCTGCATGGCAGGTGGATTTCTTACCAGTGAGCCACTGGAGAAGCCCCCCACCAACGCAATCGGCGTTTTCATCTTTTCACAGGCCGGCTGCTCCACAAAGGAATATTAAGTGTCCTAGTTATCCACTGAGATAGGCAATCACTTTATGCCCATCTATGTTACTTCAATGTTGAAAGCTTTATAAGTCAACCTGTAAGGAAAACAATTCATGTAGCAGACACCACTCTGAGATAGCAAGTGTTAAACCCAAAACCTTGTTGCAATCTCATTCCATAAGACAATACATATTTAGGGACTTACTTTGTTTCAAGCACTGCCCAGGTGCTGGGAACACGAGGGTGAAAAGGATAGATTCCTTTCATGCCTTCACGGGCCTTCTGACCTAGGAGGAATGTAGCTATTAAGCAAATAATTACTCAAATAATGATTTAATTGAAAATTTGATATCCTACTGTGTGTATGGCATTGTCAACTCAATGGACATGAGCCTGAACAAACTCCGGGAGAGACTGAGGGACAGGGAAGCCTGGCATGCTGCAGTCCTTGGGGTCAAAAAGAGTGGGGCATGACTGAGCAATTAAACAACAACCCTATCTGTAGACTTTCTCTTACTGTTTTCCTGTCTACTGGCTTTGCAGCCTTGAAACTCCTTCAGTCCAAGACTGTAGTCTGTGTTTATTATGCCTCTGTGATCCACCGCAGCACCTGGCTGTATCAGAGGAGGAGAGAGCAACAGGATTTGCTTGAATGGGACCGATCCGGTTTTGCTGCTGGACGACCATGGCAATCAGAAGCGAGAGACATCTTGAAAACATGTTGAAACCCATTTATCAGCCCTTTGACTATTACAGAAAGAGCTTAAGAAATCAAAAAAATGTGCACACATTCCGGAAAGGTCAGAGGACTTCTCCTTTGTACATTCATCTCAGTCCTCCAAGAGAAAGTCTGTGCAGTTGGACAGAAGGGTCCTCGCGCAGCACTGAGGTCACAATAGCCCAAACTCTGCCAAGGCCAGTTTCTTCACCCTCAGCCAGAAAGAGGCAGCCCACGCCGCCTGCACAAAGCAGTTCCCGTGTCCTCTGATAACCAGTCAGGAGGTGCAGAGACAGCAGTGACCGTCAGCAGATTGAAACTTCAGCTAATCCCTTACATCTGCTCAGGGGTCTGGTCCAGCCTGGGGAAGGCGCACACAGTGGCCTGCTCACTGCCAGATCATAGTCACGAAAGGAAAACAGTGCTTTCGGAAATCTAATTTCATCTAGGAAAGAAAATGTCTCGTTGGAGTGGAAATGACCTTGTGCAGACTGGCATTCTACACTCTGCCCAGGTGAACAACAGGGGTCCAAGTGTCAAGTCACATCCTCATTAAGTTTTCAAAGGCCCAGACATCACAACCTTCACAGAGTCCATCTCCCTTTCCAATCATTCAGGGCAATCTACCTTGGTCGTGTTCTCTTCCTCCTTGGAATCCACATAACTGACTTGAGTTCCGTGGCCTCACGTTACCAAGGGCAGCTTAATTCCTTTCAGATTGATTAGTCACTTGCATTTTTGCAAGAACAAAGGCGGGTCAGATTTCTCAGTAATGGTAAACTTGGGGGGAAAAAAATAACTTGGCCACCATTTTGAGCTATTTCTTTGGAAGAAAGGCATTTCACATACCCACTCGAGGCAACGTGGATATTGAGTTCTCAAACACAAAGTCTTCTGTTGTAATAAAAAGCTGTCTTATTTTTATCTTGCTCCTCATTTTTATAGGACGTCCCTGACCTACTAAAAACCAAAACAAAGAAAGAATTTTTTTCTAATTTTAAAAGGTCCCCTTCAGAAGTTGGTCAGAGTCTGCTATGTGCAGCTTAAACTCATCAGGAAAACCCATCCCCAGGTGCAGAGTGGACTGTCGGATAGGCAACTAAAAAGGAAAAAAATGTGAAAATGACAAACATCAGGCCACAGGACATCTGTGATCCCTGTCCTCTGAATAGAAACCGCTCTTAGCCAGCAATTGAGCGGCAGAACAACACCCTGTGACCCAGAGAGCCTCACTGTGCCCGAGCAAGTGTGAGTCTGCGGTTTGACTTGTCCGATGGCAAAAGCCAGCCACGAGTTCCCATCATTCACTGACTCTGCCCAGTAAGGTCATTAGGTCTCAGCCATGAGGCATCACAGCACGTCACCTGTGCTAAGTGGACATTTCAGGCTCTAAAGTCAGATGGAGCAGGCACTTCGAGTTCTTGGCTGTGTGACCTTGGGCAAGTGACTTCACCTCTCGTAGCTCCCTAGTTTCTGCGGCTGAAATGGAACCGACAGTGACTCTGCCCCATACAGCTACTCTGAGAACTGGAGCTAGATGCTATCATACACCGAGAGTGTATGGCACACAGTAAGTGCTCAATCGATGCTCATCCTTGTCGCGCACAGAAAGCCTCTCTGCTGCCTCTTGCACAAGCCCGCCAGGATGTAGGTGACAGGCCTGGGAGGCAAGGGTGGGTCTCAGTAAGGGCTCTCTGCCTCCACTGCCGCCTTCCAGCTGCGCTGCTTCCCGGTCTGTCCGTGCGCGCCTCTGCTTGTGGATCGTCCCACACGTGAGACCTCCTCAGTCGTATAAAGAACTGGGGCGACTTCCCTGGAGGTCGACTTAAGACTCTGCACTCCCGCTGCAAGAGACACTGATCCCTGCTCTGCACCACGCAGCGCAGCTGCCCCTCCAAATCTACAAAAAGCCTATAGCTACCATCGTACTTATTTTTGAAAGACTGACAGATTTTCCCCTGAGATTGGGAACGGAGCCAGGATTTCACTCTCAGCATCGCCACTCCTCATAGTCCTAGAAGTTCGAGCTGGAAAGAACTTGCAAGAAATGCAAGAAAAGGCACACAAATGACAAAAGAAAACACAAAAGTGCTCCTATTTACAGATGACATGCTTGTCTACACAGAAAATTCCAAGGGATCCATTTTAAAAGTCTCCTGGGACTTAGATGTGAATTCAGTAAGGTTACAGGATGCAACAGCCACATATAAAAACTAACTGTATTTCTGTATACTAGCACCCAACACGTGCAAGTTCCCTCAGAGCGCTGCCCCCAGAGAACCCCTGGTACCTCTAATTGCTCCCCGAAGGCCCCAGCTGCTCGGCTGTTACCAGGGGCCAGGTGGTGTTGCCTGGGGCATGAAGGAGCGACAGAAGTTTAACCTAAAAAAGAAAACGAACAAAAAGAAAACCGATGAAATGATGTTGTATTAGAAGGAGGTAGTCTGGCTTCGAATCTGAGTTTCTGTGTGTCAGGTTTGTGTGTTTGGGATTTTGGGGATCCTTGCTGCCATTTATAGTTTTTGTTCATGTACCGAGCTGAATCGTGTCCCCCCTTCCCAAAATTCACATCCACCCAGGACCTCAGAATATGACCGTATTTGGAAGTAGAGTCTGTGCAGATGTAGTCAGTTAAGGGGAAGCCATACCGGATTAGGGCAGCCCGTAAATCCAGGGACTGGTGTCCTTATACAAGGAGAGGATGCGCGTGGGGGAGATGGCCATGTGACGGAGGCGAAGCCTGAGGGAAGCAGCTAGCATCTAAGAAACACCGGGGACTGCTGCGGACCACCCACAGCTAGGAGAGGGGCTCCGGTCAGCCCTACTGACACCTTGACTTCAGACATCTGGCCTCCAGGACTGGAAGAGAATTCATTTCTGTTTGTTTAATTTTTAAAAAACTTTTGGTCGAATGAGTGGCATGCTGGATCTTATTTCTCTGACCAGGGATTGAACCCACACCCCGTACGTTGAAAGCGGGAAGTCTTAACCACCAAGGAAGTCCCACATTTCTGTTGATTTTAAGCACCCAATGGTGATTGTTTGTCACTAGGAAACAAATACGGTCTGATTCTGTCTTTCTGACGATCTAGAATAAGTAGCATCTTGCTAAAGATGCCTTAGGGGGTGGGGGAATGGCGGGGTGGGGTCCCTGGCCAATCAGTGTGACTTCTTCACCAGGAGAGTGGATCCCAGATCCTATTTGGGAATTAAAGAAGTGTCTTCTATGCCAGAAAAAACGGGGCACACCCTTAAGCATGCAGCATTTTTCTGTGTGCAAAGGAAGAGTTGGAAACATGGCAAACAAAAAAGTCACATTCTTGCTCAGCCACATGAATGCACTGCCCGGGGCGCGTTCAGCTCGGCGCCTGCTTGCTCAGCAGAGGGCCGAGAGGGTCAGCTGGCTGGGAGCTTAGTCACGGCCTTTGGAACCCTCCTCCACAGCTTCCAGGTTCAAAGGAGAGGAGGAGCAAGGCTCCTGGACCATCCCAGAGAGACACCCTACAGATACAGGTGAGTCAGGCTGTGACGGTGTCCTCATTTCTTCAAAGGTTTTCAAGTTCTCTCGCCTTCTCCTGAATGGAGGCAAGTTCCTCCTAGGTCTCTGCCCTGGTCTTCACCTTTCCACCTCCTGTTAATTCTCTAGACTTCCCTGGTGGCTCAGATGGTAAAGAATCTGCCTGTGAAAAAAAGAAAAAAAAAAAAAAGAATCTGCCTGTAACGCAGGAGACCCAGGTTCGATCCCTGGGTCACAAACATCCCCTGGAGAAGAGAACAGCAACTGACTCCAGTGTTCTTGTCTAGAGAATCCCGTGGACAGAGGAGCCCAGTGGGCTACATCCATGGGGTAGTAAAGAGTCAGACGCGACTGAGCAACTATCACTTTCACTTTCAGGACTAAAACAGGCAACGGCGGTGCGTGGCTTTCCCCCGCAGCTCCACTGACAACAGCAGTCAGTCTCCGCAACATCCCCAACATCATCCCATGTTCATCGTGGAGTAAGTACACTATTCTGATAACGATTTCTAAGCACCTGCTGTGTGCCAGCGTCTGCACGAAGTCCCCTCCTAGCTGCCCTCCAGAGAGGTATTGTTAAGCCCCTCCAGAGGCCAGGAGGCTGAGTCCCAGCGACATCAATTAAAATTGTGGGATGGGACTCCCCTGGTAGTCCAGTGGTTAAGACTGTGCTTCCGCTACAGGGGGCAGGTGTTCCATCCCTGGTCAGGGAACTAACATCCTGCATGCCATGAGGTGCGTCCAATAAAAAAGGAAAGAAAAAAAAAAGTATAAATAAACTCTGTGCCTGACGCCACCCAAGCAGACAGTGGAGACCCTGCCAATCATCTTGTCTCCACTGCCCTGACTCTTTTAAGACACCGTCCAGCCTCTGAAACACAGAAAAAGCAAACATTCCAGTTACCCCTGGAACAGCACACGTCCAGGGAGTGTCCAGCCTGCTGCCTGGACATGACCGATGTCCTCATACGCACCCTTCCTTCTTTTCCCGCCTTCTGTCACATCTTCAAAGTTCCTACCACGTGGCATGGACATCCATCAAGAGGCCCGGCTTCACATGTAGGGCTGAACTTTCCAATGACGGGGCAGAGGGTTCGGGTCGGGGAGTAAGTACTCAGGGGGTATGAGGGCTCCTTTGGGGGGAGGCACGTACTTTGGAACTAGGTGGAGGGGGTGGTGGCATGACATCGTGAAGGTGCTGAATGGTGCGCTTTTAGATGGCCATTGTGGGGACTTCCCTGGCGGTCCAGTGGTTAGGACTCCAAGCTTCCAGTGAAGCGGGGTGCAGGGGTCGATCCCTGGTCGGGGAACTAAGATCCCACATGTTTCAAGGCCGATCTAGAGGACTGGGAGGGAGGCTCAGGACGGAGGGGGTGTGTACACGCATCGCTGATTCTCGTCATTATGTAGCAGAAACTAACAGGACACTGTGAACAATTATACTTCAATTAAATAAATCAATGATCCGGCTCTAAAAATAAATAGGACAATTAATTCATTAGTTTAATTAAATGGTTCATTTTTAGGTAATAAATAAGGACCTATCGTGTAGCACTGGGACCTCTACTCAATACTCTGTTACAACCTGTATGGGGAAAGACGCTGAAGAAGAGTAGCTATCTGTACATACATACATATGTGTGTGTGTGTGTGTGTGTGTGTGTGTATTTATAACCTAGACAGCATATTAAAAAGCAGAGATACTACTTGGCCAACAAAGGTCTAGTCAAAGCTATGGTTTTTCCAGTGGTCATGTGTGGATGTGAGAGTTGGACTATAAAGAAAGCTGAGTGCTGAAGAATGGATGCTTTTGAACTGTGGTGTTGGAGAAGACTCTTGACAGTCCCTTGGACTGCAAGGAGATTAAAGCAGTCCATCCTAAAGGAAATCAGTCCTAAATATTTATTGGAGGGACTGATGCTGAAGCTGAAACTCCAGTACTTTGGCCACCTGATGTGAAGAACTGATTCATTGGAAAAGACCCCGATGCTGAGAAAGATTGAGGGCAGGAGAAGGGGACAACAGAGGATGAGATGGTTGGATGGCATCACCAACTCGATGGACATGAGTTTGAGCAAGCTCCAGGAGTTGGTGAAGGACAGGGAGGCCTGGCGTCCTGCGGTCCATGGGGTTGCAGAGTTGGGCACGACTGAGCAACTGAACTGAACTGATATGTACCTATATAACTAACCACTTTGCTATAGACCTGAAACTAACACAATGTTGTAAATCCACTACACTCAAATATAAAATAAAAATTTAAATATATAGGGGCTTCCCAGGTGGCTCAGTGGTGACGGATCCACCTGCCAACGCAGGAGACTCGGGCTCGACTCCTGGGTCAGGAAGATCCCCTGGAGGGAGAAATGGAAACCCACTCCAGTATTCTTGCCTTGGAAACCCCATGGAATGGAGGAGCCTGAGGGCTACAGTCCATGGGGTTGCCGAAAGTCAGGCACGACTTAGCAGCTAAACACACACACACACATGAAAATAAAATGGTTGACTTCATGTGTGGTGAATTTTGCCTTAATATAATAAATTAAAAGGGTTTGGGAAACAAAGACGAAGCAGCTCCTCAGCTGATGACTCTGTGTGGTCACATCCTAAAAGCCCATCACGCGTCTTTGCTGGATCCACAATCAGGTGGCAGCCGACTCCCCAGGACAGCCCTGGTGTTGGCGGGTCGTCCAGTGACCCGCACCGGGGCACAGTTCGCTGGCACTGTCCTCCCCTCCCATGTCGGCATCCCCACGTGTCACACGCCCTGGTCACACTCCAGTTGAAGTAGGACAGGATATCCGGGGACTTGGAAGTAGGGTTAGCTGAGAGGTGACTCGAGAAGATGGATTTTCCAACACCTGCCCCTTCAAGGCCGTGAGCTCCCCTCCGCTGGCGCTTCTAGAAAACTGATGACAGACAGAACTACCTGCCCATGTCGCTGGGCACCCTCCCCAGGGAGCATGATGAGGCAGCTGCCTAATTGCTGGGTGTCCCCCGACGGCTGTGACCTTCTGAGACATGTCACCTGGCAGGTTCTCCAAGAGAGGCTGCGGGAGGCACCGGCAGGACCGACCTGGCCACAGGTGAGGAAGGGCAGCTGCCAGCCTTCCTGAGGGGGAGAGGAAGGAACTGACAGCAAAGCGGCAGCCGCACCAGCCTGGCAGAGGTGCCCGAGGAGATCCCAGCCCACGCGTGGGCACCGCAGCCCGATGCCCGACAGCCGGAGGTGGAACAGGAAGCTGGTGAGGACAGACTGCAGAGCTCAGGGCACTCTGCTCCATGCTCCATGCGACCTAAGTGGGCAGGAAATCCAAGGAAGAGAGGACACGTATACATGGGCATCCCAGGTGCCACTAGCGGTAAAGAACCCACCTGCCCATGCAGGAGAACCCACCATGCCCATCGGAGACTCGGGTTCCATCCCTGGGGCAGGAAGAGCCTCTGGAGGAGGGCATGGCAACCCACTCCCGTATTCTTGCCTGGAGAATCCCAGGGACAGAGGAGCTGGGCTGTATAGTCCATGGGGTCACAAAGAGTCAGACACGACTGAAGCGACTTAGCATGTACACGTATGTGTACCTATAGGCGATTCACTTTGGTGTGCAGCCGAAACTAACACAACATTGTAAAGCAACTGCACTCCAGTAAAAACTAATTCAAAAATAAATAAATAAACTTTAAAGACCTCCCTGGTCTCTAGTGGTCAAGGCTCCACACTGCCAGCTCAGGGGCACAGGTTCCACCCCTGGTCGGGGAACTAAGATGCCACATGCCATGAGGCACGGCCAAAAATAAAGTGAAATAAACAAACAAATAAACTTCCTAAAATAAATGATCAAATGGTAATGAAAAAAAAACACAACAATGGCTAAAGGTGGAAACATCCCAAGCATCCATCAGCCATCAGTGGAGGATGAGTAAACGATGAGACGTTGCTCAGTCGTGTGAAGCAATGACACAATGTGGATGGACCCCGAAAATATGATGTCCTGCGAAAGAAGCCAGATGCAAAAGACTGCATGCTGCAGGAGTCCATGTACATGAAATATCTCAAGTAAGTCAGTACATAGACACAGAAAGTCAGGAGGAGGCTGCTGGGAGTGGGGGCACGGTGGATGAGGAGTTTCCTGGGTGTGAGTTTCCCTTCGAGGGTGATGAAAGTGTGTGGGGGAGGGTTAGAGGCGGTGGTCGCACAACATCACAAATGTACTAAATGCTTCTGAACTTGCACCTTAAAATGGTTCGCTGGGCACTCTATTTGGGACTTCACGTTGGGATGAAAAAAAGGCCTGGGATTGGGTGGAGACGTGCCCACTCCACTGGTGCGTACATTTTTGGGCAGCTCAGGCTCCGTCTCCACTTTCGTGCCTCCCTCACCCATTCCTGCTCCGGTTCACGTGTTTGGCCACGACCATAGCCAAATACTCCTATGTGAAGTCCACCAAACTCGTGCCCAAGGGAACCAAGGCCAAGAGTGAGAAGAAAAAGAGCAAAGAGAAGAGAAAAAGAGGAGCAGATGAAGAAACTCAGCTTGATATTGTTGGAATATGGTGGATAGTAACAAACTTTGGTGAGATTTCAGGAACCTTAGCAATTGAAATGGATAAAAGAACCTACATACATGCACTTGACAATGGACTTTTTACACTAGGAGCTTCACATAAAGAAGCTGATGAGGGCCCTAGTCCTCCAGAGCAGTTTACAGCTGTCAAATTGTCTGATTCCAGAATTGCCCTGAAATCTGGCTATGGAAAAAACCTATGTATAAATTCAGACGGACTTGTTGGGCGTGCAGATGCAGTTGGACCTAGAGAGCAGTGAGAACCCATCTTACAAGATGGGAAAATGGCTTTACTGGCCTCCAATAGCTGTTTTATTAGATGCAATGAAGCAGGTGATATAGAAGCAAAAAGTAAAACGGCAGGAGAAGAAGAAATGATAAAGATCAGATCCTGTGCCGAAAGAGAAACCAAGAAAAAAGATGATATTCCAGAAGAAGACAAATGAAATGTCAAACAGTGTGAAATCACTTATGTAAAAAAAAAAAAAAAAATTCCAGAGCTTCCAGGACCTCAAGCTTAATATAAGTAAAGAAGACAGTAAAATTCTGAAAAAGGCCAGGAAAGAAGGATTCTTGCATGAAACACTTCTGGACAGGAGAGCCAAGTTGAAAGCTGATAGATACTGCAAGTGACCAGGACTTTTGTTTCTGTCTCCTCCTTTTGTTTTTTTCTGAATAATAAAATCAGTGTTTTTACAGAAATTTTTTTAAAAAGTTTGTTTTTTTAAAAAGTTGTATACATTTTTGTGGGAAAATCTACACAACATACATGTACCAGGTTAGCCATCGCGAAGTCTCTGGTTCAGGGGAAGGAAGGACGTTCACGTCGTCATGCAACCACCACCACCACCATCATCCACCTCCAGAACTTTGTCATCTCTCCAAACCGAAACTCTGTCCTCATCAAACACTAGTTCCCCAGCCCCCTCCCTGGAAGGAAGGGGAGGAAGGAAGGAAAAAAAAAAAAGAAGCCCACCAACCCATCCAGATCCCTTTCACAATGACTGTTTTAGCCACGGACTGGATCCGGGTCAAGGTGACCGCAGCCCCTGCGGAATCCACCCTTCACCCTCCACCGTCATCCCCAGGGATGCAACTCAGAAGGCAACAAGTCAATACAAACACGTGGGCAGGACAGCTGCAGCCTCAGCGGGCCTGCGAGATGCTGGTGGGAGAAAGTGCTGTCCTGGGTCTCAGACAACAGCTGCAGGAACAACTCTCAAGTTGAAGTGCAGGAGAGAGGCGTCTGGGCTGCGGCTTCCTCTCCAAGTGTTCCAGAGCGGCCGGCTCACTCCTGCTAATGGAACGGGCTGCATCCGCTTCCTGGATTTCGTGAACGGGGTAAAGACCCAGGAGAGAAGGCGCCCGCACCCTCGCCAATCGCACCGGGTGCGCTTGTGTGCTGAGCGTAACTTGGGGTTAATTATTGATGACGCGGCTCCAAATGAAGTGTTGGCGAGAGCCCCGCTGCCTCTTCTAATTGCCAGGTTTCTGAGAAGAAGCTTCAGCCTGGAGGGATTTCATGATTAGAGTGAAAGGAAATAGGAAAAAGCTAAGTGTGCTTTGGCCTGGTCCAAAAGAACAGAGCACGGAGAATTAAAAGGGAAAATTAATTATTAATAACCAGAATATGAAAAGAGATGGGGGATGGTGGAGGAAAGATGGTTTCTACCCAGCCCTCACCTGAATCTCCCACAACCAGAAACCAGGGCGAGCTGCCCACTGATCTGGGTGGGCACTGGACATGGAGCAGACTGTTAGTTGATCCTGAAGATAAAACAGCATAAGGTTGTCTTCTGTCGGGAAATCTCAGAGCCTGGGGTCTAAGGTAGAGAGGCCTTCCCATGAAATCAGATTGAACTTTGGTTTTCCAAAAACAGCACGTGGGACACCTATTAATTTCTAGTGTATCATCTAACCTTAAACAATGTTTTTCTATTGAAATATAGTTGACTTACAATGTTGCTTTGATTTCTGCTGTAGAGCAAATTAATTCAGTTATACAGATACATGCATTCTTTTTTCAAATATTCTTTTCCATTATGGTTTATCGTAGGAGGTGGAATAGTGCCTTGTGCTACCCAGTAGGATTGTTGTTTATCCATTCCGTGGACAATCACTTACTTCTGCTAGCCCCAGCCTTGCACGCCATCAGTTCCCCAACCCCTCCCCCTTGACAACCACACGGCCCTTCTCTGTGTCTCTGAGTCTTTCTGTTTTGTAGGCAGGTTCATTCGTGTTATATTTTAGATTCCGCATATGAGTGATATCATATGTTACTTGTCTTTCTCTTTCTGACTTACTTCACTTAGTATGATCATCTTTAGTTGCATCCATGTGGCTGCAAGTGGCACTATGTTGTTCTTTTTATGGCTGGGTAGTATTCCGTTGTATACACATACCATATCGTCTTTGTCCATTCATCTGTCTAGGGACATTTACATTGTTTCCATGTCTTGACTATTGTGAATAGTGCTGCTATGAACATAGGGGTACAGTATCTTTTTGAATTAGAGTTTTGTCCAGACATATGCCCAGGAGTGGGATTGCTGGATCATATGATAATTCTATCTTTAGTTTTCTGAGTACTGTTTTCCATAGTGGCTGCACCAACTTACATGCCCACCAACAGTGTAGGAGGGTTCCCTTTTCTCCGCATCCCCTCTAGCATTTGTTAGTTGTAGCGTTTTTAATGATAGTCATTCTGATCGGTATGAGGTGGTACCTTATTATAGTTTTAATTTGCATTTCTCTGGTAATTAGCAATGTTGAGCATCTTTTCCTGTGTCTATTGGCCATCTGTATTTCTTCTTTAGACTTCTTTAATCTATAGAGGTATTCTCATCTAACATTTTTGTAGCTACTTCTTACTTGGACTATGAGTACCCAGCCCTTGGATTGTCCACACCCCACAAGATCAGAAAAGAAGACAAATATAGAAGAAAGAAAAGTGAAAGTGAAAGTTGCTCAGTTGAGTCCAACTCTTTGCGACCCCATGCACTATACAGTCCATGGAATTCTCCATGCCAGAATACTGGTGTGTAGCCTTTTCCTTCTCCAGGGGATTTTCCCAACCCAGGGATAGAATCCAGGTCTCCCACATTGCAGGTGGATTCTTTACCAGCTGAACCACAAGGGAAGCCCAGAAGAAAGGAACCACCTTCTAAACAATCCCATTTTGCTACTTAGAGAAAACTTGGTAGGGGGAGAAATGACGATGATAGTAGCTAAAATGCACCTGAACGTTACCTGTTTACTTACGCATCATCCCTGTCCCTGGCCATCACTGACAACCAAGAGATGACTTGTTTACTAGTCTAAACCCCAGGTACCCTTCCCTGGAAGCAAGAAGCAGTGTATCAGGATGCGGTGAGAAGTCTCGTGGCAAAGACACAAGTTGTAGCTCAGTTGCTGGAGGGTTTTTTCGTCTGCATCCCACCAGGCAGGTCTGAGTACCTGTGACCTTGGAGGCACATTTTACTTCTTCACCTTTCCCTCCATACACCTCAGCAAGAACTATCCTTTGAGGTGTGGAATTTAATAATAGGCACACCTAATTATAGACACTGTGTTCACCTGTCCCGGAGGATTGAAAACAAGGTGTCTCCTGAATCTGCCTGCCAATTCAGGAGATGCAGGAGACTCGGGTTCGATTCCTGAGTTGGGGAGATTCCCTGGAGAAGGAAATGGCAACCCACTCCAGTATTCTTGTCTGGAAAATTCCATGAACAGAGGAGCCTGGCGGGCTACAGTCCATGGGGTTGCAAAGAGTCGGACATGACCTGAGCATACATGCATGATACATACAGGTGGTGATGGGTGCACAATGCTGTGAATATACTTAATACCACTGAACTGTACATTTAAGAATGGTTCAAGTGATAGATTTTGTTCTGTGTATTTTTACCACAATAAAAAAAAACGGGATAAAAAATTATTGTATATGATATGATCCCAACCACATAAGAAAGCTACATGTAAAATATTATGAACCAAATAGACCAAAATAGTAATATTGGTTGCCTTTTGATAAGAGATAGATGACTTTCATTGTCTTGTCTCTACTTTTCTGTATTTTCTATATACTCTATTATGCGGGTGTTTATTGTCATATTCAGGAAAAGATAAACTTGAATTTTTAGTTGCACCCTAATGGAACAAAGGAAGAATTGGAATTTCTAACGTAATTTTCTCCACAATTTGCTCGCAAACATAGCAACCTACCCTCTGCCTTCTTCTCAGAGATGAGAAATTTTTCTATAAAACAACTTTAAAACCCAGTATTTCAGAAGAAAAAAATATTGGAAATAAAGTCCACGTGTGTTTAAGTGTCTTTATTTGTCTTGATTTCGCTTAACCTGTTCTTTTTCCCTTGGATTCCCCATGAACTTAGAAGACACAGCCATAATGCAGCTAAGATTTTGCCTTTGCTAGTAAGTTAGTTTATGAATGTTATAAATATAACTGATTTGTAAGGGAGAAAGCACATTCTTGGCAAAAACCAAATGTCTCTTAAGATGGGCTTAATTAAAACAAAATACTCTTTAAATAGAATACCTCATCAGAATGCATGAAAATTTGAGAAGTTGAACATGACAAAGTAGGCTTAAAGACATAAGATCATTTAAAGCAAAACATTTGTCTTTGTAAGAGTCCCAAAATATGTCTAAGGGTGCACGAAAAGTCAAGACTGCAGAACAAAGACTCTGTGTTTGAAATTTTAATGTGCACATTAAAAAAAGCCAAGAAATACGACCGTAATCTGGGTGAGATTAGACAAAACCAGGAAGGTGATAAAATAGCAGAAGGAAGTGCCTTTCAACAGAAGAATTTTAGGCTTTATGCATGAGACCTTAGCTCTAAAAATGATAGTGGCAAGCAGCCACAGTCAAGGAAAAACTTCATGGTTAAAAGACAAAGGGCATTTTAAAAAGTTATTTCCATTTTCCTCCTCTGAAAAGGCTTTTTTCATTTGTTTGGTTGACTATGAAATTTTATTAAATTTCCCAAATGGTCTTGGCCACGTACCATGTAAGTAACCAGCAATGACGCTCTCCTGATTTGAATTTCTGAAACAGCTACAATTTGAAGGTACACCTAAGTGCAGCCTCATACTCCAAAGGGCCAGTGAAAAACAGCCTCTGAAGACCAACGGCCCTTACAATGGATTTGCCAAAAAAGCAAGCATCCCGTTTTAAGCTCAAAGTTATATCTGTTTCATTTGCCGATACTTAAAAGGAGAATGTTGGGGAGATGCTGGGTGGTTGGGTTCCATGGGGCAAATGTTTATTTGTCAATAGGGACCTTTGAATGCCTGGATCTGCTCACCTGGCCTCATGAGCCCAGTGTCCCCGGCCAAATCCTTGTTTTCATTGTTGACCCACCTAAGAGTGCTATATGGTTGAAAAGCACGCAGGACCGGGACTTCCCTGGGGTCCAGAATCTGCCTTGCAATGCCAGGAACTGGAGTTTGATCCCTGGTCGGGGAACTAAGATACCACATGCCGCAGGGCGACTAAGCCCGCCTGCCCCATCTACTGAGCCCAAGCACTGCAACTAGAGCATCTATTCACTGCAGTGAAAAGACCCCACATGACACGGTGAAGACCCCACGTGCCTCAGCTAAGGCTTGACACAGCCAGAGAAAGAAAGTGCTTTTCCATTGCAGGGGCTGTGAGTTCGGTCCCTGGTCGGAGAACTAAAATCTGACAAGCTATGTGGTGCACTCGAAAAAAAAAGCACATAATTTTTCCATTTCCAATTAAATGACTAACTCAAGAATATACCATTTTTTACCTTTCTATCTGGAATTCTCAGGACCTGGAGGGTTTAAAGGTGATTTTTTTCATGGATGGGTGGACTCAGAATACTTATATGTTTCCCAAGTAAAGAACCTACTTTCTGTTTCTAAAAATACCATATGCTCTGAGCTCCATCACATTTTTTCCCCCCCAGGCAGGATCAAGAGTGGGCTGGGATAAAGTGAGGTAAAGTACCTCCTGATTGTGAGTTACATTTCCCCATACCGTGAGTCTTTTAATGTAGTGATTAATCGCCCCAGACTTTGATGAGAGGTGCCTGGGAGTCATTACTTGGGTAAGGATTGGGAAAGGGGATGGGGTCACATTTGCGTTTCGGAAGGATGTGTGTGGGAGGAGGGAGGTTTGGAGGGTTAAGATGGGAGGCAGAAAAACAAGTTTGGAATTTGGTGCAGGTCAAAGACAAAGGCCTGGTGGTAAAGAACCCGACTGCCAGTGCAGGAGGGGTAAGAGATGCGGATCCGATCCCAGGGTCGGGAAGGTCCCCTGGAGGAGCACATGGCAACCCTCTCCAGTGTTCTTGCCTGGAGAATCCCCTGAACAGAGGAGCCTGGCGGACCACAGTCCGTAGCGCAGAGTCAGACATGACTGAAGCAGTTTAGCAGCAGCAGCAGCAAAGATGAAGGCACAAGCTCGGATGGTAAAAGTGGAGATGGACAGGGAAGAATGGCCAGATTCAGATATAAAAGGAGACAGAGGGACTTCCCTGGTGGTGCTGTGGTTAAGAATCCACCTGGCAATGCAGGGGACGCGGGTTCGATCCCTGGTCGGGGAACTAAGATTCCACATGCCGCAGAGCAACTAGGCCTGCGCACTACGGGGCCCGGGGACTCCAGGGCCCGTGTACCGCAACTAGGCAGGCCGTGTGCCACAGCGAGGATCCAGCATGCCACAACTAAGACTCGACGCAGCCAAATAAACACAGGGCCCAGGTGGTTCAGTCCTTGGGCAGGGAACCAAGATCCCACAAGTCACCCCCCAAAAAAAGTTATGGTGCTGGAGGACCCAACAGGAATGCAGACTGTCACTGCAGAGCCACAAGGAGTCTGATCAAAACTCTGTTATCTGAAAAGATCATGCTCAGTGAAAGAAGCCAGACATGAGAGACCGTTACATAGTTTCATTTATCTGTGAAAGGTTGGCAGATGCACAGAGGTAGAAAACGGGGCTGTGCAGAGGAGGGAGTAAGTTTGGGGTTTCCTCCTGGCCCAATGAAAATGTCTGGAACTAGACAGTAATGACGGTTGCCCAATATTCCAAATGTGTTAAGTGGCCACTAATGGTAAATTGCATGTCATGTCTTACAACCAAAAAAAAAAAAAAAAAAAAATCATCTCATTTCCACATAGGGAAAAAGGGATAAATTGGACCTCATTAAAACTAAAGAGATTTGCTCTACAGAAGACTCTGATAAGGGGAAAGAAAAGACACATCACAGACTGGGAGAGATTGTTTGCAAATCACATAACCAACAAAGGACTCGTATGGAGAATACATAAGGGATTTTTAAAACTCAGCCGTAAAAAAGAACAAATGGAAAAAAAAAGAAAAGAACAAATGGGCCACTTGGATCCAGTGGCAAAAGCGTGGAGGAGAAATGCCTTTCCATGGCTCTCTTTGACAAGAAGTCTGTGCGATATCTGACCGATGTCTGTGTCCCCTGTTAGAGACCAGAAATCAGGGACTTGGCCTGGTTTTGCTCAACACGTGTCCTGTGTGTGGCCCAGGGCCCAGCGCATAGTAAAAGCAGAATAAATATGAATGAACGGGCAGACACCTGGTAAGTGCTAGCCAAATGGACCTAGAACCTTTAACGCCTGATGGCTGGAGAGCCTTTGAACCCAGCCCCCCAGCAACAGCAATGGGCAAAGAGGAGTGCATTCATTCACTCATTCAGTAAGTACCCACTGCGTACCAAGCTCTGGGTTAAGCATATGAAATACATCCACGATTGAAACAGACAACAATTCCCGCACTTGTGGAACATAACTTTACACTAAATGAAAAGACAACAAGGCATTGTTCACAAGAGCCGAAAAATGGACGCAACCCTTGTCCACAGACGGATGAATGGGTAAGCAGAATGCAGTCATCCACACAACGGGATGCTCTTCAGCTTTAGAAAGAAAGGAGATTCTGGCACCGGCGACAACGCGGGTTAACCTTGAGGACGTGACACTGAGCGAAATAAAGCAGACATGAAAGGACAGATACTGTGGGATCCCACTTCTGTAAAGTCCCTGGAGGACACATTCATAGGGCAGAAAGTAGAAGAGTGGGCGCCAGGGGCCGGGGAAGGGGCGGTGAACCGGGAGTGAGTGTTTAACGGGAGCAGAGCTAGGGTTGGGGAAGATGAAATGAGCTCTGGAGATGAGGGTGGTGATGGGTGCCTAACAGTGTGAGTGTCCTTAATGCCCCTGAGCTGGACGCTTAAAACCAGTTAAAATGGTAAAATTTTATATTAGGTGTATTTTACCACAACTTAAAACATCCTGATAATAAGATCTGTGGAGAAACGAAATTTGTGAATAGAGATCAGCATCTGAAGGAGAGCAGTCAGAGTCCTGTTTATCCTTCAATTGATAAGAGGATTTTTAGCTGCTCTGGAGAGATAGAATGATGTTACCAATGATTGAGGGGGAAGAATATTAGTGCAAAGAAGGTCACGTAAGGGACTTCCCTGGCGGTCCAGTGGTTTAGACTGTGCTCTCACTGCTGGGATTGGGGGGCAGAGGTTGGGGGGGGGCAGGGGTTTGACCCCTGACTGGGGGAATTAAGATCCCACAGGCCGCAAAGCGGGGCCAAATAAAAGGAAACGAAGAGATCACTTAATGTATCTCCTTCTGTTATCGAAAATAGAGGGAGGTGAAGATTCTGAATACAGTATTCAAGAGCCTTAGGGTCTTCCTGGCCATCCGAGGGTTAGGACTGGTGCTCTCCCTGCAGAGGGCACGAATTCAATCCGTGGTCAGAAAACTAACATCCTGCATGTTGTGCAGGGACTTATTAAAAAATTGGGGCATTAAAAAAAAAAAAAAAGCTACACCTTACACTACTGAAACATTTTTTTCCAAGCCTTTCTGTTGGCAATAAGTATAAACTGGAAGATTGTACCACTGACTCATCCTGGTAAACATACTATACTTAAAGTATCGAATCTGTTTTTTTTTAAGGAACAAAGACTTGGAGGGGGAGAGGAAGTGGGGGCCACCATGGGGGGAGGGGTGGGGGGAGGAGCTCAGAGAAGGAGGCTCTGAGGAGGGACATGGAGGGTGCGGAGGCTGGGGTCAGCCAGGAGGCGGGGAGGTCAGGAGAGAACAGGACGCCGGTGACATGGAGCCACGGAGGCACTGCTGGGACTTCAAGAAGTGAAAGTGTTAGTCGCTCAATCGTGTCCAACTCTTTGCAACCCCATGGACTGTAGCCCACCAGACCCCTCTGTCCATAGGGATTCTCCAGGCAAGAATACTGGAGTGGGTTGCCATTCCCCTCTCCAGGGGATGGGGATGGAACCCAGGTCTCCGGCATTACGGGCAGATTCTTTACCAACTGAGCCACCAGGGAAGTCCTGGGACTGTTCATCTAAATCAGACGCAGAGGAAGACGCTTTTGTGCAAAACGTCGGATCAATTTCCACAAAGCAGCCAAGAAAAGAACCCAAAGCTGTGTTCCCAGGACTGGCTGTAGCTTGACTCCCAGGCCTGCTTCTTCCTGCTGCTTAATCGACAGCAGAGTCAGAGGCTTCTAGAAAAAAAACACTCGGGGAGAGGAGGGTCACAGGCTTTTAAGGAAACTTGAGAAAAACTTAACAGCCCACTGGCCTACACGCCTGACACCGCAGTTTCAAGCACGAGCTCTGTTAAACCTGCATGTTGTCTTGGCTCCTAAGGGACTGAACAGCCGTGTGCTTCAGGATGATAAATCTCCAACGTAAATGAAACAAAATACAATGGGAACTTTCCTGGCTTTCAAGTGAATGCTTTCATTGTAGTTTTGAAGTTTCACATGAACAACTGAATTATTATGCAGATGTTAAAAAACAGGAGGTAGGTCTCTGCCAGCCGTGAGAAAACATGTCTAGGATACCTTATGAAATGGGAAAAAAAAAAAAAGGCAATGTAAAGCAGTTTGCATTCATCTCATTTTTGTTTTAAAAAAAAGTATTTACATGAATAGGTTTATAGTACATACAAAAGGGAAAAAAATCCTCTGATATCAGTTAATATGGTTACATCTGTGCTAGAATATCAGAGAACTTTCACATTCTGTATTATATATTTCAGAGGTGCTAGAATTTTAAAAAATAATGAGTATGCATGACCTCTGTGATCAGAAAAGAAAATAAAGATGTTTTCAATGGAATATCTAGAATACATAAATGTCTATCAAAATTCAACAGTAAAAAACACTCTATACAGAAAAATAAACAAGAAATCTAGGGAAATTACCTGGCGGTCCAGTGGTTAGGACTCGGCACTTTTACTTCTGTGATTCAATCCCTAGTCAGGGAGTGAAGATCCACAAGCCTTGAGGTATGGCCAAAAAAAAAAAAGGAAAAAGAAATCTAATTTTAAAATGGGCAAAAAAAATACATAGATATTTCAACAAAAAGCGTAGAGATGGCAAGCACATGAAAAGATGTTCAACATCATTAGTCACTGAGGAAATGCAAGTGAAGACCACAATGAAATATCACTATGTATGTGTTAGAATGGCTAAAATTAAAAATAGTGACAATACCAAATGCTGGTGATGATGTGGAGAAACCAGATCACACATCCATGGCTGGTGGGAATGTGAAACGATATAGCCACTTTGGGAAACAGTCTGGTGGTTTCTTACAAAACTAAATATGTTCTTACCATATGACCCAGCAATTGCGCTCCTGGGCATTTATCCCAGCAAAATAGAAATCTATGTTCATACACAACCTGTGCATGAACGTTCATAGCAGCTCTACTTGTAATAACCTGAAGTGGAAACAATGAAAGTGTCTGAGGACAGGTGAATGGTTACACAAGCTGTGATGTATCTATACCATGGAACAGTGTTAAAGAATAAAGGATGAATACAATGCCACAACTGAGAATTATGCCGAGTTAAAAAAAGCCAATATTGCGAAGTTACCTACTGTATGATTCTGTCATCGCGACAGAAAACAGATTAGAACTAGTGGTTACCCACCCACGGCGGGGCAGGAAGAAGAGTAAGGAGAGCAGAAAGAGATATCTTATCATGCAGATCCCCTGTGCTGATGGAACAATTCTGTCTTAATCGTGATGGTGTTTACACGAATCAACATGTATGATAAAATTGCATACAGGTACATACACACACACACAAGTAAAACTAGTGAAATCTAAATTGGTTCTGTAGATTGTACCAATCTAGTTTCCCAGTTATTATAGCTCATGTCTATTTTCTACATGTATGTTACTATCTGTATAGAAAAATGTATTACTATAGTCATGCGAGATATCACCATTGGACAAAACTGTTGAAGGTATAGAGCACCTTCCTGTACATTTTGAAAACTTCCTGTGAAATCTAGAATTATTACTTGTTCAAAGTTTAAAAAAAAAAAACTCACATGGGGGGACTTCCCAGGTAGTCCAGTGATTAAAACGCCATGTTCCCAATGCCAAGGGGCTTGGATTTGATCCCTGGTCAGGGAACTAGATCCCACCCGTCACAGGTAAGAGTTCACATACAACAACTAAGACCCAGCGCAGCCAAATAAATAAATATTTTTTTAAAAACTCCTGTGGGGACGGATAATAAAATTCTTCTGGATTAACAAAACCTACTTTCATCAAAAATTTTAAAATATTTCTCCCATTTTCATTTGAGCTATATTTTATGGGGATGAATTCTTTGGAGCTTTATTGAACTATTTTAAACATATCTTTCAACTTGTGTCCAAAAAGAAGTTCCCCATCCTTCGATCTGATGGATTTTTATGGGATGACTCTGGACATCTGTATTTATCACCATTTCAGAAAGTACAGTCTGTAAACCACCTGGGGTGAATGAAAACATGCAGATCCCAGGGCCTCCCCAGTTCTTCTGAATCGAGCTCTCGGGATAGGATCTGGCCGTCTGCACTTACTGTTCCCAGTGATTCTCTTTTTTTGGACATGCTCCGCAGCATCAGGATCTTAGTTCTCCAACCAGGAATTGAACCTGTGCCCACTGCATGGCAAGAGAGGAGTCTTAACCACGGGACCACCCAGGGGAGTCTTAATGGACTTTCTTTAACTTGAATTTGGGGGGATGGGTTTCTTGGCCAAGTTTATGCTCTTAATTATTGATGAAGGTGAGTTTTCTAGTTTTTAGAAAGGAAGAAAGAAATAGAAACAAAGAAATCTTGGTTCTAGAAAGGCGTTCACTGCTCATAGACGTCCATAGCAATTCTCGTTTTTTCTTCTTTGCTTTTTAGCTCAGCGAGCATCCCTGAACAGAAGCAGCGCCTGTCTTTCCCGGACTCAAGCGATTTAACAAGCAGCTATTTTGGCTAATCTTTCAGATTAGTCTTCTTAACTGCCAGAAAAACGGCGCCTTAAAAAGGAAATGTTTCTGCCTAAGAACTTATACCCAGTTGAAAATAGTCACGATCATTTAAAAAAATAATGCTGCGTAAGTGCCCACACGACTTACCTCAAACACTGGTCCTAGCCAGCTAAAAATAACCTCTAAACAAATAACAAAACCTGGACGAGGCCCCGTGGAAGAAGCAGAGCCAACAGATTCTTCAGAAGTGAGGCTGGAGGACTGACCAGCTCTCAGCTTAGTCTGATCTGGTGCGAAGATCAAAGGCTGTTGAAGGACACTAAAGAACAAAAGCAAAGATAAACAAGTGGGCCTCAGCTAGCTCCAAAGCTCCTGCCCAGCAAGGGAGCGCATCCGTGAAATGAAAAGTGTTAAGTCGCTCAGTCGTGTCCGACTCTTTGCGACCCCCTGGACTGTAGCCCACCAGGCTGCTCTGTCCACGGGATTCTCCAGGCAAGAACACTGGAGTGGGTTGCCACGCCCTCCTCCAGGGGCTCTTCCTAACCCAGAGATCGAACCCAGGTCTCCTGCACTGCAGGCAGATTCTTTACCATCTGAGCCACCAGGGAAATGAAATGAAAAAGCAACCTCCAAAATGGGAGAATAGTTGCACTCAGCCACTTGATAAGGGCTTAACATCCAAAAGATACAAAGGACTCTCACAACTCAATAGAGTGGAAAAAGAAAAAAATCTAATTTAAAACTGGGCATGAGAACTGAATACACGTTTTTCCAAGGAAGACATGCAAATGACCCCCAAATACATAAAGAGGCTCGGCATCACTCGGCATCAGGGAAATGCAAATCAAAACCACAATGAGCTATCACCACACATCTGTTAGGACGGTGATGATCAGAAAGGCAGGAGATAACAAGCGTTGGTGAGGACATGGAGAAAAGGGAACCTTTGTGCGATGTTAGTGGAAATGTAAATCGGTGCAGCCGCTAGGAAAAACAGCTTGGAGATTCCTCAAGAATTAAAAATAGAGCTGCCAAACGATCCAGCAATCCCACTTCTGGGTATAGAGCCAAAGGACATTTAAAAAAGGATATTGGCACCACCGTGTTCATAGCAGCATTATTCACCATGGCCAAGATAGAGAAACGGCCTAGGTGTCCATCCACAGATGAATGGCTTCAGAAGGTGTGGTGCATAAAGAACGGATATTATTCAGCTGTGAGAGGGAAGGAACACGGATGGATCTTGGGGCTTCCCAGGTGGCTCAGTGGTAAAGAATCCGTCGCCCAGAGCAGGAGACACGGGTTCAATCCCTGGGTCCGGAAAATTCCCCTGGAGAAGGAAATGGCAACCCACTCCGGTATTCTTGCCTGGGAAATCCCATGGACAGAGGAGCCTGGTGGGCTACAGTCTGTGGGTTCACAGAGAGTCGGATACAGTTAGTGATTGAGCACACACAGATGGACCTTGAGAGCACGATGTTAAGTGAAAAGCCAGACAGAGAAAGACAAAGACAAACATGATATCACTTATATGTGGAATCTAAAAAAAAAGTCAAACTCAGAGATAGAAAGTAGAAGTGGTTGCCGGGGGTTGGGGGATGGGGAAAATGGGGAACCTCCCGGTGGGTCTCTATAGCAACCAGGTGTGGGTAACAGTTTGGGCCCTTTTGCGACACACCCTCTAGGAAGCAGGGAACAATCCTTGCAGGCACTCTTTCCTCTGAGAGGCAGAGGGCTCAGAACGGGGGCCCAGGTCTGCAGACCTACAGGTGATAGGTGTCCGCCTCGTATCGGACTGCTATGGCTGAAGACCAGAGACTGGGCAGCTTAAACAATGGACATCTATTTCTCATAGATATGGAGGCTGGAAGTCTAAGGTCAAGAAGACTTGTCTTTTGGTAAGGGCCCCCTTCCCGGCTTATAGACGGCCAGCTTACAGATGGTCACCTTCTTGCTGTGTCCTCCCAAGTCAGAGGGAGAGAGAGAGAGGTGGGGGACGGGGTGAACTCCAGTTCCTTCCCCTTTAAAAAAAACTTTTTCATTTGGCTGTGCAAGCCTTAGTTGTGGCACAAGGGATGTGGGATCTTTACTTGCGGCATGTGGGGATCTAGTTTCCTGACCAGGGATCACACCCGGGCCCCTGCACTGGGGACATGGTATCTTAGCCACAGGACCACCAGGGGAGTCCCTCTTCCTCCTCTTATAAAAACACTAATCCTATCGTGGGGGTTGTACCTTCATGACCTCATCTAAACCTAATTACCTCCGAAAGGAACCACCTCCAAATGCCACCCTGGGGGTTGGGCTTCAACACATGAATTTGGGGGACGCAAAGTTCAGTCCGTAACAGATGGTTAAGGTCCGTGGCTGGGGAACCGTAGGGTGGGGAGGGTTTGGAGGCAACTCAAATAAAAAAGTAAGAGATGGACAGGGGCAGATAGAGACAAAGACAGAAATAGAGACAGAGGCTGGGAGAGCAGTCGAGACAGGCAGAGAGGACTCCACGTAAGAATGGACACCTGGAGCCACGCGCCACTTGATTGAGCTACATCGCTCAAGATCCCAGAAACTGCTATTTCTCCGTTCAAAACAGATTTTTTTAAGCTTTTATTGTGGTAAAATAGGTAACATGACGTTTACCACCTGTAAGCGTCCAGTTCAGGGGCTTTAAGTCCATTCACCTTGTTGCACAACCATCCACACGGTCATCTGCAGAAGTGTCATCGACCCTAACTGAAACTCCACCCGCATTAAACAATGACTCCCCACTCCCCTCACCCCACCCCCGTTTTCTCTTCCTTGCCAGCTTGCATTCTCCTTTCCCCCCACAGTAAACACAGCAACATCTTCAACACGACAAAGCACTCCTGTTTGGGGGGGTGGTGACCGGGGAGGGGGGCAACTGTCTGATCTGATGGGGATCCAATGGGGAATCTCGAGCAATCAGAGTCAGAAGCAGGGAAGAAAAAAAGTGCCAGTCTGCGACCACCAGGCGGTCTGGGTGTCCCAGAGGGCCAGATGGTCTGTGGGGACCCGGGAACTTCGGGGAAAACATGGAGGCTGCAGCCCACCGGGAAGACACGAGAGAGGGAGGGCTGATGAGGCCCCATCCCCACCATCAGAGACACTATCATCCTCACTCTAAGAGTTCCCAGTAATTTTCTGTCCAATTTGGTAGCAATACACCCACTTAATAGCAAATCCAATTACTGTGGCTTCCCCCCATTTGTCATCTTAAGTGGGGTTTTGCTTCCATTAGGACTTATAACAAATTACTTCAAGCAGCGGAGCAAAACCTGACTCTCATCTCTTGTTCCCTGTTTGTTTTCACAGTTTGTTTTAAACAACTGAGAGGCGGTGATAACGGTCTTGGGTTTCCCAGGTGGCACAAGTGATAAAGAATCTGCCTGCCAATACAGGACACATAAGAGACGCAGGTTCGATCCCTGGATTGGGAAGATCCCCTGGAGGAGGGCATGACCACCCACTCCAGTATTTTTGCCTGGAGAATCCCATGGACAGAGCAGCCTGGCGGGCTATGGTCCATGGGGTCACAAGGAGCTGGGCACCACTGACTCAACAGCGGGCACACAAGAAGGGTCTTTCTCGGGCAAGTGGCTGAGGGAAGGAGGGCAAGGCTGCTGCTGGTGTTCGGGGTGGTGGCGGGAACTGGCCCTCAGCCACAGAGGGGAGGATGGACTTGGATGACGCAATGAGAGCTCGGGGGCTGCTGGGAGACAGGGGTGCAGGCCAGGGCACGAGCGGGACCAGACTGTCAGCCTCTCTGCTTTTATAGCGCAAAGGCATCAGAGGGTTGGATTCATCAGAGACTGGGGAGCTCTGGATCTCATGGGTTGGAAGGACAAGGGGCTCAGGGGTGCTCCAGTCTCTGCCCAAGACAGGGAGGAGACATCCTGCTCCATCAGCCCAGAAATGGCATTTCAAACAAGTCGTCTGTTGCAAACTGCAGCTCCTGGCACAGGCCTGGCCAGCTTCCTGCAGGGGTTCAGCACGCCTCCGTGGACCAGTTAGCTGGGCTGAGCAGAGGCTCCTGTGTTAGAAGCACCGGTCCCCATCCAGAGCACTGGCCGGGGAGTGAGCAGGGGTCTGAGAGCCAATTTTGGGATGCCCCCCAGCCCCAGGGAGATTCCTCAGCACTCACAGGCAATCTGGTCTGAGAGTCACTTTTCTCCCCAATCCAGGGATGGACAGAACAACTCCTGTCTTGCAGGAGCTGAACCTGAGGTGCAGCTGTGAGGCGCTGAAGACCTTGGCTTCTTACTGCCAATCCAGGAAAACCAATATCCCTGTTATCACACACCTTGAGCCTTGGCCTGCCGGCTCCGGTCTGTTGCACCAAGTTCTCCATCACCCATCAGGTCAAGGAGCCAAACTCTGTTGTCTGCGCTAATGGCTGGAGGCTCTTAGCGCGTTCCGAGATGCCCTCACTGCTTTTATGAGTCCCACCAAGCCCAGGACAGAGTTCAGGCAGATGGAGTGCGTGATGACTCATATTTGACCACACGTTGTTCATGACATCTAAACATTCAGGATCACCCGGATCCAGGCCATCTATTTTGCTGTATAAATTCGAAGAGACATCGTGTTTTCAGACTGAAGAAAGTAGGCTTAGAGTAAGTGCCCCAAAACATTCTACGGTGAAACAGAAGAGGAATATCCCTTCCAGCCCACCTCCCGGGGACCCAGCAGGCCTGGCAGGGAAGCATTCACTTCCTGCCTATCATCGAGAGATGCATTATGTCACACGGGGAGAACTTCCAAATCCTATTTTTAGAGGTGATGAGGGGGAGGCTGAGTCCAGCCTGGAGCTGGAAGGAGCCCAAGGTCTAGGGGGCAACGGCTTCTGAGACCTGCCTCCATGCCTCACGCTGTCTGCTCTCACGTTCCAAGTCCCCACGTGACTCTGCAGGGGGTCGGCACAGGATGTTCCCAGGAATCGTCTCGAGTCCAGTGAACTTGAGCACCAAGGTCACGCTTTCAACACGAATCTGACCTGTAGCACGCGCCCCTCTCCTACAGACCCAGGCTGGGTGACAGCCTACTACAAGATGACACGTTTCCAGAGGTGCAAGATTGAAAGAGACTTCAAGACCCATGGCCACTGGACAATAAAACACTTAGAATTCAGCACAAAAGGGTCAGGGGGTAGGCCCTTCATTCTAAAATACAGTTTTATTCTGATTTGAAAAGATTCCTGCACCCCAATGTTCACAGAAGCCCTATTTACAATAACCAAGGCATGGGAGCTGCCTAACCAGATGAATGGATCAAGAAGGTGTGGTATATACACAACGGAATATTATTCAGCCATGAGAAAGAAGGAAATAATGCCATTTGAAGCAACACGGATGGACCTAGAGATTATTACACTAGGTGAAGTCAGACAGAAAGACAAACATCATTATACATGGCTTACATGTGGAATCTAAAAAAAAATGATACAAATGAATTTATTTACAAGATAGAAATAGACTCATAGATATAGAAAACAAATGCACGGTTACCAAAGGGGAAAGGCAGGAAGGGATATAGTAGGAGCCTTGGATTAACAGATGAAAACTATTGTATACAACATAGATAAATAACAAGATCCTATTGTATAGCACAGGGACCTATATTCAATATCCTATAATAAATAATAATAGAAAAGAATATGAAAAAGAATATATATTATATATATAGAGATAAATATAATATGTATATATATAGAGAGAGAGAGAAAGATAACTTAGTCACTTCAGTCATATCTGAATCTTTGCGACCCTCTGCATTATTGCCCACCAGGTTCCTCTATCCATGGGATCTTCCAAGCAAGAATACTGAAGTGGGTTCCATGCCCTCCTCCAGGGGTTCTTCCTGACCCAGGGATCGAACCAAGTCTCTTACATCTCCTGCACTGGCAGATAGTTCTTTACCACTAGCGCCATCTGGGAAATGCCATCTGATCAAACCCACACCTGCCTGCATCTCCTTCATTGCAAGCAGATTCTTCGCCCACCAAGCTACCTGGGAAGCCGCTAGATATAGTAACACATAAATATATATATATAACTTAATCAATGCTGTATACCGGAAACCAACACAACACTGGAAATCAACTATACTTCAATTTGGAAACAAAAAAAATTGTTAAAAAAAAAAATAACAATTAAAAAAACCCCACAACAACACAGGGAGCCAAGCCTGGAGCCCTGTGATGACCTAGAGGGGTGGTGAGGGGGAGGGGAAGGAGGCTCCAGAGGGAGGGATATATGCATAATTACGGTCAATTCGCGCTGCTGTATGGCAAAAACCAACCGAATATTGTAAAGCAATTTTCCTTCAATTAAAAAATAAATTTGCTTTTAAAATTAAAAAATAAAATATTCAAAATCATAGAAAATAAAGACAAAGAGGTAATGCCAGTCTCTGTCCCGGAAGGCCTTACAGGCATGGTGCTTATCCAACTTCCATGTGCTTCATTCAGAGAGAATGAGGACAGTCTTGTTGTGAAGGTCAAGTGTGGGTCAGCTTGACTGGGCCCAGGGACACCTGCCCAGCGAGCCGGTGAGACATTATTTCTGGGTGTATCTCTGAGGGTGTTTCTGGAAGGGATTAGCATGTGAATCAGTAGACTGAGTAAAGATGGGCTGAAACTGGGCTGGCATCACCCAATCCACTGAGGGTCCAGACAGGAAAAGAAAAGGACAGAGGAAGGCTTTTCTGTCCCCTTCTTGAGCTGAAACATCCATCGTGTCCTGCCTTTCTTTTGACATCAGAGCTTCAACTCTGGTCCAAGAGTGTTAAGCCACCCACTGTCCCAGTTCCCCAGCTCATGGATGGCACGTAGTTGGTGTTCAGTTGCTGAGTTGTGTCTGATTCACTGGGACCCTATGGACAGCAGCACACCAGACCTCCCTGTCCATTACTAACTCTGGGAGCTTGCTCAAACTCATGTCCACTGAGTCGGTGATGCCATCCAAACATCTCATCCTCTGTCGTCCCCTTCTCCTGCCTTCAATCTTTCCCAGCATCAGGGTCTTTCCCAATGAGTCAGCTCTTCATATCAGGTGGCCAAAGTATTGAAGTTTTATGGATGGCATATCATAACACATCTCAGCCTCCATCATTTTTCTGGTGGGGGGTATTTTTAAATTTATTTATTGGCTGCCCCAGGTCTTAGTTGAGGCACACAGCCTCTTCGATCTCAGTTGCAGCATGTAGGGTCTTTTAGTTACAGCATGTGGGATCTAGTTCCCTGACCAGGGATCGAACCGGGGACCCCTGCATTGGGAATGCAGTGTCTTAGCCACTGGACCACCAGGGAAGTTCCTCAGCCTCCATAATCGCGTGAGCCAATTCCCATAATAAATCTCTTCTGTATCCATGAATAGCCTACTGGTTCTGTTTTCTTTGGAGAACCCTGACTGATACACTCGTGAATAAGATTAAAAGGCAAAGCCTAAGACAATCCCTTTCTGTAGAGCAAACACTTACAGGAAACCATGTGCAAACTCGTGATCTTTTTTTCCCCCACTTCAGTAGAATGGGGTTTTTGTCTTACATAGATGGGTGTTAAAAGTAAAAAAAAAGTTAAAAAAAAAATCACACACCATATCATAGTAAAGATCTTGAATTAAAAAAAAATCACACACCATATCATAGTAAAGATCTTGAATTGTCACATGTCTGTCTGTAACAGACTGTCCAGCAGAACTTTCTGTGACGGTGGAAATGGTCTTTCTCTGCACTGCCCGAAGCAGTCGCCATGAGTCCCTCTAGCCGTCAAACCCTTGAAAGGTGGCTATCATGAGTGAGAACTGAATTTTAGATTTTCTATATTTCAGTTAAAATTTAAGAATATTTCCTAATTTTCCTTGTTATGCCTTCTTAGATATGCCCATCATTTAAATGTGGACATTTAATTTCCAACTACATGGGTTTTTAAAGTATCTTTGATATTAATTTCTCACTTTGATATTAATTTCTCATTTAAATGCCTTCTTCTCTGCAATCACCCTCTGTGTTTTTTCAGTCTTGTAACTTTGAGGCTTTCAATGGCTAAGTCAAAGATCTCTCTTGGTAAATGTCACATTGCACTTGAAAATATGTGCATTATTTTCAAATATATTTTGATATTAATTTCTATCATAATTCCATAGTGATGACAGAACACAGTCTGTATGATTTCAATACCTTTAGATTATGAAATTTTTGCACCTTGTTTTATATCCTTGGATATGCTCCAGTGTCCCCAGGTTTAAAGTCTATAGGAAGGTGAATAAAAATAAAATAAAATAAAATAAAGTCTATAGGAAGGTGAATAGCATTTGTATCCTACTGCTGTGTGAAAATTGTATAAATCTTAATTATGTTGAATTGGTTCATGATGCTTTTCAGGTCTGCTATGTCCTTTCTACTTTCTATTTTAATTAATTTTTTATTGAAGGATAATTGCTTTTCAGAATTTCGGTGTTTTCTGTCAAACCTCACCATGAATCAGCCATAGGTACACACACATCCCCTCCCTTCTGAACGTCCCTCCCATCTCCCTCCCCACCCCACCCCCTAGGTTGATACAGGGACCCCGTTTGACTTCCTGAGCCACACAGCAAATTCCTGTTGGCTATTTTACAGATGGTGATGTAAGTTTCCCTGTCACTCTTTCCTACATCTTACCCTCTCCTCCCCTCTCCCCATGTCCATAAGTCTGTTCTCTATTTCTCCATTGCTGCCCTGTAAATAAGTTTTTCCGTACCATTTTTCTACATCCCATATATATGCATTAGAATACAGTATTTTTCTTTCTCTTTCTGACTAACTTCATTCTGTATAATAGGTTCCAGGTTCATCCACCACCTCAGAACTGACTCGAAGGTGTTCCTTTGTGTTTTGAAGGTGTTCCTTTTAATGGCAGAGTAATATTCCACTGTGTGTGTGTACCACAGTTTCTTTATCCATTCATCTGTCGATGGACATCTAGGTTGCTTCCGTGTTCTAGCTATTGTAAATAGTGCTGCAGTGAACAATGGGATACCTGTGTCTATTGCAACTTTGGTTTCCTCAGGGTACATGCCTAGGAGTGGGATTGCCGGGTCATATGGTGGTTTCATTCCAAGTTTTTTAAAGGAACCTCCATACTGTCTTCCATAGTGGCTGTATCAATTTACATTCCCACCAACAGTGCAAGAGCGTTCCCTTTTCTCCACACCCTCTCCAGCATTTATTGTTTGTAGACTTTTTGATAATGGCCATTCTGACCGGTGTGAAATGGTATCTCATTGTAGTTTTGATTTGCATTTTTCTAATAATGAGCGATGTTGAGTATCTTTTCATGTGTTTGTTAGCCATCTGTATAGAAATATACTTTTCTATATATTCCTTCTATTAATTTTTGAGAGTTTGCTATTAAAACTTCAACTAAAAATCTTAATTTGTCTACTTAAGAATTAATTGTAATATACAGTGGAACTATATGTAATCTTGTTCTGTAGTTTCCAGGTCTCCTGTAAATGTATTATCATACTTTCATAATTTAAAAAATTAAATACATTTGAGAAAAATTTTAAGTAATCACTTGTAGTAGCTCCTGTCCTATTGGATATAATGTCCATACCTTATATTCATTCAAGATCTTTTTTTTTCTTTAACCTTGGAGCTCATGTGCCTTGTAGCTGTGGGATCTTCCCAGAGGAGAAATCGAACCTGTGTCGCCTGCATTGGCAGGCAGGTTCTTAACCACTGGGCCACCAGGGAAGTCGGTCAACTGTTTAAATCATGTCTCTGCCAGCTACTAGCTAGGCCGTCTGGCCTCCATGTCCTTGGTACTGAAATGAGAACCATTGTTCTGAAGATTGAGTGACTGTTCTGGCCAGTTGCCCCTTCATGCTGCAGAGCTGGGAGGTCCACAAAAGGATGTTCTTAGGAGCTTGAACATTATTGTAGTTTCTCTTTTAATAAAACATCCTCATTCTAAAACACCTTAAGAGAACTGTAAACATGGGGACGAACCATGTGCATAAATACATGAGCTTCATACCATAAAGACACGAGTTTTGCAAGAAATTCAGGCCAGATTTTGGAATCTTGCAAAATCTCTGAGGAGCTTTGAATATTACGTGTCTGAATTGGGCAGGAGAGAGGGAACAATATCCGAGCAATTTTTTCCCCAAGAGACCCGAACGGAAATATCTCACAAAGAGGAAGCCTGGAGTTTATTCAAACAAACTGCTTTTATTTTAATAAGTCCTAAGTGGTACTCAGAACGTTTCCAAGAATTAAATCACTGGTATGCTATTTATATATATCTATTATCACCATTTATCACGTTAAAAAATTCCAGTAGGTCTTTTACCAAAATGCACCAGAAGGAGCAATCACTCATTGACATTATAGAATAATAGCAGCTCCCAATATTTTAACAGATTCTGACGTTTTAAAAGGATTTCACGATGAGCTGCCAAAGAAATCTAAACCTGTGATCTCTGTAGTGAAGAAATGACTGGTATGGGGAGGCAAGTTTCCCTTCATGGGTCTCCAAGAAGCTCTCACACGTGGACAGGGCTCAGGACTGTGGGTCCAAGCTAGACTGTGACCCTTCTAAAGGGGCCTGTCAGGGCTCAGCTGCTCTGGGCAGAAGAGAACACGCTGACAAAACCACCATTCTTGTTGATACGGGGTGAAAATGTGGTTTCGTACTGAAAGTCGCTCTCCCAAAGAAAAACAAAACCACCAAAATTCATTTTCTAACACGTGGACCTTCTGGTTTCAGAGCACCAGCTGTGGGTATTGACTTAGTTTCAATCTTATCACCGTCGCTTAGCTTAACAAACCACAATGAACTGAACCAATGCCTGTGTTTTCACGTTCATTTTTGCTTAAGAATTTGGATAAACAAAATAACTGGGAAGAAGGAAAAAAAAACCAAACAAGACCTTCCCTGAAACAACACATCCTAAGTGAACAGGTGGCTCCCTCTTGTGGCAAAAATGGACCTCACAGGCCCACTGCGGGGCTGGCTTTCCACCCTGCTCATTCATTCCCTTTGGATTAGCCAGCAGCTACACTGAAATTACCCTGAATTACTAAGATTACTAAAAACAGAGAGTCTGGGTAGCGGTGCCCCACCCCCCGGGACTGATTTCAGTTGTTCAGAAGGAGATGGAATGTTCTGTTGGAATTTGCCCAGAGTGAAAAAGGCCACTTGATAGTTCCTTGAGGGAACTCCCTGGTGGTCCAGTGGTTAAAAATCCACCTTCCGATGCCAGGAATGTGGGTTAGATCCCTGGTCAGGGAACTAAGACCCCACATGCCCTGGAGCAACTAAGCCTGCGTGCTGCCCCCAATGCAGTCAAATAAGTAAAAGAGAGATTTTAAAGTAATCTTTTTTTTAAATATAATAAAATCCTCGATCTTACACAGTGGAATAGGAAATGTGACCAGTAACTGAACGATGAACCCTGCCTGCCACTCACCCGGACGCAGGGACCAGAATCTGCCTGTCTTCTCTCCCAAAGGCACCACAAGGCTGGAAAATGAGTGTTTCCCTTACCGCTGCAACCTTAAGTTCTGAGTGAACTCAGACATATGTATGTTTGGACTTGCCCCACAGAGAACAAAGTAGCTGTGTGGAAACTAAGCCAGCTCCCCTCTTTGCTCACATCACCCTCATAAAGGAGGTTTTTCTGAACAGGCACGAGTCCTCATCAGGTCGTAGAAGGCTGATGGGACTGACAAGAAACAGCGCCACATCCTAGCTATATCCCCTTAGCTGTTCTATAAAGAACTAGGCTTTAAATATATTTGTTTACATATCTGGTTGCAACGGGTCTTAGTTGCAGCATGGGGAATGTAGTTCCCTGACCAGTAATCGAACCCAGGGCCCCTGCATTGGGAATTCGGAGTCTCAGTCTCCGGACCACCAGGGAACCCAGAGCTAGACTCTTTGATGCATCTGAGAACTCAGTTGAAAACAGGCAGCGATGCAACTGTGAAGGTTAATTTCGCATCACCTTGACTGGGTTAAGTGATGTCCAGATAGCCGGTAAAACATGCGTTCTGGGTGTGGGAGAGTATTTCCAGAAGAGATTATTAGCAACTGAATCTGCAGGTTGAATCAAGATCACCCCCCTCAGGGAGAAGGGAATGGCAAGCCCTCCAGCGTTCTTGCCTGGGAAACCCCGTGGACGGAGGAGCCTGGTGAGCTACAGTCCACGGGGTGCAAGAGAGTGGGACACGACTTAAGTGACTGCACAGCGATGGTGGCAGCAGACGCATCTGCCTAGAAAAGCCTTTGCATTGTTTGTTTTGTCTGGAGATCCAGGCTAAAACTGGGAAAAACAGAACAACGGATGTTGGAGTCTTCAGATTAGAAAGACTTCGCAGATATTCAAATTACCTCCTTTGGACAAGAAGTCCTTATAGTGTTTTCTTGTGTACTCTAAGGCATTTACCAACAAAGGTCCATCTAGTCAAAGCTATGGTTTTTCCAGTAGTCAGGTACAGATGTGAAAGTTGGACTATAAAGAAAGCTGAGCCTTGAAGAATTGATGCTTTTGAACTGTGGTGTTGGAGAAGACTCTTGAGAGTCTCTTGGACTGCAATGAGATCCAACCAGTCAATCCTAAAGGAAATCAGTCCTGAATATTACTTGGAGGGACTGATGCTGAAGCTGAAACTCCAATACTTTGACCACCTGATGCGAAGAACTGACTCATTGGAAAAGACCCTGATGCTGGGAAAGACTGAAGGTGGGAGAAGGGGATGACAGAGAATGAGATGATTGGATGGTATCACCGACTCAACGGACATGAGTTTGAGTAAGCTCTGGGAGTTGGTGATGGACAGGGAAGCCTGGCATGCTGCAGTCCACGGGGTCGCAAAGAGTTGGACACAACTGAGAGACTGAACTGACTGATAAGGCGTTTCATATTCCCAAGGTTGTTACAGTCTATGTGCTTTCGCTATCGCAAGACTCAAAATTGAATGTGAAATTGATCTTCATTTTCTTTTACTCTTATTAGAGCCTCCGATAAAATGCTAAATAAAACTCAGGACTCTTAATATGAAAAAAAAATCACCCTCATCAATGCAGGTGGCCATCATCCAAAACACTAGAAGTTACTATAACAAAAATGAGAAAGGGCGATTTTGCTCTGCTTGAGCTGAAGGGTCCCTCTTCTGCCTGTGGACATGGATGCCCCTGGTTCTCAGACCTTGGGACTTGGACTGGATGACGTCTGGCTTCCCCGAGTCTCTTGTCCACAGATGGCAGACAGTGGGGCTTCTCGGCCTCCATGATCCCATGAGCCAATTCCTGTGATAAATCTCCTCATATCTGTACCTGTAGATTCTATTGTTTCTCTGGAGAATGACTAATACAGCAATTTAAGTCAAAGGAGCACAGAGGGACTCCCCTGGTGGTCCAGTGGTTAAGACCTTGCCTTCCAATGCAGGGGGGTGTGGGTTTGATCCCTGGTTAGGGCATTAAGATCCCACAAGCCTCCTGGCCGAAAAACAAAAACATTAAAAAAAAAAAATCCAGGAGCAATACCGTAACAAATCAATAAAGACTTAAAAAAAAAAGTCACTCTTGGGGGAAAAAAAAAAAAGGAGCACAGAGACTGGATGCTTTCTCCAAATTACCTTGGACAAACAGCAGCGGCTAAGTGCTTGTAATCTTAAACACAGAAGACCAGCGTTAAGAGAAGGAAAACAGAGCCTGCTTCCAATTCTGAAGCAAATTCCCTGTTTCTGACAGAAACAATGCTGTGTAGGTAAATGGGGACGGAAAAACAAGTTAAGTCCACTTCCTTAAAAAAAAAAAAACTAAACACATTCAAGTTAACTGCAGAATTATACTCTGATACTGTGGCAAGGCACAGCTCCCCTATAAAAATTCCTTGTGTTATATATCTAAGCAATTTAAAAAATGAACTGTAAAGAAGTTACTCAAAACCCAGGCAAAGCAGAACCACAGCCATGCCTGCTCCTTCAACAACTGCTGTTTGCCAGAAGTCACCAGTCCTCCAAGATGCCTTCCACTCAGTGGCACATGCTCATTTCAGGAAAAAGGAAACTAACCCTATGAAGATGACCTTTAAGAAGCAGTCAGGCCCTTGGCAAACAAGTTTTCTAATCACATTTCAGTCATGCAGATACGCAGCTCTGTGGAGTTTGCAGCATGTGAAGTACAAATGAAACGTGAACAGATGCTTTGTTTAAACTGGTCCAGTGCATCCAAGCTTCCATAAAATTGCAAAAAAAAAAAAAAAAAAGAGGTAACATTCTGGAAGCAGAAGCAACCATCCTGTGACATCTTACTGAGGCCTCTAGCTTCAAATGGCTACGCTGAACGTATGGAGGATGAGTTGGCTGGGCTGTGTTTTCAAGCTTCCAGCACTGGCTGGTGCTGGAGAGCCAGTTCCAGCTCTGAGTTCATATGGATGGTTTAGGAGATCCCTTCCTTCTACTTCTCCTTGGAAAGCTTAAGAAGAATTTTAAAGTTATCTACAGGGAAGTGCAAAGTGAATCTTAAAACACACTTTTTTTTTGGCCATACTGAGCCACTTGTGGGATCTTAGTTCCCTGCTGTTGTTTGTATCCAACTCTTGGCGACCCCGTGGACCGCAGCACGCCAGGCCTCCCTGTCCACCACCAACTCCCGGAGCTTGCTCAAACTCATGTCCATTGAGTCGGTGATGCCATCCAACCATCTCAGCCTCTGTCGTCCCCTTCTCCTCCCGCCTTCAATCTTTCCCAGCTTCAGGGTCTTTTCTAAGGAGTCCTCTCTTCACATCAGGTGGCCAAAGATTGGAGCTTCAGCATCAGTCCTTCCAATGAATATTCAGGACTGACTTCCTTTAGGATGGACTGGTTTGATCTCCTTGCTGCCCAAGGGACTCTCAAGAGTCTTCTCCAACACCACAGTTCAAAAGCATCAATTCTTCCGCATTCAGCCTTCCTCATAGGCCCACTCTCACATTCATATGTGACTACTGGAAAAACCATAGCTTTGACTATATGCACCTGTCAGCAAAGTAATGTCTCTGATTTTTAATAAACTGTCTAGATTTGTTACAGCTTTTCTTCCAAGGAGCATCTTTCAATTCTAATTAAATTTTAATTAGTTCCCTGACCAGGGATCAAACACGGGCCCCCTGCAGTGGGAACTCAGAGTCTTATCCACTGGACCACCAGGGAAGTCTCCACATTTCTTATTCTGTGTAAAATTACAGGAAATGGCCTATATGCGTTTTAGAATACACACACAAAGCTCCAAAATACACGTGTTGCTTCCTAGCTATAAAATCAAGTCATGTAAGAATAACATGTAAATCCATGGCTAATTCATTTCAATGTATGACAAAAACCACTGCAATGTTGTAAATTAATTAGCCTCCAACTAATAAAAATAAATGGAAAAAAATTTTTAAAAAAGTCATGTAAGAATAATCGATGTAAACACAAGCTTCTTAATTTTTTATTCTCTACAGGCTAGCAACTTCATAATTACTTCAAGATCTCAACATCCATTCCATGTGAAAAAGATTTCATGATTTCCAAATGTGAATAACCAAGTCCACGATTTTGCACTATACCCTGTTTGTAAATTTAAAGTGACTATGCTGTTTAGTCCTTAAGAACAGAATCCATTAAGGCAAAAAAGAAGAACATGCATATAGACATCAGAACTTTAAAAAACAGGCTTGCCTTAGTTTTCACTGCCAAAATGATACACTTAAAATATTTCAAATGAGATATCCTTTTATAATTCACTCATGGAAACAATTTATTCAAAAGAGTATCTTATTTCTCTAATTGCTCCGGAAATAGAACTGTTTATAGAAGGCCCTCTTTCACAGTCCTGAAACTGCATAGGTTTCATACGCTACATTTATCATCACCTTTCTACCCCAGAACTTTCCACAGGAGAGGCCACCTCCGGACAGACCTGGAGACAGCAGGGCACCAAAAGGAATGATGTCAGCAGTGGACGCACACTAAAAAATAACGTAAGGAAAGTTACTGTGAGCCTTCCTGAGAGCTTTCATAAAAAGCTTCTTCTCACCTTATTCTGACGTCACTATACGAAAACACTTTAAGTGAATTTGCGCGGGCTAAGTCGCTTCAGTCGTGGCCAGCTCTTGGCGACCTCATGGACCACAGCCTGCCGGGCTCCTCTGTCCATGGCATTCTCTAGGCAAGAATACTGGAATGGGTTGCCATGCCCTCTTCAGGGGTTCTTTCCAATCCAGGGGTCAAACCCACATCACTTATGTCTGCTGCCTTGCGGGGAGGATTCTTTACCACTAGTGCCACAAGTTAATTTAGTTAATGCTAAATAGGGAATTCTGAATTTGTTCTTTGCAACTGTTTGAAAATTCACATACTTGGGGTTTACAAAAGAAAGACAGCCGTCTCAAAGTAGAGTTTAAAACAACAAAACGGGGGGTGGGGAGGGACCAGGGGCAGGGAGAGGGTGTTGACGAGGAAACCAGTCCCATTCTAGCACACCACAATGTGCCATCTCGGCTCCCCGCCCACCCATGGCCCCGAGGTGGAGTCCACTGGCCAGGGCCTTCTCCGGCTGGTCGGGTCGGCGTCCTGGGAGACTGGCTGCAGGCCACTGCTCCACAAGCATCGTAAGACATTATTTCTATCTGCAGAGTTGAGTTCCAGAGTAATTCTACATTTTGCTTTTCATTCTCTGCTCCCAATCTTCTAAATCAGTGAAAAACTTTTCACAAACAGACTGAAGTATGAGGAAGGCAGCATTAATAATAAAGACGAAGGGAACCAAGACTACACACGTAAAATAAGACATTTATTATGCTAAAGAACAGGTTTTATTTTTCATTTCCCCAGAACACTAACATAGCACACGGCAGAGTAATTTAGCACACAATATAAACTGATATATGCAGTCGATAATTCCGAAAATGGGGACGTCTTACTCTGGGACTCCTTAGAAACTTCTGCTCTTCAGTGCCTTTTATCGAAGTTATCAACACACGGCAAAAGGAGTTATCTCAGAAAAAATTAGTGTAGGAGATCTCTCAGCTCCTAGAAACTGGAGACCTTCTATACGGGGAAATACTTGCTTTTTTTTTCTCTAGGACTGAGCTCCAGTGGAGCTCATTTTTTATTTTGGGTAACACTCCTAGGGTTCCTAGTTTGAGGAAGGGTTATCTAAAGGTAATGTTAATATTGCAACTTTCACCGTAGGGCCTCCATGTAAATTGCATGTCAAGTGAAAGGAAAGGGCTGTGAGAAAAGACATCAGTTTTTGCTCAAATTATTCTACAAAACACAGAAATGGCAACAGCTCAGCATCGACGTGGCCTGGCTCAGACCAAGCCCAGCAGGGCTGCCTTTTACAAGTGTCTACTCATCAGATGGTCAGAGAACAGGCTGGAGAGATAGTGCCTGGGGTGGCAGCCCTGCTGGATGGGTGCTGAAGGTAAACTTAAAACTTGCTCTTATATCTTTCGATTCTAGTCTGATAGGTGTATAAGGTAATATCAATAACCTCCTTGACATGGCTTCCCAATCCTAAATGTCTTTCAAGTACAGAGACTTCCTTCCGTATCAACCAGCTTCTGTGGGTTTAAGCTCCACTGACTTTAAGTCTGTCTGGTCACACGAATCAAAGCCAGAGCTTCACTGCCGCGCCATGTGTGTCCAGAGTTAACGCAAAAGAAAGGATTCGAGGAGAGCGCTTGAAGTTAGTCTCACTGTTTTTACTGTTCTGCCTGTACCTTAACCGTGGCATAACAGATTTGCTCATTCAAAAGCTTGTGGGGCCAGTGACGCCACAGCTATCTGCAGATCATCTGAGGCACTCTCTTCCCATGAAAGCATTTGCTTGTATTCTACTCTTGGCTCTGAAAACATGGGCTCTGAATGGCCAGGGAAAACACTTTTTGTCTCATCATTCAAGAATATTAGGGGATGCGCGTGCAGCAGGATGGATCGCAGGCAAGAGGGTGCCAACGCAGAGTCCAGCTTCTCTAGGAAAGCACGGGGCGGATCATCCTCGGAACCCCCCTGTGTGGACCCGCTCGGCCGGCCCAGCAGTCCGGACCCCCAGGGCTCTCCGCCGTGGCTCCGTCCCCTGTGGCCACCAGTGGGCACGGGCGCTGCCCACGGCCAGTCCGTCCCCGGAGCCTCCCTGACGCCGTGGGCCGGCCCCACACACCGCGGCCCTGCAGGCGCCGAGGACAGACCCGCAGTGCTACTCTGCGCGGCAGCTGAGGCCGAACTTCTTTGTGCCGCTTCTTGCCACCGTGGAAGTGCTTTGAGGCCACCGCGAAGCACGAGGCTGGCCCCACGCAGGTCCCGCTCTGTTTCCGGTGATGACTCCTCCTTTCGTGGATCTCCCCGGGCAGTGGCCGCAGGCCTCCTCACCCGGGAAGCGGCATCTGCGGGCCGAGGGCTCCCCTCTTGCCTTCTCTCACTCCATAGTTCTCTGCACAAGGCTCTGTCGGAGGCGGCACCTGCTCTCCGCTCCTCCGCGAAGCGGGCGCAGAAAGGCCTGCGTCCGTCCCTCATGCTGTGTCTCTGACACCCTGAGCCCCAGGACACGCCTGTCAGTCCGCGGAAGGCCTTCAGTGGATCTCAATATGAACCTGGAAAAGACCAACAAATTACAGGGTAATAATGAAGACAGGGTCTCCAGAGAGTCCACACACACCAGGTATTTCCCAGCAAATATGAAGGTCTCTTTGACAGTCTCCGGTACCAAGGATTCCCCACTGTGATAGAAAACAAGATGTCAACCTACCAATTAGAAATAACAATAAAGAGAACAGAACTTGATTAATGCAGTATTTCCTAAAAATACTTAAATATGTACTGAGGCTCTGCACTTTTCATGGCAATGCAGTTATTTGCGCAGGTTCAATAAAAAGTGGCTCCCTTTAACCAAGATAAACTAGATGACTCAATCAGGAAACCAAGGCCTTACCCAGAGTGTCCTATTTGAGAATGATACTCAGTGACTCAGGCATGACAAGCCACTTTTAAGGAATCATGGGCAACTTTACTTATGTTGTTGAGTTGCTAAGTCATGTCTGACTCTTTGGGACCCCATGGACTATATATAGCCCGCCAGGCTCCTCTGTCCATGGATCTTCCCCACCCAAGGACTGAACCCACATCTCCTGTGTCAGCAGGCAGATTCTCTATGGCTGAGCCACCGGGGAACCTCACGTCTCCTTGGGGCATACTCTGTACAGGGATGAGTATTATTCTATATAACACTGACACAAATGCATTTGAGCAGCATAAAACTATAGGCAAACATAATGTGCAATTATCTTTTTATATTTTGAGTATTTATTTGGCTGCACTGGATCTTTAGTTTAGGTGTGTGAGACCTAGTTCCCTTACCTGGGATGGAACCTGCGCCCCTCCCGCTGGGAGTGCAGAGTCCTTGCCACTAGACCATCAGGGATGTCCCCAGATTTTTTTTTAATTGATATATAACTGACATAAAATATGTCAGTTTCAAGCATACAACCTAGTATTTCAATGTTTGTATATATCACTACAAGAAGTGCTTTGTAAAGCACAGCCAACACTCACAGTTCACCAAGGCAAACCTAACTTCTCTTAAATTAACTCTCCAAAGCACGTTATTTTAAACCTTACATTTAATTTTACTGATCTGAAATGTACTAAAAATGACTGTTTTCCTGAAATGGAAGCATTCCTAAATATCTTAAAACATATTAGAACAGTGTTTTTTTTTTTTAATTAAGAAAAATAGGTCATTTAATATGGGCCAACTCTCAGGAAAACTGGCTTCTACCTACTTTTATTATGTCCTTATAGGAGAACTTAGTACAGCTCAGAAAGATGAAGTGTTGTCACAATTGTTACAATATTTTAAATAAGATACCCTTAATGTAATCATACCTTCGATAATGACAAACTTATCATGTATTCAACGCTGAATATTTAATGGAAGAACTGATGCTGAAGCTGAAGCTTCAATACTTTGGCGAGTCGGACACGACTTACTGACTGAACAATAACAAGTAACGAGAGAATAACTGCTTACTAAAGATCTGGCTCTTCAGTAAATTCAGCAATAAACTATGCATTCAATACTCGTCACGAAAAGACTTCAGTAGGTCAGTTAAACATGTTTGGCTCTGAGTCCTCAACCAGGTGACTTTTGATACGGGATGGTTACACACATCACATATTTGAGAGCCAGAAACACCTTCCCAGTGATCTCTGAGCAGAGTCACCGGTGAGTTCCTGTGGTTTACTCTCACTGTGCTGTGCATGTGTTGGTACACTGTATCTTGCCAAATGAAGCACGTACCATTACCCAACGAACCGTCCTCGGCCCAGCTCTCATCTCCCACCCTCAACCCCCAGATCTACAAAATAATAAGCAGCATGAATTATGGCAAACTGACACATCCACAAAAACTGAGACCCCTCCCCGCTAAATGAGGGAAGTCTATTTTGAAATTCTAGACAGTGTGATTCAGGACTTTCCTAGTGGTTCAGGGGTTAAGAATCTGCCTGACAATGCAGGGGATACAGGTTTGATTCCCAGTCTGGAAGTTTCCACGTGGAGCAGGCCAACTAGGTCCATGTGCCACAGTGAAGACCCAGCGCAGCCAAAAATAAAATTTTTTTTTCAAAAATAAATTAAAAATTAATTAATTAGTTAAGAAAATGAAAATAAAAATAAAAACACAGTATGGTGCAAGAAAAATAAAGTGCAGGGCTGGGAGTAAATTCCTGATCCTACTCCTGACCTCCCTCACCAGTGCCTGCCCCCTGCGCCCCCCCAAAACAGACAACAGTTGAATTCGGAACCACAGCGACCAGCAGGGGCGAGGTGTGGAGGGAAACAGACTGTCTGTCGGGCTCACGTCCTCGGGGCAGACAGGAGCAACCTGGGCCACAAGGATCCCCGCCAGGGAGGCGGCTGCCCTGCTGGGCGACAGCAGGCCTGACCCGATTCGGCAGCTGCACCCTCTGGTGCGGTCACCTTACCCTCCCCAACCTGCGCTATTAATGGCCTCAGGGACATGATGGTCTGGATACCATTGCTCTGGAAACTAAAAATACCCCCGCCTCTGTGCCACTGAAAGCCAGCCGGCAAGGCTATTCCCGAAGGGGGGTGGGGTGGGGTGGGCAGGGGACACAGCTGAATGCACGTGGCTGTTCGGCTGGACGACCACCGTCGGGGAGGGGGTCCTGCCTGGGGACAGCTCACGCACCACACTCCAAGGCCACCTGGCTTCACGGCTGGGTTTTCTTAATTGAAGTACAGTGGACTTACAATATTATGCATAGCACAGCGACTCAGTATTTTTACAGATGATACTCTAATCAAAGTTACTACAGGAGGTGGCTATGCAATATATTCTGTTGCTTACCTGTTTTATACATGGTAGTCTGAACCTGTTAATCCTATAGCCCTAATTTAGCCTCCCCACTTCAGTACCCACTGGTCTTGTCTCTGCTTTGCACGAACATTCGCTTGTGCCGGTTTCCGATTCCACCTCGGAGTGACGCTGCCCACTCCCAGCTCTCCGAGGCGGCGTCAGCAGACCTGCCCACCGCTGAGCTCACCGTGAAAGCATCTGAGACAAACTGCAATGCTGGCCACACCGCTTAGAGGATGAGCAAGAGGAAGGGCCGGGTCACCTCTGTGCCGCCCTAGAGCACCAGCGCAGGGAGTCGGCCCCAAGGACCCAGGCCCTGCTCTGAACCATGCAGGGTCCACGCCATACCTGCCCGCGAGGCGGCTCTGGGGCCGCCACCCAGAGGCACCAGGGTGTGCTCCGCCGGCAGGGCGAGAGGCAGCACCTGCTGTCCCGCGTGAGCCGAGAAACAGCTGCTATGAGCATCTCTATCAGCAAGAGCATAGGGGAAGGACTCCCCTGGTGGTCTAGTGACTAAGACTCCATGCTCCAAATTCAGGGGACCTGGGTTCCATCCTGAGTCAGGGAACTAGATCCCGCCAGCCGCAACTAAGAGTTCGCATGCCACAACTAAGACCTGGGGCAGTCAAAATTAGTTAATTTTTTTTTAAAAGAGTGTCAGAGGGAACCAGGGACAAAACACAACAGAGAGAGTCTGTCAAACAGAGGACAGAGAAGTGACTCCTGGATGACCAAAGTGGCCCAAGCATGGACCAGCACGTCGCAGAGGGGAACAGATGCGGCAGTTCAGGCGGGAGCGGCCAGGGGCTGGGAGCCGTCAGAGGCCCTGGCACTGCCCGAGGAGGCACCCAGCACGCTGACCTCCGGGGAGGGCGAGCTGGCATGACTGTAAAGATAACTACTCATGACTATAAGCTTTCCTTTGGAAATTCCACACCTGTGGTATTTTCTGCTACAGATTCAATCAGCAGGTGTTCACAGAGCCCAAGCTACGCCAGGGCTGCTCTGAGCACAGGGATGGGGACGGTGCGCCAAGCGGACAAAAAGGATCTGTCTCCCATACGCTCGCCTTCCAGTGAAGCAGGGACAAGGACAGAACCGCCACACGCGCAAGCTTCCCTGCGGCAGGTGAAGACAGGTCAGTATGGATCAATACTGTGCGCCACACACCAGGGCAAACTCCAACGTTCTGCGTGTAAAAGTAAAACATGATGTCTTAGTACCAGAGTAAATTACAAGTGAATTCCTTGCATCTTTAGAGTTGGGAGGGCCTTTCTAACTAGGATAAAACCTGAAAGTCAGAAATGACTGTTAAATTTCACTACATAAAACTTCAATATGGCAAAAACACACTATAAGCAAAATAAAAAACAGAGTAACTGGAAAATTTTTTCAATTCTTATCAACAGACAACTCTTATCTGACAAAGCTTCAAGAAACCCACCGACAACCCACCAGAAAAACGGGCAAACAGGCACAGTTCACACAAAGAGATGCAAACGAGCACTTCTCTCACACCACCCCGTCCTTTCAGGCAGGCAAGCCTGTTGGCTCAAATGCCAAGATATGCCCACGATGCAACCTCCTCCAGGGCCTCCCCGGTGTCTCCGTGATGAATCACTGACACTCCTCTCTCCCGCTCATCTAAGGGTCTCCCTGCTCCCCCGCCACTCTCACCAGGAAATAAGAATGATTTTTTTTTAATTGGTTGAACACAAAGCTACCACATGACCCAGCAATTCCAACCCTAGGCATATAACCAAGAGAAACGAAAATGTATGTCCAGGACTTCTCCGGTGGTCCAGTGGCTGGAGTCTGCTTGCCAATGGATGGGGGGGGAACATGGGTTCGACGTGCCTCGAAGCAACTAGGCCTGTGCTCCACGACTTTGGAGCACGAAAGCCCTGGAGCCCACGCTCGGCAACAGGAGAAGCCACTGCAATGAGAAGCCTCGGCGCCGCAACTAGGGAGGAGCCCTCGCGGCAGCGGAGACCCAGCGCAGCCGAAAAAAGGACAGGCTCTCAAGAGACTGTCGCGGCAACTGAGCACTGCCACTGCAACCAAGCGCACAGCCACTCGTCTGGCGCTTCTTTCAAACCTGCAGCAAAATACACATAAAGGCTACCATCCACCACCACCACATGGCTCTGGAACATTTTCATCCAAATGAGAAGTGTCTTCATTCAACAACTCCCGTTTCCCCTTCTCCAGCCCCTGGCCACCACCTTCTATGCTCTGTCTGTTTGATGACGTCCCTTAAGTCCATCCAAGTTGTAGCAGGCGTGAGAACGTCATTCCTTTTCAAAGCTGAGAAAGACCCCACTGAAGGGTCACCCGCTCTGTTTGTCCTCTCACGTGCTGACAGACACAGGAATCACCAGCAGTGCTGCTGGGACACCGGAGCACCAGGGCCTGCGTCCCTGTCTTCAGACTCTGCGGTGTACGCCCTCCAGTGAAACCACTGAACCATACAGTGATTCTGTACTCAGCTTTTTGAGGACCTGCTGAGCTGCTTCCCAAGACCACTTGACCTGCCTCCTGAGAAATCTGTATGCAAGTCAAGAAGCAACAGTTAGAACTGGACATGGAACAGACTGGTTCCAAATGGGGAAAGGAGTACATCAAGGCTGTACATTGTCACCCTGCTTATTTAACTCATATGCAGAGTATATCATGAGAAACGCTGGGCTGGAGGAAGCACAAACTGGAATCAAGATTGCCGGGAGAAATATCAATAACCTCAGATATGCAGATGACACCACCGTTATGGCAGAAAGTGAAGAACTAAAGAGCCTCTTGATGAAAGTGAAAAAGGGAGTAAAAAAGTTGGCTTAAAACTCAACATTCAGAAAACTAAAATCATGGCATCCGTTCTCATCACTTCATGGGAAATAGAAGGGGAAACAATGGAAAAGGTGACAGACTTTATTTTGGGGGGCTCCAAAATCACTGCAGATGATGACTGTAGCCATGAAGTTAAAAGACGCTTACTCCTTGGAAGAAAAGCTATGATCAACCTAGACAGCATATTAAAAAGCAGAGACATTACTTTACCAAAAAGGTCCATCTAGTCAAAGCTATGGTTTTTCCAGTAGTCATGTATGGATGTGAGATTTGGACTATACAGAAACCTGAGTGCTGAAGAATTGATGCTTTTGAACTGTGGTATTGGAGAAGACTCTTGAGAGTCGCTTGGACTACAAGGAGATCCAACCAGTCCATCCTAAAGGAAATTAGTCCTGAATATTCATTGGAAGGACTGATGCTGAAGCTCCAATACTTTGGCCACCTGATGCGAAGAGCTGACTCATCTGAAAAGACCCTGATGCTGGGAAAGATTGAGAGCAGGAGGAAAAGGGGACGACAGAGGATGAGATGGTTGGATGGCTTCACTGACTCAACGGACATGAGTTTGAGTAGGATCCAGGAGTTGGTGATGGACAGGGAGGCCTGGCGTGCTGCAGTCTGTACGGTCACAAAGAGTCAGACACGACTAAGTGACTGAATGAACTGAAACTGCGTCCCACAGTAACCGCACCACCTTCCATTCCTCCCAGCAGTGCACAGGGGTCTAATTTCTCCACATCCTCGCTGTCCCCTCCCCCGATAAGAGCCCGTCTCAGTGTGGCTTTGACTTGCAGTTTCCCAATTTTTCTCCCCCAGCACTGGGTTTTATCGCCTCCCTGGCAGAAGAGAGGCCTCCTGGGAGCAGGGCCAGGTCAGGCGAGGGCTGGGCATGGGAAGCTTCTCAGCCTGTGTAGCTGGGCTCAGATTTGGAGCCAGAGCAGTGAGTACAGGCTTCTGGGGACTAAGGCTGGCCTGGGGTCCCCAGGTCCAGGCGAGGAGATTCTGCCCGTGAGAGACGAGCAGTCCCTCATCCTCCAGGCCCACAAGTGTCCCTTGGACAGGACGGGGGCAGATGAGGGGAGATGGAAGGAGCGTGAGTCTCAGGGAGAGAAGGTGGCCCGGATGGGCCTGTCAGGGCCTGGAAGCAGGGAGATGCCATGTCGGCACCCTGCAGGGCTGGGATGGGAAGGGGAGCCTGGCCACCAGGGCCCCTCCTCCGGGTGTCCCACGGGGCCACAAGGTTCAAGTCACAGGCTGGGGCTCGGGGCTCAGAGGTCACTGTAACCATGCTTCAGGTCCTCACCACGGCCGGTGCCCTGGCTGCCCACAAACACGTTCCAACTGCCCATCTTTTCCTGGGTTTACTTGCCACTGGTGTATCTTCTTTGGAGAAATGTCTACTCAAGCCCTTTGCCCATGTTTGAATTGGGTTGTTGTTGCCGAGCTGTAAGAGCTCTTCATGTGTTTTGAACACTAATCCTTGTCAGATATCCAGTTTGCAAATACAGGCGACCCTTGAACATGGCAGGGGCTGGGCTGTCGACAGTCCACAATTGAAAATCCTCACACAGCTCTCAGGCAGCCCTCCCCCAAAGTACCTAGTGACCACGTTGTCTGCGCCTCCCCACCCCAACTCACACCCGGAATGGCCAAATAAACCCCGCGCTCTACAGCCAGAGTGTTCAGCTTCCACGGTTCTCCGAAGCTGCACTGCCCGTGGACCGGGCATCACGGGCGGCAAGCCACCCGCGGGGCCGGTGTCCCCGGCTCTCCGTTCTGCCGGCACCACGCACCCCAGAGCCAACCTCCCACCTCCACAGTGCGCTCACCCTCAATCATGACAGTGCAAGCTCCTCGTTAGGAAATCTGTATCTCAGCAGCCTTTCCAGAGCTTCCCCTACTGGCCTACAAACAACTGGGAGATCTGGAGACCCTCATCAACGTAACAGGGATGGAGTCCTTCACGCCTTGTCGATATGAGACAAGCCTCAGCGCTCTTGCAGTGACGACAGCGGCTGCAAGACCAGATTGATTCACTGATCCCAAAAGACCCTTCTGAAAGGAGAACCCAGGAGTGAAAGCGTCTTGGCATTCTAAGAGTCAGGGAGGAGTGCTCGAGGTGGCCAGAGCAGCAAGTGCAAATGCCCAGGGGCAGGAAGAGGCTTGGTGCCTGCGGAGAGGAGACAGGAAAACAGAAGAGCAAGCTCGGAACCAGCCAGGGAGAGGTCAGAAAGGTGGGCAGAAGCCAAATCTACAGCACAGAAACACGTGAACTGCATGCCACGTGCAGTGGCAAGCAGTTTGGGTTTCTTTTTTTCTTTGTAAGGAATGACACAATCTGATTTATATTTTTAAAAGACATCTCCAAGGGCCCTGGGGAGAACAGATGGAGGCACCTTGGCAGCTTGGACTAGAGCGTGGTCAAAAGTAACTAAGTGGACATAATCAGAAAGGTGAGTTTTTTATGGTACACAACTGGCTATTTTCCACATTATGTTGATTTTTCTCTTACTTGTGACTTTACATGCTAAGTGTGTGCTAAGTCACTTCAGTCGTGTCCAACTCTTTGTGACCCTATGTTTTGTAGCCCTCCAGGCAAGAATACTGGAGGGGGTTGCCATTTCCTCCTCCAAGGGACCTTCCCGACCCAGGGACAGAACCCTCATTTCTTAATGTCTCCTGCGTTGGCAGGCAGGTTCTTTACCATTTAGTGCCACCTGGGAAGCCTGCAAATTATACAAGTAACTCCGGAACAAAAGTTTCCAAAGTGCAGCTTGAGGGTCAGATATAGCCTCCTGACACGTTCTGCTTTGCCCACAAAGGTTATCTTTTGTTGCATTGATATTTAAAAATTAGGATTTCCACTTTCTCTTGGAAATGGCTGCCTCTAGCACACAGCAGTTGGCTGGTGACAACAGGCTGGAGCACAGGCTTTCTGGCTTATTTCTATTCTCACTCCCAGCACCTTCTTTGCTCATTAATACAATCTGAGTTTCTGACTCCTTTGGCACCACTTAAGGATGCCACAAGCCCCTGTTCACACAAAAGAATCTCAATTTGGACCCTGAAATAGAGAGGCCGGTTCATCCCAACTAACCTTAACTTAATTTTGGTCAATAGGTGGTTTTATGTCACCAGTGAGAGGATTTGAGACAATTATATTCTGATACCACCCGCCAATGCAATAGACATAGAGGCTTTCAGTCCCTGGGTAGGGAAGATTCCCTGGAGGAGGGTAAGGCAACCCACTCCAGTATTCTTGCCTGGAGAACCCCATGCACAGAGGAGACTGGTGGGCTACAAATGAGGTCCTAAAGAGTCAGACATGACTGAAGTGACTTAGCACACACACACAGTCAAACCACAGGGAAAAAAAAAAGAGTACTCCTGCCCCGCCCATGTCAATACTGCATAGTCCTGCTCAGGCTTCCCCTAAGTACTGTCAGACCATCAGCTCTTGGAGAACAGGGACTTGTCCATCACAGAGCCCTAGGCTGCACACAGCAGACCCTCCCCCATGTGTAAACGGAACCCAAGAGATGCTCAGCACTTGGCCATCTATGACACACTCGGGAAGAAATAATTCTCAATCTGACGGTTTTCCACTCCGCCAGAAAAGCATCTGGAATTTGAGGGAGGTAGAAACGTCAATCCCTGATAGCAAAGATGATCTCCAGGGTGCTGGGTGTGTGTGGGTGTGTGTACTATTTCACATCTGAACTGTTTCAGGCCTCTGAACCTTTGCCGCTCTACGTCTTTACATCTCGTTTTTCCTCATCACCACCCCCACTCCTTTCACCACCATCACCCTCCACCCCGGGCCAGGATAATAAACATGATACCTTCATCAGAACGTCGATTAACATTAATTAGTTTACCTTAAGTTTGGATCGCTTTCAAAGCATAAAGTTTGGGAACTAGAAAAGTCTACCGTAAACGCAATCCCCGCCCCCGCACCCCCAATCAGTCATTTTCACAATTTCCTCTTCAGGGCCAGGGCCTTTAGAGCCCGTGAGCCTGCTGTAGGACCTTACTCGAGGCCTGCCGCTCCACGCCCCCACCCCACCCCGCCTCTTCTGCGAAAAGAGAGTCAACAATGACCTCTGCGGAAGAAAGGCACGGTGCTGAGCCATACACTCGGCATCCAGCCTGGCAGCTCCCGGCGGCATCTTCACGGCCTGGGCGAGGGTGGGCCGGGCGGCGCGGGGCGGACCGGCGCTCGGGGGCGATCCGGGGGGCGGGGGGGAGACAAGGGGTCGGGCGGGCGCGCCTCACCCACCTGCAGACGGACGTTGAGCATCATGGAAGCCACGATGTAGAGATAGGGGAAGTTGATGCGCAAGCGCCAGGCCAGGTCGAAGAAGATGAGCAGCGTGCGGGTCAGCCCCTTGCAGAAGACCCCATAAGAGCGGGCGGCGGCCGAGCGCGAGAGCCGGACAGCCAGGCCCGACAGAGCCGCCGCCATATAGACCGGCGCCCGCCGCCGCCGCCGCCCGCCCGCAGCGCACCGATCGGCCGCTGGACCCGGGCCGCCGGGCGCGCCGAAGCCCGGCCGCCCGCCCTCTCGGCGCCGCGACGCCCCCGAACCTCCGCCCCGGCCGCTGGCCCGCTCTGAGGGAGCCAAGGAGGCGGCGGCGAGGGCGGCGGCGAGGCCGGCGGGCGGGCAGCGGGGAGGGGAGTCGGCGCGTCACTCTGTCGGGAAGCGCCTCAGCGAGCCGGCGCCGGGTCCCAGCCCGGCTGCGCGACCTGACGTCACAATGCCGGCGCCGAGCCGGCGTCAATGGCCCCGCCCCCGCCCCGCCCCCGTTCACCTTGCCCCAGGTGAGAAGCGCATGCGTGGGCTAGGTGGTGCGCGGAGGCTGGCTGATGCGCTGTGTTCTTCCGCCCCCTAGTGGTAAGCAAGAAAATAAAAACACCGGGAGGTGCTGAGCCCTGGGTTTAGGGTGAATGGGCTTAGCGCTGCCGAACTTTCAAGTTATTAAAATAGTAAAGTTTTGTTTTATGCTTGTCTTACCGCAGTGAAAAAAAGAAACAGAATGGCTTCTTGGGGCCAACAGGGAGAACGTACTCCTCAGGTAAATTACGGTGTCAACCCATATATTGATAGTTTAATCTTTTAATAATCATATTAATTACGAAGCCGCTAATGTAAAAGGGTTTCCCTGGTGGCTCAGACGGTAAAGTATCTGCCTGCAGCGCGGGAGACCCGGGTTGGATCCCTGCGTCCGAAAGATCCCCTGGAGGAGGGCATGGCAACCCTCTCCAGTAATCTTGCCTGGAGGATTTCACAGAGGAGCCTGGCGGGCTACAGTCCATGGGGTCGCAAAGAGTCGTTCTGAGGTTTGTTTTTTTTTCGTTCTGAGGTTTTGAGGGGATTTTTTTTGGACAGTGAGTTTTTACATTCCTACTTAAGCATATCAGTTCAGTTCGGTCGCTCAGTCGTGTCCGACTCTTTGCGACCCCATGAATCGCAGCACGCCAGGCCTCCCTGTCCATCACCAGCTCCCTGAGTTTACTCAAACTCATGCCCATCGAGTCGGTGATGCCATCCAGCCATCTCATCCTCTGTCGTCCCCTTCTCCTCCTGCCCCCAATCCCTTCCAGCATATAGGTTTCTATTAAACATTTGTAGGGCTTTGAAGGTAAATACCTTCTCATATCAGACAGTATTTCATGTCATTCCTTATGCCCACCCAAGATAAAGTCTGGGAATTTGGTATAGGTGGGAAAAACTGTTTAATTGGTTAAATGAAAAGCAAGTCTTAAGTCCTTTAAGAAAGCCACAATAGAAAATGACAGTGTAAGAATGGATTTAAATGTATTTTAATTTAAAGCTCCTTTGCCCCAGAACACATTTGTAGTAATCATTAAAAAAAAATCATTTAAAGGAACTCCCCTGAGGTCAGGCGGCGCACGGGCCGAGGTCCCAAGCTTCTACTGCAAGAGACACAAGGCCTGTCCCTGGTCATCCTGCATGCAGAGCCACGCATCCAAAAAAACAAAAAAGAAATTCTGTACTCTGAAATGAATCTATATTCAAAATATTTTTTAAACCTGAATTTTTTTCATCTGTAATTCAAAGGGGAAAATTATAAACTACATAAGACGTGTCTAGTAGTATCATTTTAACTACTCTTTAGTATTATCATTTTTCTTTATGTGTCTACTGTTTTAAAAAGAATTATACTTTTTGATGTTCCATTATACTATTTTCACTACCCATTATGTTTTGGGCCAAGAAATAGATATTTGAAGGATTTTAGCTTTTGACTAGCTATATTATTATGAAAACAATGTTTTTTCAAAGGATTTGCACAAACCTTTCATTTCCCTTATTTTTGCAGCATAGCGTTTTGCCGCATTTGTCATTGACTTTAAAAAGCTCACTTCCCTTTTTTTTGTGAGCAGTGTTTTCCTTTCGGTGCACAGTGGGTGCTGTCTTTGAAGATGACAGAACACATACTGCTGAATTATGGTTGTTTTTCAAAACATCGTCTCCCAGAAGCAAAATTAACACTTCTTTATACAGTGTTTTAGGAAAACTAAATTTTAAAGGCTAGGGTCTTTCATGGAAAATTTGCCAAAAGACTCAAAACCAATCCAACAATGTGAAAACAGGGTTGGAGATCAGCTAAATTTATTTCTGGGCCTGTAAAGATTTTCTGGGGTGGAGAATTGGCAATCCTGTTTATTAAAACTATGTTGAAAGACCAGATGGGCTTGGGGGCTGTGAGAGATATATATATCTCCTCCCTGGTTACTCATTTTTGTCTCTAAATGCCATTGAGGCAATGAGGCATTTTAAACAAGCTATTTGGTTGCCATAAACAATGGCAAACAAAATTATCATAAAGCTTAACTGAGCAAGGTAAGAAGCTTGTTGTAATTAGACAGAAGGAGAGGTCAAAGAGAAGACATCAGGAGCACTATTGGGATTTAAGGTTTGCTCTATATCAACATTAACTAGTTCTGTGCTACAAAGCAGGCTGGTAAATTAGTTTAGCCTCATGACAACATTTTAACTCAAGTCTGAATTTTCTGGCATCTCTGGGGAAGACATCCTGCTAATTATAATTTGAGACACAAACAAGACAGAACTAATTATAAGTCAGTGTGAAAAGTATTTTCATAGAAGTACAAAGGATTGTGAGAGGAAGGAGGAGAAAAGAGGAGGCAAAGAGAACAGTTTTATGAATAATCATGATTGCTGATCAATAGGATCCAGGTGATTTGCCCATCATCTTCCTTCCTGCTTTCTGAGCAGCATCTCTGGTGAGGGAACTAGGAAAGCGTTTCTTTGTTTTCTCAGCATGAGCCAGCGAGAAAAGCGCAGAGAAGCCAGGTTTCAGGCTCAGCAACTTCTCAATGCCCCATGACCTGGTTCTGTGAAATGAGTATAAGGACATCCACCCTACAGCATATTTGTGAGAAATAACAATAAACGACTGTCAGGGGTCCAGAGCACCTAGCACATCCCAGGCAGATAGTGCTAAGTCACTTTAGTCGTGTCTGACTCTTTGCAACCCCATGGAGATATGGACTGTAGCCAGCCAGGCTCCTCTTGTCCACGGGATTCTCCAGGCAAGAATACTGGAATGGGTTGCCATGCCCTCCTCCAGGGGATATTCCCGACCCAGGGATCAAACCTGAGTCTTTCAGGTCTCCTGCACTGGCAGGGAGGATCTTTACCACCAGCACCATCTGGGAAGCAGAGAGAGAGAGCACTCAAAAGTAATAGCTATTTTCATGCTCAGAGCCCTGGAGTGCTTAGAATGCAAGTTCAGTGGGTCCGTTAATAATCATTGCAATTAATAATGTTTAACGCTGGGGACTTCCCTGGTGGTCCAATGGTTAAGAATCCATCTGGTGGTGCAGGGAACAAAGGTTCAATCCCTGGTCAGGGAAATAAGACCCATATGCCAAGGAGCAATGAAGACCCTGCCCCACGACTGCTGAGCCCATGCCGCAGAGCCCATGGGCCACAGCTGGAGTCTGGGTGCCACAGCAAAGGGTCCCGCAAGACTCCTGTGTGCCTCGACTAAGACCCAATGCAGCCTAATAAATAAATATTTCTTTAAAGTCACTTAGATAAAAGAGGTGGCAATACAGAAAATTTGATGATAGGAATTATTATTTTTAAGGTGCTAAATGAAATTCTGATTGCTTGTAAAAAGAGTGTATCCCTTAGAAATATCCTTGAAATATTTACAGATGTAGTAATGTATGGTACAAGGAATTTTCTTTCCAGTAATGAGTAGAGATGACCCAAACTGATCCATAAATTGATAACTCTATAAGTGGATGATGCATATATGAAGATACCCTCTACTGTTCTGTCTGCTTTTGCATACACGTGAAATTTTTGTAATTAAAAACACAGGGTGGGGGCGTGGAATTCCCTGGTGGTCCAGTGGTTAGGTGTCTTTTCTTTCACTGGTGAAGGCTCGGGTTCAGTCCCTGGTTGGGGAACTAAGATCTCACAAGCCATGAGGCCCGGCCAAATTTTTTTTTTTAATTTTTTAAAAAAAGTTTTTAAACCTATTTTTGAGATAGAGAAAATTGGTCATGAATTAGGTATTTCTGAAATTCAAGAACTATTGTTAGTTCTTGAATGTTAGGTGTGCTGATGTAATTAAAGCTACTTTATTGAGTTTTTAATCTTAGAGATTCATATGAACAAAATTATAGGATGAAGGGAGTGCACTGTTGACAGTGGGGAGATGGAAAAACAAGACTGGCCTTTTATTCATAGTGATTGAAGCGTACTGTAAATTACAGATTAATTTCTAGGAATTGATATGATGATCCTCTAGTCTCATTTCAAAAAATATTTTGACCAAAATGTGTCCCTGTGATGCCTTTTTTAAAAAAATTTGATTTATTGAAGTATGGTTGAATTACGATGTTGTGCTAATTTCTTCTGTAGAGCAAAGTGATTCAGCTAAATAATGTATATGTTCTTTTTTTATATTTCTCTTCCATATGGTTTATCACAAGATATTGACTATAGCTCCCTGTGCTATACATAGGATCTTGTTGTTTATGGAGCCTACAGATAATAGTTTCCTTATGATGCTTTTTTAAAGGCCTACTGCTTGAAGGCAAAAAAAAAAAAAAAAGACCAAATAGCCTATTATTGTTCTCTCTGATCGTTTAGTGCTCCTCCCCTCCTGTACTGTGAACGTGTGCTCCTGGGCTGTCCCCAGCTCCGCAGGGTGACGTGGAAGTGGTCACAGTCATTCTCCAAAACCCTGCCTGCTCTCTCTTTTTTTAATTGGAAGCTAATTACTTTACAATATTGTGGTGGTTTTTGCCACACATCGACGTGAATCAGCCACGGGTGCACACGTGTCCCCCCATCCCGAGCCCCCCTCCCACCTCCCTCCCCACCCCATCCCTCTGGATTGTCCCAGAGCACCGGCTCTGAGTGTCCTGCTTCCTGCATCAAACTTGCAATCGGTCCTCTGTTTCACATATGATAATATACACGTTTCAGTGCTATCCTCCCAAATCGTCCCATCCTCGGCTTCTCCCACAGAGTCCAAGTCTGTTCTTTACATCTGTGTCTCTTTTGCTGTCTTGCATATAGGGTCGTCATTACCATCTTTCTAAATTTCATATATAGGTGTTAATATACTGTAGTGCTGTTTCTCTTTTTGACTTACTTCACTCTGTATAATAGGCTCCAGTTTCATCCATCTCATTAGAACCAACTCAGACGTGTTCTTTTTTATAGGTAATATTCCATCGCGTATACGTGCCACAACCTCCTTATCCATTCGTCTGCCGATGGCCATCTAGGTTGTTCCCGTGTCCTAGCTATTGTAAAGAGTGCTGCCGTGAACACTGGGATACAGGTGTCTCTTTCAATTCTGGTTTCCTGGGTGTGTCTGCCCAACAGAGGGATTTCCAGTCTCTTAAGGGATCTCCACACTGTTCTCCACAGTGGCTGTACTAGTTTGCATTCCCACAAACAGTGTAAGAGGGTTCCCTTTTCTCTATACCCTCTCCAGCATTTATTGTTTGTAGACTTTTTGATGGCAGTCATTCTGAAAGTACAAAACCCTGCCTGCTCTTTATTGTTCTTTGAAGCCTTTAAGTTTAGGAGTTATTAATCACCCAGCAATAGATGACTGATACATCAGGAGTAAAGGTTTAGGGACATCCCTTGCAGCCCAGTTATTAGGACTCCATTCTTCCAGTGCAGGGGGCATGGGTTTGATCTCTGGTTGGGGAACTAAGATCCTGCATGCCAAATGGACAAAAAAAGTGGGGAGAAGTAGGTAAAAGTTTCCCCCAAGATGCTAGAATTCCTTTGTGAGCTGGACTACCAAGGACTGAGACCTCTTAGGAGTGAAGTTTTGAACAAATTAACTTTGATGCTGGCCAAAGACAGGGGGATCTCAGCAAGGGTAGTGAAAAGGGAAGTGATAAATGTCAGCTCCAGGCTTCTGACTGTAGAATGGGGACTGTAGACAGTGCCTACCTGCATTTCCTGGCATTCTGTGCCATTTCAGTGTTATTTTTGAATGTTTTCATCTCTTTCCTCTTCCTTTTTCGCATTATTAGTGGCTCAGACAGTAAAGAATCTGCCTACAATGCGGGCGGCAACCCAGGTTCGATCCCTGGGTCAGGAAGATCCCCTGGAGAAGTGAACGGCAACCCACTCCAGTATTCTTGCCTGGAGAATCCCATGGACACAGCTACAGTCCATGGGGTCACAAAGAGTCGGACACAACTGAACGACTAAAGTACACATTCATAAGGTGAGTAGGTGCCAGTTAGACTTCTCTTTGGTCCACAGGTTACAAAACATTGAGATGGGATTGAAGAAAGAGGACACTCCCAGAGGCGCTGGACTTGGACCTCTTGCAGCACTTGGACCTGAGAACGAGGAGTGTATCCTGTGTTGGGTGTGACATGATGGTGGCGTCACTGTGATGGGTGGGAACATCCTGATGGATGGGAAAATATTAAATAGAAGTGAAAAGATGTATGCATGTGAGTACTGGGCAGCCAGATGGTGCATGGTGGATGTGGCAGGACCTGGGCATTATCCTGGAGCCAGGCTTTTCTTCCTTGGGGGCAAAAGAATTTTTAGCAGGGATGACATTTCCCAGCCTGCACTGCAGCTTGAGTGGTCACGTGATGAAAATCCGGCCAGTGGAATGTAAGAAGTGTGATGTTTTCCCAGGATCCGGGAGGCACACCCTCGGCTCCCTCTCCACTCTGTTTCTTCATCCTCTGCTTAGAACTTAGACGTGCTGGCTAGAGCTCTAGATTGATACCCGAAGAAGGAGCTGGGCCCTGAGACTTCACAGATAAGAGGAAGGTACCAGCCTGAACTATTTACCTCTGGGTTTGGAGACACCAGAGAAATCAACTTTGATCTCCTTTAAGCCATTGTCCCTGGAGGTCTCTGCCACTGGCACTGAACCTTCTCCGAGCGAATCCAGTAGATGCCTTTTGGTTTTGCCAGGCCAGCCACAGCTTCCTGTTCTTTTATGGGGTGTGTGTGGGGGGAGACTTCCTCTCCCTCATTCCTTGGGGTTCTGGTGGGCTGTGAGTCACTGGGCTCCTCCCTTTTCCCCAGCAGGCAGGCAGGCACCCAGACCAGAATCCGCCTCCCTTCGCCAGGAAGGGCAACCTGGGAGGAGCAGGACAAGGTCCTCGGTTATGTGGGAATAAGTTATTGTGATGTCTGCCTCCCGGAGAAGATCCTTGAGGGCCCCAGGGTGGCCCTGCCTGAATCATGTCCTTTCTGAGTCCCAGTTGCTCATCTCTTCCTGTCACTCTCTGAGCTCCCCTAGTATTTTTCCCTTTTTCTTTTCCTTAATCCAGAGTAGCTTTCGGTTGCTTGCAGCCCAAGAGCCACAGCTGCTGCCGTTTTCCGCATGCTCTTCACTTCTCATTCTTTGATCTCAGATTGTCTGTCCCTGGAATCCCCGAGGCTCTGTAGTCACCATAGATCCTCTGGGACTTCCTTGGTGGTCCAGTGGCTAGGGCTCCGAGCTCCTGATGCAGAGGCCCTGGGTTCCATCCCTGGTCAGGGAACTAGATCCCCCGTGCCGCGACTAAGATACTGCGTGCTACAACTAAACAAATAAATAAATTATGATACAAATAAACTTATTTACAAAACAGAAATAGACTCACAGGCATAGAAAACAAACTTCTAGTTACCAAAGGGAAAAGAAGCTAAGGAAGGGATAAATCAGGAGTTTGGGATTAGCAGATAGAACTACTATATAAAAAACGTAAACAATACAGTCCTACTGTATGACACAGAATTATATTCAATAGCTTGTAATAATAAAAACAATATGAAAAATAATATACATGTATATTCTTTATTAATCCTTATGAATCACTTTGCCGTACACCAGGAACTAACACAATATTGTAAATCAGCTGTGCATGTGTGTGTGTGTGTGCGCGCGCGCGCCAAGTCGCTTCAGTCGTGTCCAACTCTTTGCCACTCTACAGACTGTGGGCCTCCAGGCTCCTCTGTCCATGGGATTATCCAGGCAAGAAAACTGGAGTGGGTTGCCATGTACTCCTCCAGGGCATCTTCCCAACCCAGGGATGGAACCCTCATCTCTTATGTCTCCTGCGCTGGCAGGCAGGTTCTTTACCACTAGTGCCACCTGGGAGACCCTAAATCAACTGTGCTTAATTTCAAAAATAATAAAAGAGTTAAACTCATGAAAGTAGGGAATAGAATGATGGTTGCCAGGGGATAGGGCAAGAGGGAGGCAGTAGTCAACGGGTGCGAAGTTTCAGTGATACAAAATGAACAAGTCCTAGAGGGCCGCGTACATAGCCTAGTGCCTGGAATTAACAGTACTGTATTGTATGTGTAAAAACTTGCCAAGAGTGCAGGTCTTATGTTAAGTGTCCTTTTAACAAATAAGAATAATAAGCAAAGGAGACGGGATTTTCCCAGTGGCCCAGTGATTAAGACTCCACATTTCTACCACAAGAGGTGTGGGTTCAATCCTAGTCCGGGAACTAAGATCACACATGCCTCTCAATGCAGAAAAAAAAAGTAAGAGTGGCAGGGGGAATTTTGGAGATCGTGGATATGTTTAGCGCATAGATGGTGGCGATAGTTTGGTAGGTGTACGTTTGTGTTCAGACTCATCGAGTTGCATACACTGAATATGTTTAGCCTTTCATAAAGCAATCATACTTCAATAAAATGGTTCAATAAAAATTGCTTCACAGAAAATGTAAAAAAGGACTGGAGAAGGGAATGGCAAGCCACTCCAGTATTCTTACCCAGAAAAATCCCATGGACAGAGGAGCCTGGCTGGCTACAGTCCATGGAGTTGCAAAGAGTCAGACACGACTGAGCAACTAACACTTTCACTTTCATGGCAATCATACTTCAATAAAATGGTTAAAATTTTTTAAAAGAGGGACTTCTCTGGTGATCCACTGGCTAAAACTCTGAGCTTCCATTGCAGAGGGCACGGATTCGATCCCTGGTTGGGGAACTGAGATCCTATGTGCCACATGCCACCTGGAACAACTGAGAAAGATAAATAAATAAAATAAAAATAACTAAATAATTGATTGAATAGGGTGAGCTCTCTGGTGGAGGGAGGCTCAGAGCCTCCATGCCCCGTCCTCACGGACCCTAGACTCTCCACCCTCCCAGCCTGGAAGTCTGTTCCCTATCCCAGAGCTCCTCCCACCTCTTCCTTTCAGGTTTTTATCAACAGGCAGAGCTGATTAAAGCACATCTCCAGTCCCCATCTATCTCTGGAAGGCTGGAGTTGGTGCTGAAGATTCTAACCCGCTAATCACAGTGGTAGGTTTTTCTGGAATTCAGTCCCCACCGAGAAGCTGTCTAGGGGCCCAGGCCTGAGCCACCTCATTAGCATAAAGTCAGACACGGTGGAAAAGGTCCCCTTATGAGTAACCAAAGACACTCCGATCCCTCAGTGAATTCCAAAGGTGTTAGGCGCTCTGGGCCAGGAGCTGGGGACAGCGACCACCTCCGCTTTGCGTTACGCCTCACTTCCTCAGGCAGGAAACCGCAGCTGATGCGGGCCATCGGGTGCACCCTCAGCTGGGGCTGTCTTTCTGAGCACCTGGGGCCTTTTCCCACAGCCTGGGGCTTCCTTGCAGTGTGGCAACTGGGTTCCAAAAGCAAGCTTGCAGGAGATCCCAGGCTGACCCACTTCTCAGGGGGAGGGACTATGGGTCTCGTTTATCAGTGGGAGTGCGTCACTATCACTCTGTAGGAAGGGCCAGCTTGGAAAATATTATCTGCCACAACCATGGAAACCCAATTGACACCTGTCCTTTTACTTTTTAATTGTGTTTTTTTATTAAAAGCCTTGACACGTGGCAAATGGGATCTTACTTTCCCAACCAGGTGTGGAACCTGCACCCCTTCATTGGAAGCATGGAGTTTTAACCCTGGACCTCCAGGGTAGTCCCAACACCTGTCCTTCTACTATTTTTTTAATTTTTAAAAACAGTTAATTGTATCTGTTTGTTTTTGCTGCGCTGGGTCTTCCTTGCTGCATAAACTTTTCTCTAGTTGCGGTGTGCAGGCATTTCATTGTGGTGGCTTCTCTCGTTACGGAGCACAGGCTCTAGGGTGTGGTGGCTTCAGGAGTTGCAGCTCCTGGGCTCTAGAGCGCAGACTCAGTAATGGTGGTGCATGGGCTTAGATGTCCTGGGGCAGGTAGGATCGTCCTCTATCAGGGATCAAACACGTGTCTCCTGTATGGGCAGGCAAATTCTTTACCAGTGAGCCACTAGGGCCTTGGTATTCTGGAAGCTCCTTGAGGGCGGGAACCATATCTTTAAAAAGCTGGCTTAAAACTCAACATTCAGAAAACTAAGATCATGGCATCCAGTCCCATCACTTCATGGAAAATAGATGGGGAAACAATGGAAACAGTGACAGACTTTATTTTCTTGGGCTCCAAAATCACTGCAGATGGTGACTGCAGCCATGAAATTAAATGAGGCTTGCTCCTTGGAAGAAAAACTATGACAAACCTATCTTTAAAAATTTATAATAAAAGAATAAATACATAAAGTAGCTTTGTGTAGAGACTAGGACAGCAGCCCCAGGCATCAAAGGACTTTGTTCACAGTACCATTTGCCAGAGATCTAATCCGCATGTAAGTTAAATAAGCAGGGTGACAATATACAGCCTTGACGTACTCATTTCCCAATGTACTCATTTCCCAGTCTGGAACCAGTCTGTTGTTCCACATCTGGTTCTAACTGTTGCTTCTTGATCTGCATACAGATTTTGCAGGAGGCCGGTAAGGTGGTCTGTTATTCCCAACTCTTTAAGAATTTTCCAGTTTGTTGTGATCCACATAGTCAAAGGCTTTGGCGCAGTCAATGAAGCAGATGTTTTTCTGGAATTCTCTGGCTTTTTCTATGATCCAGTGGATGTTGGCAATTTGATCTCTGTTTCCTCTGCCTTTTATAAATCCAGTTTGAACATCTGGAAATTCTTGGTTTATGTACTATTGAAGCCTAGCTTGGGAATTTTGAGAATTACTTTGCTAGCATGTGAGATGAGTGCAGTTGTGCAGTAGTTTGAACATTATTTGACATTGCCCTTCTTTGGAATTGGAATGAAAACTGACCTTTTCCAGTCCTGTGGCCACTGCTGAGTTTTCCAAATTTGCTGTCATATTGGGTGCAGCACTTTCACAGCATCATCTTTTAGGATTTGAAATAGCTCAGTTGGAATTTCATCACGTCCACTAGCTTTGTTCATAATGATGCTTCCTAAAGCCCACTTTTCTTTGAACTGCAGGTTGTCTGGCTCTAGGTGAGTGATCACACCATCGTGGTTATCTGGGTTATAAAGATTGTTTTTGTGTAGTTCTTCTGTGTGTTCTTGCCACCTCCTCTTAACATCTTCTGCTTCTGTTAGGTCCCTACCATTTCTGTCCTTTATTGTGCTCATCTTTGCATGAAATGTTCCCTTGGTGTATTATATTTTCTTGAGATCTCTAGTCTTTTTTTCTAGTTTTTCCTCTATTTCTTTGCATTGATCACTGAGGAAGGCTTTCTTATCTCTCCTTGCTATTCTGTGGAACTCTGCATTCAAATGGGTATATCTTTCCTTTTCTCCTTTGCCTTTTGCGTCTCTTCTTTTCTCAGCTATTTGTAAGGCCTCCTCAGACAACCATTTTGCCTTTTTGCATTTCTTCTTCTTGAGGATGGTTTTGATCACTGCCTCCTGTACAATGTCATGAACCTCTGTCCATAGTTCTTCAGGCACTCTGTCTATCAGATCTAATCCCTTGAATCTATTTGTCATTTCCACTATATAATCATAAGGGATTTGACTTAGGTCATACCTGAATGGTCTAGTGGTTTTCCCTACTTTCTTCAATTTAAGTCTGAGTTTTGCAATAAGGAGTTCCTGGTCTGAGCCTCAGTCAGCTCCCGGTCTTGTTTTTGCTGACTGTATAGAACTTTTCCTTCTTCAGCTGCAAAGAATATAATCAATTTGATTTCGGTATTAACCATCTGGTGATATCCACATGTAGAGTCATCTCTTGTGTTGTTGGAAGAGGGTGTTTGCTATCACCAGTGTGTTCTCTTGGCACAACTCTGTTAGCCTTTTCCCTGCTTCGTTTTGTAATCCAAGGCCAAACTTGCCAGTTATTCCAGGTATCTCTTGACTTCCTATTTTTGCATTCCATTCCCCTATGATGAAAAGGACATCTTTGTTTGGTGTCAGTTCTAGAGGGTCTTGCAGGTCTTCATAGAACCATTCAGCTTTAGCTTCTTTGACATTAGTGGTTGGAGCATAGACTTAGATTACCATGATGGTGAATGGTTTGCCTTGGAAACAACAGAGATCATTCTGTTGTTTTTAAGATTGCACCCAAGTACTGCATTTTGGACTCTTTGTTGACTGTGAGGGCTATTCCATTTCTTCTAAGGGATTCTTGCTCACAGTAGTAGATATAAATGGTCATCTGTAGTAGTAGATAAAATGGTCATAATAGGTTTTCTTATTATTAACAATATCAATTTTTATTATCCACTGTGATAATAACATGGGAATCCCTGATGGCTCAGTGATAAACAATCTGCCTGAAATGCAGGAGACTTGCATTCAATCCCTGAGTGGGGAAGACCCCTTGGAGAAGGAAATGGCAACCCACTCCAGTATCGTTGCTTGGAGAATCCCATGGATAGAGGAGCCTATTGGGCTATAATGGGGGGGGGGGGGTCGCAAAGAATTGGACTAAGCGACTAAATTACCAAATTACTAAATTACTAAGCGACAACTTAGCGACTAAATTACCACCATGATAATAATACGTATCCCTCCATACCCCTTGGAGGAGGAAATGGCAACCCACTCCAGTGTTCTTGCCTGGAGAATCCCATGGACAGAGGAGCCTGGCAGGCTACAATCCATGGGGTCACACAGAGTCGGACCTAACATGCATGCCAGGGGGTTATCCCCATTGGATGAGCGACAAATGTATCTGCCCATCTCCATACTCATAACAGTCAGTGTGATAGCTGATTTTATTAGTATGTGTAATCAACTTGACTAGGCCATAAGGTGCCTAAGTATTTGGCTAAACATTATTCTGGGTGTGTCTGTGAGGATGTTCTGAGTGAGATTAACATTTGAATGAGTAGACTGAGCAAAGCAGAATCCACTGGCGCAGAGAAGGTGCGGCAAGGGAGAATTTGCTGACGGTTCAAGCCGAGACATTGGCCTCCTGCGCCCAGACTGCAGCTTACGCCACCTTCGCTCCTGGTCCTCGGGCCTTTGGACTTGAACTAGAACTACCGGGTCTCCTGGGTTTCCAGCTGGCGGCAGATCTGGGCACTTCTGAGCCTCCATAGTTGCACAAGTCAATTTCTTATAATAAATCTCAGCCTCCTTCTCTCTCTCTCTCTCTGTCTGTCTCTCCATATTTCTCCCATTGATTCTCTTTTTCTGAAGAAGCCTAAGACAATAAACATGTCTGCATTTTTATTCATAGCATCTATTGATATATTGGAAATTATATATAAAAACAAACGCAAGAGGGACTCCCCTGACAATCCAGGGATTACGACTTCCCCTTCCAACACAGTGGGTGCAGGTCCCATTCTTGGTCAGGGAGATAAGATCCCACATGCCCCTCAGCCAAAATAACAAAACAGAAACAATATTGTAATGAATTCAATAAAGATTTTTTTTCAATAAAGATTTTTTAAATGATCAGTAAAGAATCTGCCCGCAATGTGGGAGACCCAGGTTCAATCTCCCGGTCAGGAAGATCCCCTGGAGAAGGGAATGGATACCCACTCCAGTATTCTTGCCTGGAGAATTCCATGAATGGAGGAGCCTGGCAGGCTACAGTTCATGACTAGTCAGCCTTGTTAGGGTGAAGTCCAATTTGTGGTAATAACTTGTTCAATTCAGTTCAATTCAGTCGCTCTTTGTGACCCCAAGTTCTGCACCACTCCAGGCTTCCCTGTCCATCACCAACTCCCACAGCTTGCTCAAACTCATGTAGGGACCAGATATTTCCATCAGAACTGACTCGTATGTGCCAAGCAAGCTTCTAGTGCCTCAATCAGGGAGAGAGACAGTGAGATCCAATTCTTCTCATATCCATCGCCTTCTCCACTTGGACCACTTGCGGCATCTCAAGGATCATTTCCAGCGTTATTTTGTTTTAGTTCCGGAGCTTCTGAGGCAGGCCATTCTCCATCACCTCGCTTCTCCTTTGCTGCTGAAACTGGAGGATGGAGTTTTCTCTCTTCCAATCCTGCAGCAGGGTCAGATTGAGGCCAGTACATGAAAATCCCGTGCTGTTGTGGGAGAAGCTGTGAATGCACTGATTAGGATTCTTTTGGAAGGAAATGGGAGGGGAGATGTGTTCTTTTTATTCACCAGTTTGTTGTAAGAGGGTATGAGAAGGGATAGGAGTGAACATCCGATGGAAGAGATGTGTAGGGCAAAGGTGCAAGCTGTGTGGGAAGGGGCACGGAGCTTCCGAGTCCTCTCTGGGTGCACCGCCCTCCCTCCCAGCACCTCCATGTGCTCACTAACCTCTCACAGCTTCTTATAAATCTCACCACACCTTACCATGGCCTGGCAATTCCACTCTTGGGTACTTACCCATGATATGTGAAAATGCACGTCTCAAAAGACTTTTACAAGATGTTCTTAGCAGCTTTGGGACTTCCCTGGCAGTCTGCTGGTTAAGATTCTGCGCCGCCAATGCAGCGGGAGAGGTTCTGGTCTCTGGTTGGGGACCTAAGATCCCACATGCTCTGTGTGTTAATGTTAGCAGCTCAGTCACGCCCAGCTCTTTGCGAACCTATGGACTGCAGCCCACTGGGCTCCTCTGTCCATGGGGTTTCTCAGGCAAGAATACTGGAGTGGGTGGCCAAGCCCTTCTCCAGGAGATCTTCCCAACCCAGGGATTGAACCTTGGTCTCCTATATTGCAGGCGGATTCTTTACCATCTGAGCCACCAGGGAACTGGGCTGTGCAGCCAAAAAGATTAAAACTAAATAAAGGAACACTTTTCTGATGTACACAGCAACATGAATGAATTTCAAAAGCTGGTGCTGAGGGGAAGAATTCAAATGCAAAAGAGTACAAACAGTACGATTCCTTTTAGATGACTTTTTTTAGAGCGGGCCAAAAGATCTCATTTCCTCTGCGAAAAAGATCTCAGTAGAGGTTGCCTTGGGGATTTGGGGCATTGATGGACTGGGTTGAGGCATAAAGAGATTGCCTGGTGCCTCATGGAAAAAAAAAAAAGAGATTGCCTGGGGTGATGGGACTCTTTTATACACGGAGGGTAAACAAGATTTGTGAATTCTGTTGTATGTAATTTTTACTTAAAGAAAAGTAAACTATTGAGGATTTCCCTGGAGGCCCAGTGGTTAAGACTCCGTGATTCCAATGCAGGGGCCCTGGGTTTGATCCCTGGTCCAGAAAATAAGATCCCATGCCATGGGGCATGGCCCCTCTCAAAACAAACAAACAAACAAACAACAAAAAAAAAAACAAAGAAACTATAAACCAATGTAATTAATGATACACATGTTGAATTCCTTAAGGTGAAATTTCTGTGACTTCTTTTGAAATGCCTAACATTAGATGAGTTGTTGAATAGATAAATGACCAGATAGGTGATAAAACAACTGTAATAAAATGCTATCTGTAGAATTTAGTCCGATACATAGGTGTTCATTGTCTATTCCTTTCAACTTTTCCCTGTGTTTGAAAATTTTTACAATAAAATATGGGAGGAAAAAAGAAAAACAGAAGTATGGGCAGGAGTGCCCTTCTTCCTATCCAGAAGGAGGTACTTCTGTATTGTTTCGTTGTTACTTACCAGTATCACACCCTCACGCTGTCATCAGAGTTGAACTGGTCAACACAAGCACTGTTTGTCTTTTCCTGTCCCCAGCTGTTCACCCCCCGGGGAAGTGGCCAGGAATAGGATTGTGTGCGGTTTCCAGCCACGAAGTTTCCTTGCTTCAAAGTGGGCTGATCACACTCAGCCATAAAAAGGGACAAAACTGGGTCATTTGTAGAGAGGTGGATGGACCTAGACTCTGTCATACAGAGTGGAGAAAGTCAGAAAGAGAAAAACAAACATTGTATATTAATGCGTATATGTGAATCTAGAAAAATGGTATGAGGGACCCTATCTGCAAATCAGAGACAGAGACACAGACACAGAGAACAAAGGAATAAATGAATGGATACGAAGGGGGGAAGGAGAGTGGTGGGATGAAGTGGGAGATTGGGATTGACCTATATGCATTATTGATACTGTGTATAAAATAGCTTCCCTGGTGGCTCAGAAGGTAAAGAATCTGCCTGTAGTGCAAGAGACTTGGGTTTGATCCCTGGGTCAGGAAGATCCGCTGAAGAAGGGAATGGCAACCTGCTCCAGTATTCTTGCCTGGAGAATTCCATGGATAAAGGAGCCTGGTGGGCTACAGTCCATGGGGTTGCAAAGAGTCTAACGACTCAAAAGATTAACACTTGACTTTATAAAATAGATAACTAATGAGAACCTACTGTATAGCACAGGGAACTCTCCTTAATGCTCTGTGGCAACCTGAATGGGAAGGAAATCCAAAAAAAGAGGAGACACATGTACGCGTAAAGCTGATTCTCTTTGCTGGACAGCAGACGCTTACACGGCATGGTAAGGCAACTATGGTGATTCAGTTCAGAGTCGTGTCCGACTCTTTGCAACCCCTCGGACTGAAGCCCACCAGACTCCTCTGTCCGTGAGATTTTTCCAGGCAAGAATACTGGAGCGGGTTGACATTTCCTTCTCCAGGGGGATCTTCCCCACCCAGGGATTGAACCTGGGACTCCTGCATTGCACCAGGGAAGGTGCAGCAACTATACTGTGATAAAAATTAATTAAAAAAACAAACAAAAGAACCATCCCAAAGTGGGCTAATCATACAAAAGTCACTACACTCAGGAGTTAGGGGAGGTTGGGGCAGGGGCGAGGGGAGGGAGGTGAGAGTGGAGGGGGGCGGGGCCGGGGGAGGGGGGGCCTCCCCTCTGCTGTGTCAGATCTCCCATTTCAGCCTCTCTCAGCTCCTTTTGCTGAATTTCCTCTACTGAAAGAACACACGTGCCAGTAACTTGCTGGGCTATGATAAGTGGGAGAGAAAACTTTTTCCGAGAACTTACTTGTCTGAAATTATTCCTATTTTACCCGCCCACCGGATCGATAGTTTGGCAATGAGCAGAATGTTTGGTGGAAAATCATTTCCTTCAGAATCTTGAAGGCGTGGCTCCGACAGTGTAACTGTTGGGAAACCTGAAGTGTTTATTTCCTGTTTCCATTGGACTTGGGTTTTTCTGTTTGGAAGCTTCTGGGACCTTATCTGTGCCCTTTGTTCTGAAGTTTCTCAACAGCGTGCTCTGGGGTGGGGTGATGTTCATTTCCCTGGGCTGGCGCTTGCCCTCTGTAAAATTCCTGTCCCTCAGATCTGGGAAATTTCCTTCAGTTTTTTTTTTTTTTCCATGGAGGTTTTCCTTCTTTGCCTTTTCTCTGTTCTTTCTTTTCTATTTTAGGATATTACTAGCGTGACTGGACCGCTGGGCTGGTTCTCTAATATTAGCACCATTTCCTGCTTTCTCTCTCATGTGTTTCGGGGTCTTCTGAGAGATTCACCTCAGCTTGCTGTTCTAACCTTTGCTGTTTAGTTTTTTTTCTGCTAGTTTGCTTTTAATTTCTGAGAGGTTTTGTTTTAATCATCTGAACATTCCTTTTTCTTTCTTTTATTATTATTATTTTGGCCATGCTGTGAAGCTTGTGGGGATGTTAGTTCTACCAGGGAGGGACTGAACCCCGTGCCCTTGAAAGTGAAAGCTCAGAACCACAAATTCCCTAACCATTAGGGAATTCCCTGAACATTCCTTTTTTTTTTTCTTTAAAGCATTCCCTTCTTATCCATGGATAAATTGTATTCTCTTAAGATGTTGATAATTTTTTTTTTTAAGTTTCCTTCTCCCTGGTCTGTTTTTTGCTTTCTCCAAATTTACTTTTTAAAAAAAAAAATTAATTTTTTTTGTTGAAGGATAATTGCTTTACAGAATTTTGTTGTTTTCTGTCAAACCTCACCATGAATCAGCCATAGGTGTACATATATCCCCTCCCTTTTGAAACTCCCTCCCATCTCCCTCCCCACCCCACCCCTCTAGGTTGATACGGGGCCCCTGTTTGAGTTTCCTGAGGCATACAGCAAATTCCATTGGTTATCTGTTTTACATATGCCAAATTTACTGATTTTTATTATTTTCATTTCTACCTTCTGTCGACTAAAAAAGATGTACAACTTGAAAGTTGGTTTGTTTATTTGTTGTCTTTTTTATTTAGTTGTTTTATTTATCTATTTAAGTTTTATTTGGGGCAACATGAGGACTGAAGCCCAGGAGGCAGCAGCTCAGATAGCTCTGAGAAACGGCTCCAAAGCGGCAGTGGCGGAAAGTCAATATATAAGGTTTTGGTGAAGGGGGAGTTCAATACCATGAAGCACTCGATTTACAAAAGGTTTTTTTGTTGGTCATGAGGATCTGATGTCACCATGAAGGGATTTAGTGCTTCTCTAGATATGAGGAGATGCAAGGATTGAGATAATAAAATCTGTTCCTAAAAACGTCCAGCCATCTAAAGATCTGTCCCACCAGATTCCCTGGAGCACAGAGGGCCTCACTCCACTCTGAACTCCCTCGGGGGGTGTTGAAGGTGGCCAGCTATAGCAGCGTGGGGTTCAATCTCAGTATAGGCAGATGGCAAACGCCTTGTTGTTCAGTCATTGGCAATGCCCTTGGTAAGTGCAAAGTTTTGTAGTTGACACTTCCATTCGGAAGTTCCACAGTTGTCTGTTGCTTGTAGAGTTGCTAAGCTAGGAGTTAGTGGGAAGCTCTCCAGGAGTGCGGGGCTTCCTGGAGCCCCTCTCCCATGTTGACACCTATTTGGTTTTTCCTCCCAGGCAGGACGGGTTCCTCCACCCTCCTACTCTGAAATAACCTGCCAGCAGGAGCTGTAAAGAAAGGGGTTAGGAGGGCCAGGATTCAGCCTTGGCTACTAAATCCTTTGGGTCTTGTGTTTTCCAGACATTATGCCTGGAGTTACTCCCCTTCCCCAATGCCCCCTGGCTCATGCTCTCTAGAGAGGGACCTCCAGTCCCTTGCAAAGGAAGGCAGCCACCCAGCCTGGTGCACAATCAGAAGCCATTTAGAGTGGCCAGCCTGCTTCTCTGCTTTCATTCCCATCATCCCCAGCCCCAGAGGTGCCTGGGGCCACCAGTTCTCCCAACCCTTTGTTTTCTGCTCTGGTGATTAGCTTTTCCTGCTGCTGCTCTAGGTGGAAAACCAGTCTGTCCTCTCCTTCCAGATTACATTATCTCTTGTCTTCTCCATGCTTTCTGTTCTAGAATTACATGTTTGTTTTCAAATCCCTTTTCTAAAATTCTAGTGGAATTTTGGGTAGAAGGGACATTAGATACTTGCAACTAATCATGTTCAACCTTCATGTGCCTATTAAACATCTTCCCCAAGGGACGGTAGGTTCCCTGATGGCAGAGATTCATTCCACTCATTTCACACTTTCAACATCTGGACAGTGACCCATGCCAGAATGAACGATGGGCTTTGAATGAAGGACCTAAGTCGGTATATGACTGCATACATGACAGGCACCTGAGAAATAACGATGTCGCACATTCAGAAACACACATGTTCTAGTATATGCTTAATTTTTAAAAAAGTATAGCTGATTTACAATGTTGTGTTAGTTTCATGTGTATGGCAAAGTGATTGTGATATATAAATATATAAAAATATATATTTACATATATGTCTTTTTTTTTTTCAGATTCTGTTTTCTTTTTTTGTTTTTTGGCCTATCTTGCAGCATGCAGGATCTTACTTCTCAAACCAGGGATCCAACCCACATCCCCTGCAGTGAAAGTACGGAGTCTTAACCACTGGACTACCACAGCAGGCCCATATTTCTTTTATTTAACTTTAACTTTTTGGGACCATTGTTTGCCACGTGTAACACTGCAAATGGATACTCAAGGCCAAAGTTGGAGAAGTTTTAAACTGGTTTAAACTAAACTAGTTTTCACTTAAAGCTGATTTTTCATGTGTGGCTTGTACATTAATTTCATTATTTTATATATATTGGTATTTTATAGTCACGGTCAAACCTGTCATGTACAATGGACTTTATCAGTCTAAAATAATTATCTCAACGTGGTTGTGGCACATGTTTGCTTAAAAACTCATGTCTAAAAAAAAAACCAAAAAAAAAACTCATGTCTTATCGGAATAAAGTCCATGCTCTGCCTGTAATCCAGCCCACAATTACTTCCAGGATTCTCCATCTGGAGCAGCATAGATGCCTCTGTGTTGGGACTGGAGATGGCCCTGAGCCTCTGACTTCCTGGGTTTCATTCTTTCAGTAGAAAACTCTTCTTATTCCATCAAGACCTATTCTATCCAGACCCATCTTTTAACTCTCATCTCTCTGAAGAATGTCTTTTTGTTAGCATGACAGTGTGACCGTGTTTTTTTTTTTGCCTTCTGATAAGCACCATACCTGTACCTTACTTCTGTAACCAAGCTATCCCAGAAGAGACCCCCATCCATGCCCTCTACCTGCGTTTTATCTGTACAGAAACTTTAAAGAATAATTAAAAAAAAAAGAATAAATTTAATCAGAGAAATGAGAAAATGCAGAAAGAAAACAGTCAAGTAAGACAAAATGATAGTTCATCCATTAAACAAAGCCAAGGACCTGTGGCTCTTTCTCAAGGACTACAGATAACATTCTGAGCCATGTCCTTTGATCTGTTTTGCAGATACTGAAATCCTCACCAGATAGAAGAAGTTAAGTACATGCTGCCCACAAGCACGCAGACCCCAGACCAGTTGGAACCAGAAGGTTGATGATGCTGACTCTCCATGACGTCACCACCAACCAATCAGAAGAATGTCCATGAGCTGCTCTTTGAACACTGTGACTCCTCACTACCCGCTCCAGGGTGGCTCCCTTTGCCTTGCAAAGCAGTAAAAGTTACACTTTCCCACTTCACCTAAAACTGTCGCCGTGTTTCTTTGTGGCACTGGTGAACAGAGGCCAGGTTTCGGCCACACTCTGAACACTGAGCACAAAGGGCCTGAAATCCTGTCAAATGTTTCTCTGGTTCATTTCTTATCGGTCCATTATGCAACAGCAGCACTGAAATGGTTATTCAGTTCAATTATTCACCCGAGGCCCCACCCTTTTACTTGCTCCTAGTCTAAAGATAAGAAGGTAACTACACTTAGTTGTTGAAGTTTGTCAGAGATTCCCTGGGTATTTCTACCAGCAAAGGGGCCCACAGTCAACTCAACTGTCCCGGAAACCTCAACTCCTCTTCAAGAGGGAGCTTAATGAACAAAGAAGAGATACCCTTTGCTTGGGGAACATGTTTATTCGGAAATAATGCAAAACAAAAATGCTTAAGAAAACTTACATTGAAAAGGTCTGATGTCAGAAAAATTGTTGTAATACTGAACAACAGAATGAATTATACTAAGAGAAGGCCTACAAGATGAACACATCCTTGGAAGTAACTCCCTTGGACGATCCATTATCAAAGAGGGTAAGAGAAGTGTGAACTGGTTATCACCTTGCAAGAGGACAAGGCAGCAACATATATCAAAGCTTAAAAAAACATTCACCTGGGTCTTCCCGAGTGGGAAGACTCTGTACTCCCAATGCAGGGGACCTGGGTTTGATCCCTGGTAGGGGAACTGGATCCCACAAGCCGCAACTAAGACTCTGCAAGCTGCAACTTAGACTCGGCCCAACCAAATAAATAAATAAATTTAAAATATTTAAAAAAAATCACCTCTATTAGCCCAGTAATTCCATTTTTTCGGGAATGCAGTCTAAAGAAACAAAGTCATAGAAAGTCTTGTACAAACACGTTCATTCTACCCTTCACTATCAAATAAGGACAACTGGACTGTCCCATAGCAGACAAATTGGTTAAATTAAGGCACAGGAAGGCAGAGGATTCTATTGAGAAGGAAACAACCTACTCCAGTATTCTTGCCTGGGAAATCCCATGGACAGAGGAGCCTGGTGGACTACTATCCATGGGGTCGAAAAAGTCAGGCATGATTTAGCGACTGAAGCAAACAGCCACAGGCACATATGCATAAGGGAATGAAAAGTAAGCAGCCATGAAAAATGTTCTAACAATGATTCAGTATGACTCCCCAATTTTGCTTAAAACATGTTCCTTGCCTATATATAGATGTAATTAGGAAGAAATATACCAAAATATTCGCACTTTAACAGTCGGCTAACAGGTCATTATCTCCAGAACCTGGTGCAAAGCAGTAGGAAATAGTAAACGCTCAAGGCATGAAAAATAATTATTAGAAAATGTATATGCAAGGGAGGAAAGTTCAACATATTTTTGGCTTAATGAATATTAGTTATCTTTGACTAATGGGATGGTGTATGGTTTTTATATTACTAGATTCCAAATTTTCTAGGACCTTGTCATCACCTAAGTTACAGGGATCACATAATAAACGGATTTGATTCCCTATGGCTCAGGTAATAAAGATCCTGCCTGCAATGCAGGAGCCCTATGTTCAATCCTTGGGTCGGAAAGATCCCCTGGAGAAAGGAATGGCTGCCCACTCCAGTATTCTTGCCTGGAGAATTCCACGGACAGAGGAGCCTGGCGGGCTACTATCCACGGAGTCGCAAACAATCAGACACTACTAAGCGACTAACACTTTCACCTCCCTTCAGACGGCCTCCCACAAGAGATGGTCGGGGGCTGGGGGAACCGGCTTCTGGAAGACAGGGTCCTCCTGGTAGAACCTGGGCAGGTGGCGCGGGGCGGGGTCAGGACCGTAACCCGAGCGCACAAAGATGGCGGCAGGCCCAGCCCACCCCCGAGCCCCGCGGCCTGCGGCCGGAGCCGAGCGTTGCCGAACGCTCCCGAGCGTCCCCCGAAGCCCAGAGGAGTCCGGGAGCCGCGCGGGCGGGAGCGGCCCCGCCCCGGAGCCTGGGAGCGGCGGCGCCGGCGCGGGGGAGGGGAGGCCGGATGTGAGTGGAGCGGCCATTTCCTGTTTCTCTGCAGTTTTCCCCAGCTTTGGGTGGTGGCTGCTGCTGGGCTCCGGCGTTCCGTCGGCGGAGGGCGAGGCGGCGTGGACAGCGGCCCCGGCACCCCGCGCCTTGCCGCCCGCAGCCGCGCGCCCGCCCGCCCGCCTCTCCCCGAGCTCGCCGCCTTTCTCCTTAGCTCCCGGCCGCCGCCGCCGCCGCGGCCCAGCGAGCGGCCCAAATGCAGGCCATCAAGTGTGTGGTGGTGGGAGACGGGTGAGTGAGCGCGCCGGGCCCGGGGTCGAGCGCCGGGTGCTGGGGCCGGGCGGCGGGCGGGCGCCGCGGGCTCGCTTGGGGCCCGGCCGGGCCTCTCCCGGGCCAGGGGCGCGGGGCTGGGGGCGCGAGCCGCCACCCTCCTCCGGACCGGGCGGCGCGGGCCTGGTTCCGGCTCTTTTTTTTTTTTGGTGGGGGAGGGAGGGAATCGGCGATCGGCGGCGGGAGGGAAAGTGAACTCCACCCTCCCGTTTTCTCCGGGGCCCTCTGACCGCCCGGCAGAACTCGCCCGGCGCCGCCACCCACCCTCATTTGCCTGAAGATTGGGTGGGTTCAGGGAGTTGCCTTTCTTTAAAAAAAAAAAAGAAAAAATAGAATTCTCTCTTGGTTTTCCCATTAACCTCTCGAGCTGCATTGAGACCATCCGTGGGTCCCGGCGGTCTCTGGTCGGTCGTATTGGAGGAGTCTGTACACGCACGGGCTGGTGTGGGGACCCTCAACTGATTTACCGGGGGTGCCTTGCTCTGGTACTTAGACACTTTTCTGATTTTTTAAAAAGTGACTGTTGGCTATTAAGGTGGAGAAACTTAGGATTTCTAGCTGCGAGGAGCTGGGTGTGATTAAGACTGTTCCTTTCTCTGAACGTGATGGGATCATTAAAAAAAAAAAAAGAAAAATTGGTCTCTGCTTCATGCATTAGGTATGGGGTGTCGCAGAACAGGCTCCCTGAGCCGGGCTGCCCTGTGACTCAAGGCATTTCTTTTCATTACTGTCTGTGGTGGATCCAGGCCCTCGAGGAAGACAAGACTTGTCTTATGCAGTTTTTTTTTCTCCCCTTGAAACAAGAATCTCAGTGTGATCGGAGCAAAATTGTGCGTCTCCTCATTGCTGGAGTAGAGTTAACAGGGAGGCTCCACGAGTTGCAACAAAGTCAGAATGCAACTGGCACCTATTTGGAGTCTTGTGAAGTTGAAGGGAGAGTTGTGGAATCCCTGTTCCCCAAACTTGTCATTAGGGTCAATGGTGCTTTCTTGCCTCTGGATGAATTTAGGAGATCTCGGTTTCTTAAGATCGTTGTAAATTAGACATTTGAATTTGTTTCTGTATCTAATTCAGATCCTTGAACACAATCAGACAACTGATTTTTTTTTTTTTAAAAGATGCCCTCTGTATGGTTTGTCAGGCTCACAAATGTGAAAGATTATCAACACTTCATGCTTTTGTCGAGATAATCAGAAATTGTAAGTTTCTACTTAGAAATATGTATGGTGCTTGTTCTTTTTTTAACCCATTGAAAGAAAGCTTTAATTTTGTGGAGATGGGGAGGATGTTCAGTTAATTGGTTTAAGGGTGAAATACTAAATTCATTTAAATGAAGTTTTGATCCTTCTGCTCCTGAAGTATAACATATGTCATTGTCTCCGGAACATTGTAAATGATCTGGATTTCCTTTAAAAGTTAAAAAATGCAGGATCAGTAATTCATGCCAGTTTTTTAAAAAAGTCAAATCGCTGATAATCCATTATCTAATCCTAGAATATAATCTTATTTGAAAGATTTAAAAATACAAGCACAGGATATAGTCAGTTTACTCAGTCAATAGGTACAGATTGTGGACCTCTGCTGTTTGCGGTCTAATACTTGTTGAATGCCTCCTGTGGGATCAAATCCCCACCTCACCACTTGGGTGAGCAGGTCACTCGTCCCCCAAGAGAGGTGCCTCGAGGGGAATTGTGAGGGTTCAACCAGGTGCCCGGCCCCTTCCGAGTGCTTAGTGAGTGCTGGATGCCAGTATTTCTTGATTATCATTGCTGTTTTTATTACTCTGAGGTACTGCTATGCTCTGTGAAGAGTGTTAGGCATAAAACATAGTGGCCTTGAGGTTTCAGTCAGTTTTTTAAAAGAATTATTTTTGTTTGTGCTGGGTCTTCTGTTGCAGTGAGGGCTTTTCTCTAGTTTTGGGGGGATTACTCTCCAGTTGGGGTGCTCGGGCTTGAGTAGTGGCTCCTCGGCTCTAGAACGCAGGCTCAGTAGTCGTGGCTTAGTTGCTGCGCAGCATGTGGGATCTTCCCAGACCAGGGATCGAACCGTGTCCTCTGCACTGGCAGGCGGATTCTTTACCTCTGAGCTGCCAGGGAAACCCCCTCTGTCAGTTTTTTTAATACTGTATTTGAACATTGATGTTGACATTAGAAGTGAAATGTACCTTTATGAAAAAAACCTTGAGCTGTGTTGTCAATACTTTAAATTAGGGGTGAACATAGGGCAAATATTGCTTCAGTTAGCAATCTAGATAATACTTTTTCCACCAAAAATATTTTTCTTTTTGCTTTTGTCTGAATAAAATATATTCCTTGTAGGAATATTTTTGTTAAAAAAACTGTAGAAGCTGTAAAGTGCAGGTCTAAACTTTGTGAGGGGAAGAAGTTGCTTAATGTTGTGGGATTTCAGGCAATTGGGGCAGTTTAAACAGGGAAGGCAAACTCGTTGAGGTTCCACAAATTGCAAGCATCCTTATTTTAAAAATATTCTTGGGAATTATGGTTAAAGGCTATGTCCTAACTGTATTATAATTAGCACCAATTAGCCTATATTCTTCTAATGGATTATTTTCTATACAGCAATCCAGTTGGTATTGGGTATAAAATGTGAGATAAGTTTTGATACTTTTTAATTCTGTTAATTCTTCCGTGAAGCCTGATTCTGTCCTTAACAAAGGTTTTGTGACTCTAATTTGGGGAACCTCTGTCCCCCAATTTTCTTTCAGCTTTACTTGGGTGAGACAGCATCTCATACTCAAATATTTATGAACTTTTAATTGTTTTTTTTTTTTTTTTTGACTGCTTGATTTGGGGCTGGGGGTGAGTGACTTAACCTCTCCCCCCATTTTATTCCAGATACTAGAGGTTTCCGCAGCCCAGTGTCTAATTTAGACATTGCTGTCCAGGAATTTTTTTAGTTGAGCTTGATAAATGCCTTCCATGATGTCATCTTGATAGGAATGTATACTACTGGTTCCTGCCCACTTCATTGAACAAGCAGCCGTGGATGATCCATGAGTTTGTTTCAGCTCTTCGGGAATTGCCTTCATGTGTTTTTATCTCGAATTTACGTTTAGTATTTGATCTTTTTTTTTTTTTTTTTTTAGTACTTGATCTTGGTTGGTACAGTTATATTGTATTATATATATATATTTTAATTTCAGATGATAATTAATGCCAGCTAAATGTTTGGGGTTAGGTTCAGTGGAGGAGTGTCAGGAGTCCCTTCTGAGAAACCTTAAAGCCACCGTTTACACTCTGTCTTTTGTATTAGTCAGCTGATGTCTGTACTCTCACCTCTGCATCACCAGGAAGCTCTAACTTAAAATTGTAGTCTTCCTACAAAGGGGGTGTTTCACCAGCAATCCTGCTCCCAGGGCAGTTAGCACATATCACCAGATGGAACTTTTCCCTCCATCTTCTTGATGTGAAAAATGTCAAACATGGAAAAGCTGAAAGAATAATGCGTTGATCTCTCACATACCAACCACTTAGATTCTGTAATCAACAGTTTGCTCTATTTGCTGTATCTCATGGGAAGTTGTTCCCATTTGGGGGCAATAGTTTAAGAGGATTTGATAACAGAAGTTGATTTTGGAAGGAGAATGGGGGTAATACGCAGATATAAATTCCTGATTTTGAACTCTGCATCTTTAGCTGACACATGTAATAAGCTACCCCAGGGTTAGGCTGCTAGATGGTTCTAGGGCATTGTTCAGTAATGGCTGCTTCAGATTCAAATTCTGTCAGAGGTAGCATCTTCAGCCTTGAGTGTTCTAGTAACTTCAGTGTTTAGCATCTGAACTTTTTGGAGTCTCCCATGGTGTTAACAACTGGCTTTCTGTTAGTTGGTTGGGGATGTCTCCTGTTGGTGGCAGGACGTCAGGGGCATTGCTGCTAGGGTTTTGCATTTTGGTAGCACTAAATTGCTCTGTTAATTCATACAATTTTTGAGCTTACTCTCTGGGTAATTATACCTTTAGGATTAGTGTAAAGAGTCCCCAAATCCCATTTCTCAGCACAAATCGAGGACTTCGATTCAGGGTCTTTCGTTAATGCATAAGTATTAGTATATTATATATTTGATACTTAAAATTCATGTTCCGTCCTGTTCTGTTAATTTGTTCTTAAGATCCTAGGTGTTCTTAGGGATCGGGGGATTGGAAGGTGGTGAAAAGGAACAAACTTCCTGTTATAAATAAGTGCTAGGGATGAAATGTAGCAAATGATAATTAACACTGCTGTACCTTATAGATGAAAGTTCTTGAGAGAATAAATCCTAAGAGTTTCCATCAAAAGGAAAAAATTTTCTATTTCTTTTATGCTGGCTCATTAAGAGATGATGGATGTTCCCTAAACCTACTGTGGTAATCATTTCCTGATGTATAGAAATTAAGCACCTTAAACTTACATAGTGCTGTGTGTCAATTACACCTCAATAAAACTGGGGGAAAAGAGCTATATACTTCAGGCAGCAATACAGGCTCCTTATTTAGGTTTACAGTAGTCACTGGAGAAATCTGTTTTTTCTGCCCTACTGAGAGAACAGTGGGTTTGTTTTTGTTGTTGTTTTTAATGCAATGCAGAATCTTCTTGTTTTTCAGTTTCCTGGATTTTTTTTTTTTTTTTTGGCTGTTCCAGGCAGCATGTGGGGATCTTAGTTCCCGGATCAGGGATGGAACTTGTGCCACTCGGCAGTGGAAGCCAAGTCCTAACCACTGGACTGCCAGGGATAGTCCATCCCTATTTTAATGGGAGGAAATTGCGAGTGTTTCCGAATTTATTGATTTCATGTGCTTATATGTGCTCAGTTCCTGTTAGATTAAAATGTTGTGGTGGTTTGCTGTCACTTAGAACCTGGAAATAAGTATGTTCTATCTACCTTGTCAACTTTCTAACCAGTAAAAGAGCTAGTAGCAGTTGTGATTATTTATCACAAATAAGTAAAATACTCCTTAAATTTCAGAAGCATGCTTATGTGAATGTTCTCCCAGTAGACTCATGCCCCCTTTCTAGTTACAGCATTTTTCAAAGATTAAAAAGAAAAAGAGGGGGAAAAAAGATTACAAAGTGAGTGAACTGAGCAGTTATATGTATAAAATTGGAAATTCCAAAGTAAATAGTAGCTTCAAGAAATTCCGCAGCAGCCAGCGTCAAGTGAAAGGCTAACCAGATGCCGTTTCCATTCTTCCTGTGGGAGAAGCGTGACTTTGTCTAGAGCTGTTGTTGACTGTGGCCTGTAGCTTGTAGCATTTATTTGTGGAGTGTGTTTAAAAGGAGTGAACAAACACTAATGGGAGGTAAATAACCCTTTTCTTTCTTTTTCTCTGTTTTTAAAATTAAGTAAACATTTAAATCAAAAGTTGGACATGTACTTATTTAAGTCAGAGCTTTATACTTTACTAATTTTCTTAGAGAACGCATGTCTATATCTAAAGGATGATTGGTGATAAAATTCCCAATCACTATCAGGTGATACCAGTGCCTTGGGGTCCTTTACAGCGAAACCTTGCGAAAGATGAAGCCTCAGCTGAAGACCCAGTTTCGGGAAAAGAGATTCTGGCAGATTTAAAACAGTTGGTGTGTGTAGTAATGTTCCTCATACATAGGAGAGCCTTCGGAGGGATCCGGAAGTGAAACTGTGATGCTTTTAATGCCACATTTAAAACCTTCGGAGCTGCTTCCCTGCGACTTTAGGAGGTGATGACTATTAACATTTTTACACGACAGCACTTTCAGGTGTGAAAAGATGATCACTCTTCACAGCCTTCAAGTGCGCTCTCCCCCTCAGCTCCCGCTGCAACCCCTGAGTGAGCTGTGTTTATCCTGCCTGACAGCCCTCTCCTCTGCACCCTGACACCCCCGCCGCGGTCCAGGCCACAGCATCGCTTCCTGGGACAGAGCGGCGGCTGCTTCCTTCTTTCTGCCCCCAGTCTCAGCCTCTTCAGTCCTCTTCCCACATTGCCCAGAGAGGCTGCTTCTGAAAATGCAAATCTAATGATTTCTTGGCAACTAAAAATCTTCTGTCACTTCCCAAGTAGTATCAAGTTCCAGGTCTTGAGAAGAAGTGACAACGTCCTCAGACTTCCCTTTGCCACTTCCCCCTTCTTTCTTCAGCCTTCAGTTTTACTGGCCTTCCTGCAGTCTGGGCCTCCCTACATGCTGTTGCTTTTATCTAGAATGTTCCTCCCTTCCGTGTCCCACTCAGTGATGTTGCAGCCTCCTCTGCCCCCAAGACAGGGCTAGATCCCTGCGCTGTACATTTCCAGAACATCTTTAACAGCATTCATCACATCTAAAATGTTATGTAATGGACACGTGTCTCGTTTTTTAGCTTACTAAAACTGCATGAGTTCCATGAGATCCTGTTCATGGCAGTGTCTTTAGCACCTAGTATACTTGCTGGCATACCATGCAGTTTGTTGGTGTAGACTGAAATTGAATCAGTGTTCACAATAGTTTTGGGATGAAGTTGGTAGTTTTGCATCCATCTTAGAGTTGAGAAAACCAAGGCATAAGGAAGTTGAAACTTAAAAAACTCAGCCAGTAAGTGGTAGAGCTGCCTGTGGGTCACACATCCGGGCAGTGACTTTGAATCTCAGACTCCTACTCATTCAGGTTCTTTTTTTATTTTTTTAACGTCCTAAGCTTTTAACAAAATGTATGGCCAGTGAGTCATTTCTGTTTAGAAAGCCTTTAGGAGTTGGACGGCAGCCCCTGATGATGTCATGTTTGACTGTGAGGTCTTTGGGGTGGGGGAGTTTCAGCTTTTGTTAAGCCTTAATAATGTTATGAGTGAAGCAAGTATTGGCAGGACCGCCTGGGCCTGTAATCTGCCCTTGCTGAGAGGTTTTTGCCTTAAGCTAAGAGTGTAAGGAAAATAGAAAGGCACTTAACTTCTTTATGGTTGTCCTAATTGATAGTTGGTCGAGATTGAACAGCAGAGTCTTAGGACTCCTGCGCCCCAGTGTATCCTGTGGCCTTGGTGAGCCGCAGAGGAGAGCAGGGAGCTGGGCCTGTGAGGAGCACTTGTTTGGGGAGTGAGCCCAGGGACTCCGAAGCCCCCAGAGCCAGCGTGGGAGTGGTGTACAGTTCGGAGACCGTGTCGGCCAGGCGTCTGCGTTGGCTCAGTGGTAAAGAATCTGCCTGCAACGCGGGAGCCGCCGGGTTTGATCCCTGGGTCTGGAAGATCCTCTGGAGAAGGGAATGGTACCCCACTCCAGTGTTCTTGCCTGGAGAATCCAGTCCCATAGATCAAGGAGCCTGGTGGGCTACACAGTCCATGGGGTCGCAAGAGTCGGACACGACTGAGCAACTTGGCATGCACGCACCTGTTGGCTAATGGTGCAGTGATCAACTTAATATTTAGGTGATTTTGTTGTTCAGTTGCTAAGTTGTGTCCTCCTCTTTTGCGACCCCATAGACTGTATCCTGCCAGGCTCCTCTGTCCAGGGGATTTCCCAGGCAAGGATACTGGAGTGCCATTTCCTCCTTCAGAAAGTCTCCTGATTGGGTGATACCCCTCTCAAGTGGTTGGGAGCCTTTCCTCACTGCCCTGGTACCCTGTACCGGCTTGCAGTTATGTGTGGGAGGCCCTCCTGTGTTCCTACGCTTTTCTCGCTAGTTCTCTTCACAGCTGTTTGGGAGATTTACTTCACTGTCCCTGAGCCGTTCTTTAATCTGTCTGGAACATAGTGTGTTAACTGCTCGCTCCAAAAGTTTATGGTGAGGTTTGAGGGTGGGGGTGGGGAGGAGGCAGAGGAATACAGATGAATTAGCTGGCGGTGGTATGGGTGACTAAACGCTCTCTAGAGACCTGGCCTCTGGGAAGGCCGGAGGGAAGGCTTGAGGGAGGCTGCAGGGTTGAGCCACCCCTCGAGGCAGCAGACTTTGCAACAGGGGACGTTTGAGAGGAGAGCTGTGTCTGCCTGTTAGTATTCATCGGAATAACTTGAGGGTAGATTTGCAGATTCTTGATGAAAGCCTTCTAGAGGTGTTCGCAGAGGAGACGTGTTTATTTTTTATTTTTTCATTTTATTTATTTTTTATTTCATCGATGTATTTGGCTGCACCGGGTCTTCGTTTCGGCACGCAGGACCGTCAGTTGTGGCATGTGAGCTCATAGCTGCAGCGTCTGGGGCGCAGTTCTCTGACCGGGGGTTGAACCCGGGCCCTCTGCAGTGCAGCACTGAGTCTTGGCCACTGGATCACCAGGGAAATCCCGAGACTTCCCGTCTAAAATGCTGTCCCTGTGGAGCCTTGTGCTTACAGTAACTGTTTTCTCAACAACCAGTGCAGACACTTAGAACTGAAACAGTGTGAAGCCCCGGACTCTGCCTTTCTGAGCAATTCTAGTTTGTTTGCTTTAAATTTCAGGATAAAAATAGTATTAAATAAAAGGTCATAGAAACTGTTTTCTTTAATGCTTTAATATTTGATGCATACTTCCTGAATTTTCTGTAAGTTATTTTCACTGAATAATGAGAGCCAGGATTGCACTTATGTTGACTAGGGAACTTACACCATTTTTTTTCCTGTCTCTATAGAGCTGTGGGTAAGACTTGCCTCCTGATCAGTTACACTACCAATGCATTTCCTGGAGAATACATCCCCACTGTGTAAGTATTCTGAGTTAACCCGGATTAACTTGTGAGTGATATGTGGTTTTTTTTTTGGATTCCATTGACCTTTGTTCTGCTCTGCCTTTCTAAATCCTTAAGTGAAGAGAGGTGGTTAATCTTCCTCTCAGTCACTGAGGTCTAATTATAAGTTATTTGGACTTAAAAAAAAATAACTATCTTTTTTTAATATAGTTTCTGCATGATGACAAAGCACACAGCTTTCCTAATTGATTTTCAGATATTTAGGAAATGAAAGTTAAACCACCTTTGAAGTTCAGAGACTGGATAGTCTTAAGAGTTTAAGATAAGTGGCTTTCTGTGTAGAGGGTCAAGGAACTGGAACAAAAAGGTCCATTATGTTTTAATTGGCCTTTTCTGGCCAGCAGTCCAATGGTTACATGTCATTGTTGACTTTTTGGGCTTTGGAATTGAAACCAGGGTGTGTGTGGCTGTGTGTGTGGGGGGTGGCTGTGTGTGGGGGGTGGCTGTGTGTGGGGGGTGGCTGTGTGTGTGTGGGGTGGCTGTGTGTGTGGGGGGGTGGCTGTGTGTGGGGGGTGGCTGTATATGGGGGGTGTGGCTGTATATGGGGGGTGGCTGTGTGTGGGGGGTGTGGCTGTGTGTGGGGGGTGGCTGTGTGTGGGGTGTGGCTGTATGTGGGGGGTGTGGCTGTGGGGGGTGTGGCTGTATGTGGGGGGTGTGGCTGTGTGTGGGTGTGGCTGTGTGTGTGGGTGTGGCTGTGTGTGGGGTGTGGCTGTGTGTGGGGGTGTGGCTGTGTGTGTGGGGGGTGGCTGTGTGTGGGGGGTGGCTGTGTGTGTGGGGGGTGGCTGTATGTGGGGGGTGTAGGCTGGGGGGCGGATGGGAGCATCGGCTGCTGAGCTGCCGGGTCCCTTTTTGGCAGCAGACTCAGGTGGGGATGGAAAAGGACCTCTGGTGGTCACCAGGGAGCTTCCGAGGCTCCACCCTGGGCGGGATCCTCACCACCCATCCGTGCTCGGTTCCTACGCTGCTCACCTCCTGGAGCCCTGCACTCGCACCCAAGCGTCCTGTGTGTGGGTGGGTGTAAGTGGAATTACACTGTCCAGAATTTGTGGTGGGGACTTCCCTCATCTCCATGTGTAGGTAGAGCTGTTGATGACTCGGAGGTCCCGTGGTGGACCTGACTCTGCTCACTTGCAAACAGTGCAGTGCAGATATCATTGCACACGTCTTTGTGCACACGTGATTGATTGTTGGAGGAACTATGGCAAACCAGGAAAAATGGATGTTTTAAGTTTCAATAGATGGTACACAGTTGCTATTCCCAATGCTGTCACTTTGAGCAGTGGTGACGGAAACAGCCCTTTCCTACCTACTGTGGTGAACACGGGCTGAAAACGATGACCGCGGCATTTGCATTTCTGGTCACTGGTGAGGTTGAAACCTTGTGAGCGTTTCCTGTCCCTGCCGTAATCTTCTGTGAACTGCCTGTCAAAATCCCTTGCTTATTTCCCGCTGTAAATTCTCTGTACTGGTGGAACTCTGTATGAAAAATACTCATCCCTCTGTCTCTCACTTGTCTTTGAACTCATGATATCCTCTGCATTTTTATTTAAATATGCCATTCTCCCTCTTCCCTGAGTTTAGTGTCTTAGTAAAAAATATTCCCTAGTTTCCCCCCCCAACCCCTAGGGTTTTTATCACTCTAGTTTTTATCTTTCATTCACTTGGGGTTTATTTTTGGTATGGCATGAGGCAAGCACCTGGTTCTCTTGCAGATTCTTATGCCATTTTTGCACCACTGACTGCAGAATCTTGCCTCTTGCCACTGGGTAGAGGTGCAGCAGAGACCTCTTCTGTGTGAAAGCTGGTTCGGTCATGAGCTTGTATAAATCACTGCAACCTACTCAGACCGTGACTCTGCTGTCACAGCGTAGTAAGATCCTAAGCTTTGGTCTTAAGCGTGTGAAAATCAGTCCTGGGACTTGCCTTTAAAGGCTGGTGTGTTGTGTTCTGCCCGGCACCTGCCCCGGTCTCCCTTGAATGCGGGGTGTCAGTGAACCACTCCACAGCACTCAGCGCGATTTTTTCATGTCCTCCTCCTCTCTCCCTGTCAGCCGGTCGGCTTTCTGGGCTTCCTCCTCTTATAGGTAATTCATTAGTGTGTAGCAGCCTCAAATCAAACCCACGTGTGAACTCACTTCGCAGACATTGCCCAGTAGCTTCTCGGATCTGGTTTGCCTTGTGTTACTCTGCACACAGGTCCAGGGTGGATTACTGAGGCTCAGCTGGGGCCAGCCTCCGCCCAGGGTCGGGGGTGCAGGGGGTGTTCTGGGAACGCGGCCCTGCAGCCCTGCTGGGGGCCCCTAGCTGAGGGCGACTCAGGTGTGCGCGGAAAACCCAGCCCGTGGGGCTTGGAAGGGGACTCGCGCGCTTGCCTGTCTTCTGGGGAGAGACCTCACTGTCTTCTTCGTCACGGGCAGGCAGGGTTCTGGAGCCGCCAGAGACCTGTTCTGGTTAAGACACATGCGGCTCGTGCATGGGTCTCAGTGGTGCCCGCACACCCCAGCTCCCACGTCCCTGCGCTGGGCGCCTGCCCGCCCCGCTCAGCCCCAGGGGTGCCTGGCTCCGCGGCCGGAGGCTAACCGTTTTCCCTCTGTTCCACAGCTTTGACAACTACTCTGCCAATGTCATGGTGGATGGAAAACCTGTGAATCTGGGCTTGTGGGACACAGCCGGACAAGAAGATTATGACCGATTACGCCCCCTGTCCTACCCGCAGACAGTAAGGAGCCTGACTGATTTTAGTGTCCTTTGCACGTCCTGACGGTTTCATCAGTTCATGCCACCTCTCGATTTGCCTATATTGCCGTCTTTTGTGTGTGCTGAGTAATAACAAATAACATTGAATTACTTCAGTACTGAGTATCTGCCTAGATGCAGACCAGGAGTTTGTCTGCTTGTTTCTCCGTTTTGCGCATCCCCAGTATTGACTCTGGTGCTGTGCATTTACAGTCTTCCGTGTAGTTTAAGCACAGCCATGCGAAATAGGTGCAGTTTTGTTTTGGCAAAACTGCTTTAAGAACAGTTAGTTTCCTGGTTAGTTTGCTTTCTGATTGTTCTGTGCTGCAGACGCAAATTAAGCAGCGAAGATGAGGCTTCTTTAGATCAAGTTAGTAACTAATCCTATCGATTTAATACTGTTTTTCTATAAGATATATTTTTGCAGCTTTAGAACCTATATCTTCTTAAGGAGGTGGAAGTTTCAGTTTTATAATGTGTCCGCTGTGACCAGTCCGACAGCCGTTAGCTTGGGCTTGCCTGCACATCAGCTAACCAGCGGTCTCTGTACTTTGTAGTTAGGCCAGTGAGCTGGTGGCCACGTGGTCCGAAGCCACTTTTCTCTAAATAAGCAGTTGTCTCACTCGTGGTATTTCCTTCTGGTCACTCGTCTCTCGTTTGTTAAGTGTTGAAGACAACTTTGTGACCAGCCGGCCGGGGCAGTTTGCAGAGGCAGTTGAGCGAATTCCTGGGTTTCCGATCCCGCCCCGCGCGCTGTGTGACGGGGCAGGCGTCTTCACGGGCACCTGCCTGCTGCTTCCCAGGCTGGGGTGAGGCGGTCTCGGCGGAGCTCGTAGGCAGCCCCGGGCGCGTCTGCCCTCGGGCCCCTCCATGTGTTTGTGCCAGTGGAGCTGGGGGCCCCCTTGTCTCCAAGGGGGGCTGCAGGACGCAGCCTTTGGGGGGCTCGGGGTCAGGGAGACCTCCCTCAGAGGGCCAGCCTCCACCCCGAGACTGGCTTAATTACCCTTGTTCTGAGGGGTGAGTGTGAGTGAAAAGAATGAATTCATTCTAGTCTGCCCAGAGCTTGTTTTTTTGTGTTTGAAATATGGCTATTTCCAAGCAGAAGTCATTGTCTTTTCCATTTGTTTTTCTGCTAGAGGAGTTGTCAAGGACAGTTTCCTCAAGCTGTAGATTTTTGCTGATTGTCCTTTATCTGAGTTCCGGGAACAGTGGTAAGCAAAGATCAAAACCATAAACTGGGAGGCTTGAATTGGCTGACTTTTCAGGTAATCTGTGGATAAAAGTGAACTGTGATTATCTGTTAAAAATCAGCCAATTAAAAAAAATCAGCCAATAATCACCAAAAAGTTTGAATCCTTCAGTATGTTTAGGGAAGTGCTCTATACCAAGTGGCTGCTTGCTGAGTCCAGATTTCAGTGGGATTTGCATTGAGTGGGAGAGTAGGCTGCTTGGCTGGTTTAGTTGCTAGACTCTTGGGACCGCATGGACTACATAGCCTGCCAGGCTCCTCCATCCATGGAGTGGTTGCCGTTTCCTTCTCCAGGGGTAGAGTAGGATCCTCAACCAACTGGATCTGTCTGGAAGGTGGCAGGTCACTTCTGAGAAAGGAGAACTGCCTCCTGTGACTCAGGAGGTCCAGGGACGGGTGTGGCCTCTTTCTCGGAGGCAGTCACTTGCAGTGAGTCCAAGGTGATCTGGCAAGATTCCCACTCTGCTGAGCGCACTAGATCCGTGACTGATGGCATCAAGCTGCAGTGAGTGGGGCCTGAAATCCAAGCGGCTGTTGTCCTCCTGGGGCCGGGACTTAGACCTCTCACCTCTGCCTCGGGAGGGCGGTGGACCACTTCTTATGCCTGCACCACAGCGTGTGACCCACCTGCTTAGGAGCCTGGGGGCGAGCCCCCAGCTGGTTGTTACAGCCTGGCCTGCCTGACTCCTGAGGATGAGCAGGTTGTGTTGGTTACTGAGGGGGAGCCGCTGAGTGCTGAGATACTGGGGCCTGAAAGGTCTCCTTCCTTTGGGCTGGTGTCCTGCCAGGGGGAGCTGGCCCTGGACATGGTAGCTGGCACTGGATTTTGTCTCGGCAAAGAGAAACCCCTGAACTTGGTACTAAATGGCACCCGGTCTCTGGTTTGGCTGTCCGTTTTGTAGGCCTGTCTCTGGCTCATCCTCAACTCTGCCGTGACCCACTCAGAAGGGCCAGCGGGACGCTTGAGCCTTAGTTGTCTGATGCACTGCGCTTTCCTCCAGCCGTGTTTGGGTTGCAGGCAGAAAAAGGAAGGAGGAAGGAGCAGGCGGACTGCGGCGTGTTAACTAATGTAGGACGGAAGGAGTCTGTCTCCTCCATCCGAAAGATGTTCTGAAGAGCGGGAAAGGGTAGGGCAGATGTGGCAGAGGGTGTTTTGACACCAAGTGTTTGGGGCCGACCCCCTGAGTCTCCGCATCATTGTGAAGCTTTGGCATCACGTCCAGGCCTTGCGAGGACCCGATTCTGAAAGGTAGTGAGAGAAACTGACCTTCGCTCTAGATTGTAAATCAGAGAAGCCTAGGGGAGATGAAGTTACAATAGTTGTCTCAGCTGCCTTTCTCTTGATTTGAGAATTCCAGATTCTTTGTTGCTGGAGAGCAAGTCTTTCCATTTTTACGGGAACAGAGGAGTGAGTTGAAAGCATGGTGATAAACACTGGCGGCGCGGTCACTTCCGGGCGGGCCCCCACATGCTCGGGGCCTCCGCGCTGTTCTTTCAGGAGAGCAGGTCCCTGGGTTCGAGCTGCACCCCGCGAGGTTGCATCCCTCAGACCCGGCCACCTTTTGGGATAGTGTCCTGGCCAGGAGGCCTGCTGTACAGATGGGCGCTTCTTCTGCTGGCTTCAGCTGGGCTTGTGTCTGAGACCTTGGCCTGGGAGCTTTGAGGGTGTGCGGTTGCTGACGGGCGCCCTTGTTGAGGGAAGGATGCCCCTTTCACACTGAGCAGGAGCCGTGGGCTTGGTGGGCACCATGCCAGTTCTGTGGGGAAGGAGCCTGTCTGTGTCCCCCACCCAGGATTTCCTGCCCTGGGTCTCCACCTCTCTGACCTTCCCGAGCACCTCCTTGTGCCCCGTTGGCCAGGGCGATGGAAAGATTCAGCGGCGCCTGGCGTCACAGGTGTGCTGCATCAGCATGTGCTTTGGGTCCCTTGGGAGGGTTGAGACAGGATTCAGATGAAGACTAGGTAACGGGTTATATTGGCTTTCTTCTCGCTTTTTACTAAACTCAAACAAAGTTCTCGTGCATTACTAGGTTGGAGAAACGTATGGTAAGGAAATACCTTCCAGGGGCAAAGACAAGCCGATTGCCGTATGTAAAATTCTCGCTCGACCTCAGTTTCAAGCCTTACTGTTCTCTGGGCTCACTTAGTTTCCCTAGGATTTCCTGGTGAGCCTCACACTCCCTGAGTGCTTTTTATTGATCTACTCAAGGTGAGGGGTTTGGGGGACAGCCCACCTTCTGACTGCAGTCCAGCAGTCCGGGCTCTGCCTCCTGCCCCTCACGAGGGCCAGGCCTCCCCGCGGCTCACACAGCCCCAGCGCTTGGCGGGAGCGGGACTCTCCCCACGGCGGGCGCTCCTTCCTTCCTCCCGCTTCGTTGTCCGGTGCGGGGCTTGAGGGGCGCAGCTGCCTGCTTGGGAGCTCACCCGTCCCTGCTTGGGGTGTTGTGATCAGCCCGGGTGTCGGTGATTCTCGGACACGCTTGTGCATGCGCTCGCCTTTCAGTGTCGTTGATGAGAGGCTGTGGTGGGATGTTCTTCCTTCCCTTTCAGGTGCAAGAGATCAACTGGATGGAAAGGAGGTGTTAGGATGGGGACTGTGTCCATTCACCACGTAGCATAGTTTTCTAGGGAAAAGTTTCATAAACCGAGCATCTTAGAAACTCTAAGGCATTTAGGCAGATACTTAAATTTCACTTTTTGGGGAACCATGCCATGCAACATGTGGGGTCTTCGTTCCCTGACCGGGGATCAGACCTGTGCCCCCTCCAGTGGGCGTGTGGAGTGCCAGGACCGTCCCAAGTTTCGGCCTACCCGTGATTCCCTGCCGGTCCTCCAGAGGGGAACCTCTTGGTGCTGGGCTTGGACGGCAGTTCTGTAAGAAGCAGTTTAACTAGAACCCTGTGACCTTGTGAAAATGTACTTAACATTCTGATAGGGAGCTTAGTGAAAAGCGTACCATTTGTAGATAATGTTTTTTTTTTAATAGAAATATTGGCGTAGGACCCTGACTCTTGACCTTGTCCCTGTGTGGTAACTGAGCATCATGTTAATTCCAGTTGGAGTGGGAAGGGTGGGAAAGAGGCCTCTGGGAGTCTGAATTGGATGTCGCTCTGATCTGGTTGGATCCAGTCCGATCCAGTCTACATCTGAATTGGATGTAGCCTGAGTAACTCTGAGCGTGTTCTGTCCCCCACTCCCCTTCTTGGTGACAGGCGCTTCACGCGCTGTTCCTGCCTGGGGGGCCTGGCCGCACTGCGGGTGTCGGGGGCAGGCCCACGCCACGGCTGCTGTGTGCCGCGTGTGCCTGGGCTTAGAGTTTGCCCCCCGCCGCATGTAGAAACGAAGCGCCTTCCTTGCTGCTGACTCTTCTCAAAACCTCCTTGTGTTTTCTTTTTGTAGGATGTATTCTTAATTTGCTTTTCTCTTGTGAGTCCTGCATCATTTGAAAATGTTCGTGCAAAGGTAAGTGGGATTTTTTAGGAAAATATTCAGTTACATAATGTCAGTCTTGGGAAGAAATATTAAAAAATAAAATACCATTTACTGATAGAAACTTTCAGTTACTTAATTCTACTGCTTAGGCAGGTTTTGATATAGGTAATAGGTTTTTTAGGTGTACGCCTTGAGCACGCAGTGTGCTGAAGATTCAGGGTCTGATTGAGAAGTGCTGTGTTTCTTGTGACAATAATGAAGCACTTTGGAGTTGGTGTAATAAAAATGAGGACCACACTTCATACTCTGGCATATTTCATGAACTGAGTGAAGACGGGGCGGGGGTTTGGTGAGGCCCTTCAGTTGGGCCCAGGGCCTTGTCTGGTGGGGGTCACAGTGGCAGAGCTGAGGCCTGGGGTGGGGATAGTTCTGTGCTCATCCTTTGAATGTGGGGTGGGGGGGGAGGTGGGGATTTTGCCATGACTTAGGAACTCCGCGGGTTTTACCGCAAACCAGGTGGCTGGGGGCAGTCCTCTCCCCTCTCGCGCTGAGAAGTAGAGCTGTCCGGGGGGTCGTGGGTCCTGAGTCTCAGGCTGCTCATCCCGCGACAGCCAGGCGGTGGTCCTGGAGGGGGGTGAGCCGGCGGAGGGGGGGCGGTGGGCACGGGTGGCCCCCGCGCAGTGCAGCTGACGAGGGGTGCCTAAAGGAGAGTGGTGACTCCGCTCCGTCTTGGCGCCTAGTGGTACCCTGAAGTGCGACACCACTGTCCCAACACACCCATCATCCTGGTGGGGACAAAACTTGACCTGAGGGACGACAAAGACACGATCGAGAAGCTGAAGGAGAAGAAGCTGACGCCCATCACCTACCCGCAGGGCTTGGCCATGGCCAAGGAGATCGGTAGGAGACCCCCACCGTCACGCGTGCCTTCCCGTTTTCACATTGGGGTGGAGGCTGGTGTCCCAGCTGGGGAAGCCCCACCTGCCTTCGGGGGCCGACCCCGCCAAGCGGGGCCCTCCGTGCTCCGGCCGGGGCGGGGGAGCCACCACGTCCCGATCGGAGGGTGAGGCTGTGTTCCCACAGGTGCCGTCAAATACCTGGAGTGCTCGGCGCTCACGCAGCGAGGCCTCAAGACAGTGTTTGATGAAGCGATCCGGGCGGTTCTCTGCCCGCCCCCCGTCAAGAAGAGGAAGAGAAAGTGCCTGCTCTTGTGAACATCCGCCCCCCACTGCGCCCCCCAGGACCCTTTGTATGCTTTGCTCAGAGGTGGCGCCTTCGCACTCAATGCCAAGTTTTTGTTACAGATTAGTTTTTCCATAAAACCGTTTTGAACCAATCAGTAATTTCTAGGTTTTGTTTGTTTAAAGTGTAAGAGTTCAAACTTTCACATTCTATTAAAGTTCAGCCCTAAAATGACAAGCTTCCTTAAAGCCTTATTTTTCAAAGCCCCTATTCTTGCTCAGAGTTGCCAAAATACTTTGTGAACTAAGTTGCATTGTTGGGCTAAGAACACTAAGCGCTAAGCTGTGGAAAGACCTTTGTCTGGAAGACTGTAGCTTTGGAGGCAGGAGGTGCAGACCCTCGCTGACAAGTTTCAGGCGAGAAGAGCGTGCACAGCCTCCTTCCTGAAACGCTGCACCTAACGAGTCACGATGTCGCAGCCCACGTTCACTACCTAACACTGTACTGTACGTCAGCGCGCACGGGCCTAACAGCTCGCTCTTTGGATCAGTCTTTTTGATTTTGTAGTGAGATTTTTTAAAACAAGTTAGTGTTTTAGCTCTTGTGAGATTCTTAACAGAACTCAGTGCTCCCTGTGATGAAGAGTTCTGTCCGTGGGTGCCCTGGGGTGGAGTGTGTGGGACGCTTGTCATCAAAGGATGGAGACAGTATTTTGACAAAATGTGGAGATTAATTTACACTACATTGTACACGTAATCATTAAAACTGTTAAAAGCATCACGGGTAAAGGTTTTTAAAGGTTAATTTCTGTCAAATGCGGTAGATAAAGAAAGGTCGGTATTATCAGTGAGTGTTTTATTCAGCTTTTCCTTTTCCTAAACCTGCCCACCCCTTCTGAAATTGGGCATTTAATCCATCTTTGACCTGGTCATCCTCATAGTTGCTAACTTAGTAAGTGCTTTTCTTATAGAGCCCATTCTTAATGAGCAATATGCCTCCTTGTATTATAAAATCTTTCTGAATATGCATTAGAAAATTTTTTTGTAGGTTAGTAAAAGTGCACTCCTGTTTTCATGTTGCTTTACTCAACGCTAATAAGTGCTCTCCTTAGTTTCCTAGTAAACTCGGTGTAAAAATCGTGTTGCAGCTTTATGTTTTTTAAGATACTTCAGATAATTCCTAAACTGTAAGCCTCACCGTCACTGGCCAGATGACCGACACCGCACCGTGACTAACGACTGACCCCTCCTGCCTCACCGCGTGCACACGCTTCCTGTCCTTGCCCTAACCATGTTTCTTGGGGTCTGTGAGGTTCCGTCAGCCCCGTGCTCGTGCTAACGAAGTTCTGTACAACTTACCCACTGGCAAGAATACGAGCTTGGACCTTTCAACCACTAGAACAAAATTTTTTAAATTGACAGTTGCAGAATTGTGGAGTGTTTTTACATTGATCTTTTGCTAACGCGATTAGCAGTATGTTTTGCATGTATGACTTAATAAATCCTTGAATCATATGATCAGTAATACTGGAGTTCTTGAGAGCGTGGGGAACCACCGTCTAGTGTCTGCCTGCCTCACTGTAAAACCCTGGGTTGTTGGAGACGGTTGTGTTTTCATGCTGGGGGACAGGGAGTGGTCCCTCCATGGGGAGAAGATGGAGGAACCAGTAGACAAGGGGTTATGAGGGCTGTCTGGTTTCGGAGCTGGTGAAGGCCAGCGAGACTCAGGTGATATCCACACAGGGATGCGTGTGGTGGCGTCTCGGGCCAGAGCTCTGGGCTGAAGGTGCTGGTGGTGAAGCGGGCTGGCAGCTGGGTAAGGTGGAGGCTGACAGACTGTCAGACCCTTCCTGGAGCCTGAACTTAGATTGATGGCATCAACAGTGCATGTTAGAAGCGATTTTCTTTATTCTTTTTTTAATCAAAGATAATGTAGTTTAAAGACCACCTCTAAGGGTTTGCTACAAAAACTAGTCTCTCCTTTTCACACCCTCCTCAGGGGTCTATTTTGAGTTCTTTTAAGTAATTCTTGGTACTTCAGACTCCACAGTATGTCTAAAACATATGCTTTTCTCTTACTTACCAGGTCACTAGCTTATCATAAAAGGATGTAACTTGGAAACAGCCAGAGGGAACAGACCTTAGAGGGCAGGTACTGGGAGGGGCTGGGCGCGTGGCTCTCCCCACATCTCCACACCCGGCCCCTTGGGTTTCCCCACGGCTTCAGTTCCCTCACTGGCCACTGGTGACAGACGGCGCCTCCCCCCCCCCCCCCCCCCCCAAGGGCTTGGGTTAAAGCACGCGCTCTTCTGTTGCCCGTATTTTTGGTTCTCGCCAGCACTCGTGACACTCCCACCCTCAGTACACCTTTCCCGCTCCCTCGACACAGGCCTGCTGGGGTCTGCGCTGCCCTGGCCACAGAGACGCTCACCCGGGTAGGTAGTAACGGGACCTGCCCTTCTTGAGTTCGTGGTTCCTTTGGGGATAGTAATTTACCTTGTTTTCTGTGTACTTGATAATTTAACATCGATCTCTCCATCTGTTATCTGGATCTTTCAGGACATTTCATCAGTTTTCATTTCCCTAGAGTCACGGAGCCCTCTGACCACCACTTCTCTTAATATTCATCTTTTATTTTCTGGATCTTAGACTAAGGAGTCAAGTTTCTAATTTACTTTCTCATCTTGATGGATTTTCTAGAAACTTCTGGAGGAATATGTGGGTTGTCTATTTTTGAGCCCTTGTATCTTTGGAAATCACTTCACTGTACCCGGATACTTTTTGGTTGAGTCTAAAATTCCAGGATGAAAGTAACATCTCTCTGGGTTTTTTAAAAAATAATTTATTTGGCTGTGCTGGGTCTCAGTTGTAGAATGCAGGGTATTTTCATTGCCGCATGGAACTCTTCCTTGTGGCCTGTGTGAACTAGTTCTGTCACCAGGGGTTGAACCTGGGCCCCTGCACTGGGAGCACTCCGGAAGTTTCAAAAGGCAGGCCCTCCGCCCGCCCGCCCCGTGTGTCTCCGTGTCTCTCGGGGTCTGCTCGTGTCCTGGGTGGGCCTTTATCTCCAACCCTGTGCTCAGGGGGCTCCCTGTCTGGAAGCTCATCTCCCCTCATTCAGGTGTTGCTTTGGGTTTCCAGCTTTCATGCTCTCCCTGTCCAGCAGGTTTTCTTCGCTTTCCAGACTGTGGATCAGTTCTGTGGTTGCAGCCCTTTTTCCGCTCCCAGGCTATAGCTAGGAGGGTTTGAAGCTTCTCCCAGGCTTGTTTCTCTCGGGCCTTTGTCCCTCAAGCGGCTGGACGATCCGTGGTGCGAGCTTGGACACGAAAGCCGAAGGGGGACCTGACACCTAGCACGCAGGGGGTCAGGCCAGGGCAGTGTGGCTCGAGTGGCCCAGGATCGCCTTCCTTCCTGCCGCTAGGAGTGCACAGGGATTACATTTAGAAATGAAATTTATGTGGCATTTTAGTTGAAGTTTTTTACATGAGCTTTCATGTGTCTTCAAAAGCCAGAGTGGTATGCCCCTGACAGCTGCCAGGCCTGAGGGGTGCGGGTGTCCCCGGAGGTCAGAAGGTTCTGGGAGCCGTGTGGGAGGGGCTGAGGAACACGTGCTGCACTGATCCCAGTGCCCGCTTCCTCAGCTGTCCCTCTGGCCAGCCCCACCTTCCGCTTCACCCCAGGCAGAAGTGTCCGGGGCGTCTCTGCAGACCAGGTTTGTTGTCTTTCCCACCTCACCAGAAGTCCCATTCCCTCTGGCCATCCCACCTCCTGTCCCTCTGTCCCCTCTCGTTGGTTTATGCTTTTTGAAGTCCGCTTACTGTCACTTCATGGGGTTTGCATCGGGGGTGGGGCACAGTCGGATGCCCGGGCCGTGTGGGGCTCCAAGAAAACTCAAGGCTTCATTCGTGTTGTTTATAGTGAACAGAAAAACACATTCAAAATGCGACTGGTAAAACTACCCAGTAAACCAGACGTTCCAGAACCGTCCACGGCTACGCAGGCACGCATGATGTGTACCTGCTCCGTTTCTTACCTTACTCTGAGTCACTGGCCGACCTCCATGAGCCAGAGTATCCCCCAAGAACTCGAGGATGACAGAATAAGCAGAAGGCAGAAGACTGCTTGCCTCCCCCTCTGGTTTCATCTGGTTCAGAGCTCAGGGCTGAGCCTCACTCAGCGCCACTGAGGACAGAACCTCGAGCTGCGCCCTTGAAACTGAAACAGTCTGTGCAGCGGGGAAAGTCCAGTTTGCAGAGTACACCACGCCCCATGTGCTGATTCAGGCTGATCTACGCCGTCCTAAGGCAGGACCCAGTCTCCGAAACGGTGGCCCGAGGGGCAGGCGCTTACAGATCCATTAGGGTCTTAAACCTGATTCCCAGGAGCGGCAGGCCTATGGGCAAGGGTATCCTGCAGCTCTGCACACCTGCCCATCACCTCAGCGCTCTCCTAGCTCCTGAGTCTGCAAATACTGTGAGCAAAAGTACTTCTCAAGTTAGTCACATAGGAGACCCTTGACCTCTGGTAGACAGGAATCCACCTACTGGCCTTGGCGGAACCCTGGTGGGGTCCACGGTCCAAGCAGCTCCCAGTTGCCCTGGTCATGCCAGGTCCACGCTGGAGCCTCCCCGGGCCGGGCAGGAAACGCAGGCGGCCCTGTCGGACACCACGTGGTCCAGGACTCTCATTAGGATGTCTGGCATGTGGTCTGTGAGCATCTTGGGGCCGATGAGTATTTTGCTGAATTCTGACTCGTGGGACCACCTCACGGTGTACCGAGCAGCAGGGTAGCAGGAGCACCTGGCGGAGGAGACAGCCCGTGAGCACCGCCTCCCGCGTCACCCCACGGGCCGCCTCTGGCCGCTGGCGGTGACCACCGCGGGGCGGGGCTGCCCACACTCACCTCCCTGAGGCGCCTTCTTCTTCCAGGTGGATGATCCTGCCGGGAGGGTAGAGCGGTGGGTACCTGGTGGGGGACTCGAGCGGGGACTCGCTGGAGAAGCTGTAGGCCGGGGACCCGTGCGCCAGCAGGCTGTGCTCCCCGAGGAGGGGCTGCGTCAGGTCGCCCCCGTCCAGCTCGGTGGGAAGGTCCTCGGGGCTCCCTCCGAACAGTTCGTACCAGCACCCGCGCAGCAGGATCTTGTACTGCAGGGAGACCCGCGTGACTCCAGAGACCCCCTGGGACTCGGGAGCTGGCGTCTGGGGGTGGTGACCCCACAGCCACGATGCCCGGCGCTCTTGTTTCTCAGTGTGGGTCTCAGCAGTGTGAAGGCCAGGGCCCAAACTCTAGGGTCTCTGGGGCAGTGATGCCATCACACTTGAACCAATGTTTAAAAACCAAATTCAAGCAGATTTGAGGGGAAAGTGACCCTTATTCTTTTTAGGCAAGTCCGTAAACCAGTTTTTCCCTTAGAAACATCAGATGCTAATTTTTTTCTTTTTTAGTTTGCAGGAAGTGTAAGTGGTAATGAGAAAGCTTATTTTTAAGTTTAAAATTTTCTGATTAGCAACAACAACAAAGTCACAAAATGAAGATGTTAAAAAGTAAAAATCATCTCTAATCCCATCATCTAAATAAAACCACATTTTGGTATATTTTTTTTGGTCGCAGCTATGTATACTTCGTCCCCCACCCCGGCTTGAATCATATTCTGAGAGTCGATTTTAATCCTGCCCTTTAACAAAAAAAGCTCTTCAGTACATCATGGGTGGTCTTCTCTACTGGTGAACCTAAGTGTACTTGTGGCCTGAGCTAAGAGGCTCCAAATCTTTGGAGACGTGACCAGACCGGATCAGCAGAGCTGTCTGCATGCTGGCAGGGGACAGGGCTGCCCAGCCTTGACCGGTGTGGACAGCAGGAGTGCCCGGCCTGCAGCTCAGGGTGGGCACTGTCAGCCTTAACCTCAGGATTAACCTCAGAGCTTAGGTAGGACAGCCCACAGTGCGGCAGGACCAGCGCCTCTTACTCTGGCAGCCTTATTTTCTGAGCTTTGGGACGAAAGGCATCAGAATGCTGTTGCTCAGGACAGGACTAAAGATGACAAAGAGCACATGACTCAGCCAAACAGGGATGGTTCTATTGAAGCATTTAATCTGTGCTTGCTTAGCCATCTGCCTTTAGGGCGTCTCTGTGGTCTGTGAGGGGAATGGAGGAGTTTCTAGCAGCATCAAGAGCCCTGGCTGCAAGGCTCTGAATGAGAAGCATCCTCCGGGGGACCCGGACAGCCGGGTGGGGAGGCCCCAGGTCCCCTGAGTTACCTTGGGCTTGTTGCAGTGGGCGATCACTCGCAGGATCCTCCTCTTCAGATCTTCCAAGTTGGTCACACTCAACCTGTTGAGCAGAAGGCCAGACTGAGGCTTGGCACTTGGCCTTCGCCGCCAGCCTGATCCCAGCAGGGGCGGCCCGCACGCTCACCTGGGAATCACGTCCTTGCCCAGGACAAGGGACACGATGAAGGTCTTGGAGTATTCATAAAGGGATTTGCTAAAAGAAAAAAAAGCTGCTTCAGGACGGAGGCTTCCAAGAAAAAGCGAGTTAACCGGCAAGCCAGGGAGAGGTCAGTGTCCCCAGAACTCAGCTCTGTTCTCCATCCTCTAAAGGAGGAGAGAAATGAGACTGCAGTTACAGCAACTTGCTTAGAAAGTCCTAGGTGTCAACACTGGGCAGATAAATAAGGTCCTTAACCCAGTGTGGTGTCGTCAACAGTCAGAGGAAGCCAGGGAAGTGTGGACGTGGACGCCTCCTATGGGCAGGAGTGGCGCTGCGTGTCAGCACCAGGGAAGGGCGGGCTCTTAGTGAAACCGTGCTGAGATAATGCACTTGCTGTGAGGGGAGGAAATGAAACTGAAGCATACTATGCACAAAACCACCAAATTAAACAGATCACAGACCTAAATGTGAAAGGCCAGACTAAAAGGCTTTTAAAAGATATGACAGGAGACTAGCTCTGCATCCTTAGGACAGAGATTTCTTAAATAAAAGAGACCCAGAAATCATAAGAATGACAGATCAGTGTTAAAATTAAGAACTAGTAAGCTGAAGACTTAAAAAGACATCAAAGAGTGAGAGTATGTATAACACATGAACAACTGGGTGTACTGAATAGGAACACAATGCAAAAATAAAATACACAGAGAAACGGACGAAAGGAACTTCGGGAGAGTGGAGATGATAAATATATGGAAAGATGCAGCTTCATCGTGGAAATGTGAATTAAACAATGCAACACCGCTGCCCGCCCATCAGGCGGGGAAAAGGTTTACACCTGACACTGCGAAGTGCTGGTGAGAATGTGGAGCGCGATGCACCCTGGTGCTCCTGGTGTGAACAGGAGCAGCCACTACCCGGAGCCGGCACAGCCCAGTGTCCACCAGCAGAACAGACGGGTGGTCTGTGATACACGATGAAACGTAACGAGCACTTACACAACAACATTTTAAGGCATCAAATATGTGAAATAAAAGAAGTGACAAAAAGTAGAATTCCATTGTTCTAAATTTCAAAATCATGCAAATCCAAACTATCCATGTAGAGACATGGATACAAGTGCTCAAGCTGTTTTTTAAAGCAAGGGAAAGGGCTTCCCTGGTGGTCCAGGGGCTGAGACTCCACGCTCCCAACACAAGGGGCCCAGGTTCAATCCCTGGCCCGCGAACTAGATCCCACATGCCACAGCTAGGACCCAGTGCAGCCAGATAAATAAATAAATTAAAAAAAAAAAAAACATGAACTAACAAGCACTGCCCAGGATGTGGAGAAAAGGGTGTGACTTCGTGATGCTGGTAAGCATATAAGTTGGTGCAGCCACTGTGGAAAACAGTAAGGAGGTTTCTCAAAAAATGACCCAGCAGTTCTACGTCAAGGTATTTATCCAAAGAAAACAAAGACACTTGAAAGATACCTGCACCCCCACGTTCACTGTAGCATTGTTTATAGTAGCTGAGACACGGAAACAACGGAATTATCCACTAATGGATGAATGCATAAAACAGGTAAGGGGTGTGTGTGTGTGTGTGTGTGTAAAACGGAATACTACTCAGCCATAAAAAACAATGAAATCCTTCATGTCGATGTACGGCAGAAACCAACGCAACACTAGATCAGCATCCTCCAATTAAAACCTAACAAAAGCAAAAAATTTCTGCTTTTGTTCACATCAACAGGCCTGTTACTGTAAGCAACTTTAGTGTGTATTTTTAACCAGTAATGCTTATAATAAACATGTTCTACTTTGTCTTAACCTAAAAAATAAGAACAAAATCTTGCCACTTGTGGACACCATGTTTGGACCTTGACAGTATGCTCAGTGAAATGGGTCAGAGAGAGGAAGACAAATACTGTATGGGCTCACTTAGATGTGAAAACCGGAAACACAAACCAAGTTCACACAGAGAGGAGACTGCTGGTTGTCAGAGGCCGAGAGGCATGGCAGAGGGAGGGAGCTGAGAGGTGGGCGAAATAAAAGGTGCAAACTGCTGGTTATAAAGTAACCAAGTCCCTGGGAGGTAACGCACAGCCCCTACAGTTAACAATACTATCCTGCGTATCTGAAAGCTGCTAAGAAAGTAAACCTTCAGTTCTCATCTAGGGAAGAAAGGATTCTGTAACTATTTACGAGGACAGATGTTGACTAGACTTCCTGTGATCAGTTCACAGCACATACAAACATGGAATCGTGTTCACACCCATAACTAATACCAGCTCAGTTTGAAAAATGGGTCTCAGCACAGCGTCACCTAGGAGATGAAAGCTGTGGTCAGAGACCCATGAAAGCTGGCCCGTCTTTTCTCAACCAGCGATCCTTTGACACAAACTCCTCCTGAGGATGAGAAACTAACTCCGTTGCGGATAAAGTACCAGTTTATCGCTTGTAAGTGAAGGAAAAGTACCTGAGCAGCCCCCTGGGTGGGGAGAAGGCGTAGCACCTGACCTGCGGGTACAGGCTCTTGAGCATGAGGGCCAGCAGCGCCGCGGCGCCCGCGCCCAGACTGTGCCCAACGACGACCAGCCGGTACTCCTGGGGGCGAGAGCAGAGTGGGTGACGGCCGAGAGAGCAGACGGCTGACGCCAGAGGAAGCGAAAACACAAGAACTAGAATCTCACCGGTGCGATGCTGAACGCTTGGCTCAGAATCCCGTCGTTGACGAGTCGGCGGTAGACGTATCTGGCGGCCTGAGAAATGCCCTGCAGGTGCAGACACAGGGAGCTGTTGGTTGTCGGGTGCGGCAGGACCGCACGGGCCCCCCTCTGTGACTCGGTCCCCCTGGACAGGACGGCCACCCTGGGACCAGCGGCCTCATCGACTGCGCACTGCTGTGTTCCTGGCAGTTGGTGCGGAGCCCAGCACAAAGCAGGGGCTCGAGGTATTTCCATCAACCAAGAGGAGGCCTCAGGAACAGCTTTCCGAGTCAGTGGATGTCTCCATGGCTTTTCCTGGAGCCGCACAGCATTTTGCTGTATGGACGTCCCACAATTTACTTTCGCCAAGTTCCCAGGGTTGGTCAGGTTTAGATTATAAACGACTGATCTTTTAAGATGATGTTAAAACAAAATTCTGAAATCACAGACAGTGACGAAGCAGCCACCGTTCCGACAAAAGCCACACTGAAACCATCGGAAGGGAATTCTAGGAAGGTCAGTCTTTCATTTCCAAAAATAAAGCACAACTTCCTAACAAAAACAAGCTGTCCACCAAACAGACTTCTTGAAAATTGAGTAGTTCCAATTGAGGAGGGACAACCTTGTCAACCAGAATAGTTTTCGGGACGCTTCCTACGTGACAGCACAGGACGGGCCTGTCCTCCAGCCCTGGCAGCCTGGTCCCCGAGAGGATGAGCGGGGGAGATTCCACCCAAGACGGGACTGCTCTGCTGGTGCCTCAAGCTACTGCACATTCCCGAGTCTGGACTCTATAGCCCTGTGAGCACAACACAGACTCCAGCATCACCTGTGAGAAGCCAGGAGGTCTGGGCCACCGGCCACATCTCCCTTTACTCCCCCGCCTACCACGCGCTGCAATACTTCCGCCGGCTAGGCACCCACCAGCTGTCTGCCCTGCGTAGCCAGAGTCACGTGGCATCCGGACCACAACTTGGCTGGCGGCAGGTCTCCCTGGCACAGGCGTTACGGGTGACACGCCAAGAGGGTGTTCTGCCACACAGCCTGGACAGTGTCAGAGCCAGAACTCTTGCCCAGGCCAAGAGCAGGGAGCAGCTCCCACCCGCAGCCCCTGAGAAGCTGTCCTCCCAGCTGGAGGGCAGGAGCTGCCGCTGGATGAAAAGCTGGAGGCGGCGGCCTCGGCTGAGAGCCAGTCAGGCCTGCAGTGTCGCAGCACAAAACCTGGGTCTGCGGCTCAAACTCTAAGAACAGCGCCAAGACACCAAGCCCGCTAGCCTCTGAGGGTAGCTGGCTAGTTGATAGGTCTCTATAATAAATCTTAAATTTCTTATTTTCCTTCACGCCCATCTAGTAATAATTAAACTGGACTTTCCTGTGAAATTCAGGGCCAAAAAGACAACGAAGGGTTAAAGGAAAAGGATTCACATTCCCAGGACTGGCAAGCTCCTAACTGGTGGCAGAACGAAGTCCAAAAGCTTCCTCCGCCCTGGGTCTTCCCTGGAGTGTCCGGGCACACACACAAAAAGAAACCCCGAAACAACAGTAAGAACAACAACAGAAAACCCTGGAAGGAAACAAGCTGTCCAGACAGGACGCTGGGGTTCAGCCACCAGTAGCCGCGCTCTGGCAGTAACATACACTTTTACAAAAATTACGCATGCTATTTAAAAAGTGACTACTACAGGAGCAATACATTTTGGTTAAAAATCACCCTGAATGTAGAAGATCAACACAAGCCCAGCGCCCTCCACCCCGATTCCTCAGGGGTGACCGTTAGGGAACCATTCCGGACGCCCCTCCATCTGCAGCCTCGTCAGTCATCAGGAGAAAGCAAAGCGAAACCGCAGTGACGCCACCTCACCCCCCACGAGGGTGGCTCCGTCAGAAAAGTCTCGGTGAGGATGTGGGGAAATGGGAGCCCACATAGCTTGCTGGCGGGGATGTGACATGGTGCAGCTGTGCTGGACGACAGCGTGGGCGTTCCTCAAAACCTTCCACGGAGAAACAGCAGGAGACCCAGCCACCTGGCTTCCGGGTAGATCCCCCGGAACTGAGGGCAGGGACTGCACACCGTGTTCACTGCCGTGTTCCTCACGGCAGCCAGAGGGAATTCCGACACGCTGCCGCCTGAGTGAAGCTTGAGGACTCTATGCTCAGTGCAGTAAGACGGTCACGGAAGGACAGATATGGTTCCAGTTACGTGAGGAACGTAAAGCAAGCAAATTCACAGACAGTAAAATGGGGGTTCCCAGGGGCTGGCAGCTCCCACACCCCACCCCGCTTCCTCCCCATAGAGCACTGTCACAGTGAAACAAGAACTTGGTATTGTGACATCGCAAACTGTGGAAGGACCTGCAGGACGTGCTGAGTGTATGAGGGGGTCTTCCTTTCAGGAGGGGCTGTGAGGGGTCCTGCCTCTCAGGAGGGGCTGTGAGGGGGTCTTCCTTTCAGGAGGGGCTGTGAGGGGGTCCTGCCTCTCAGGAGGGGCTGTGAGGGGGTCCTGCCTCTCAGGAAGGGCTGTGAGGGGGTCCTGCCTCTCAGGAGGGGCTGTGAGGGGGTCCTGCCTCTCAGGAGGGGCTGTGAGGGGGTCTTCCTTTCAGGAGGGGCTGTGAGGGGTCCTGCCTCTCAGGAGGGGCTGTGGGGGGGTCTTCCTTTCAGGAGGGGCTGTGACGGGGTCCTGCCTCTCAGGAGGGGCTGTGAGGGGGTCTTCCTTTCAGGAGGGGCTGTGAGGGGGTCCTGCCTCTCAGGAGGGGCTGTGAGGGGGTCCTGCCTCTCAGGAGGGGCTGTGAGGGGTCCTGCCTCTCAGGAGGGGCTGTGAGGGGGTCTTCCTTTCAGGAGGGGCTGTGAGGGGGTCCTGCCTCTCAGGAGGGGCTGTGAGGGGTCCTGCCTCTCAGGAGGGGCTGTGGGGGGGTCTTCCTTTCAGGAGGGGCTGTGACGGGGTCCTGCCTCTCAGGAGGGGCTGTGAGGGGGTCTTCCTTTCAGGAGGGACTGTGGGGCGTCCTGCCTCTCAGGAGGGGGTGGGGGGGGTCTGCCTGCACTGACGCTTTCTTCACCGTGAGAAAGGACTGCCTTAGTTACAGGAAGAGAAGCACTGAGATGCCCACTCTGACACTTGTTCCAGTAAGCATGTGGCTGCTGGCAAGTTACTCAGTCGCTGTGAACCTGCTTCTTTCTCTTAAAAATCAAAAGGAACCCCCCAGGGCTTCGGGGGGGTCGTGCCAGATGGCACTGGGCAGCAGCAGCCTTTGCCACACAGAAGCGTTCAGAGAGACCTGGAGGGGAAGCCGCCCCGACCCCTGGGAGCCCCGATGGAACGTTCCGGCCTCACGCCCCGCCTCACCTTGTGTGCCCAGCAGTCCTGCACCTCACACTCCAGGTTGAGGGGCTCGCTCTCTGCGGACAGGTCTGTGAGGATGTCCTGAAAGAGCAGGGGGGAGTTTGGGGGGAGGCTGCTGGTGCGGGGAAGCGGGGGCAAGTGCCAGGACATGCCCGAGGGACCCACGGGCGGTCGAGCCTGGACACTGGAGGGGGGACACAGTCGGCCCGCGGGTGCCCAGAGAGGGGAGACTTTCGACTGCATGACTTCACTTACGATTCTTTCCAGCTTTGGGTGCAGAAGAAAGGGGAGGGTCACCTGGGTTAGGGGCCTGGGGAGTCAAGCGGGTGCTCCCCCGGGAGCTGCGGGCCCCACCTGCCGGTGTTGCCTCTCCAGCGTTTCTCGGTGAGAAGGAAAAGGCTTCATCTGCTTTTCCAAAGGGCCCACCTCACACCCTGGGCCCACCTCCCTGGGGCGGGCGCTGTCACGGAGGCCTCCCATCTGATCCCGGGAAGCTGGGTCTCCCGGCTCTGGGCCGAGCACCCCCCTCGCTCCGCAGCGGGCAGACGGGCCCCATACCTGCAGAGACATGGTCCCTCTGACGGCCACCACCACCGACTCCTTCCTGTGGTCCAGGGCCACCAAGAAGGGGAGCTCATACACCTGGGCGCAGAGAGGACGGGCGTCAGCACAGGCGCCCTCATCCGCCCGGCACTCGGTCCTCCGCTGGCGCGCGGGCCGGGGAGACACCCGCAGGAGGTCAGCACTGCGGACACCAGGGGACAGTGCCTGTGCCTGGGGAGCGGGCGTGCGTCGCAGCCAGCACAGTCTCACCTCCCCGGATCCCCTGGAGAGGGACTCTACATGTTGGCGGTGTGGGGGTGTCTTGAAAGAGCCCCCAGAGAAGACATGAGCCTTCTGCGGAAAATTGCCTTCTTTAAGCCCATCGGCTCTGTCACCGGTGATCACGGAGCGGCAGTCATCACTGGGGGCTCCGGGCGCCCGCACCAAGCAGGACAGTAGCCTCACGGGGGCCGTGAGAACACGCCCCGGGGCACTCTCATCTCAGTAGCACGGTGTGAGATGTTCTCACACCCCAGTGAGTCTCCAGTGCTGGCGTGACGTGAGAACACGCCCCGGGGCACTCTCATCTCAGTAGCACGGTGTGAGATGTTCTCACACCCCAGGTGAGTCTCCAGTGCTGGCGTGTGGGAGCCCACGGGCTCAAGTTGTGCGCTGCAATTGTGGGGGCTCCTCCTGAGCCAGGCTCCCACAGCACGGCTGTGGCCTGGGCTCCAGAGATGGGAAAGCTCTCCAGGAGATTCTCCTGAACGGCAGGCATGAGCCGCTGTGCTCCCCGAGGTTCTGGGCTCCCCGTGCTGCTACGGACCACCCAGGGGGCCACGAAGCTGCAAAGGACAGCCCTGGCACCAGGCAGACCGGCCGCTACGGGTTCACCAACCTGCCCGGCGACTCGGAGACTCTCCCGAGTGCGAGGCCCGCTGTCCGGCATGAAGAGCATAGAGCCAGACCTAGAGTCGTGAGTGACTAGCCCCCGGCACCTGTGTGGGGCACCTGCCAAGTGCAGCTCACAGTTCTTCATCAGAAGCTGTCTGCCCCATCTCACGCTGACCCGGGGTGGGCGCTGCGGGCGCCCAGGAACCCGCCGAAGCAGCATGCAGAATTTGGGGGTGAGCGTGTGTCCGTGACTCCGCACATTTTCCCAGGGGACTCATGTGTGACCTCCCCCAGAACCTCACAGAACCCAGGGGAAGGCGCAGCCCACTCTACCTTGTCGTGGAAGCTGACGTGGATGAAGTCCCGGTGCTGCAGCCCCGTCGTCTGCAGGATGGAGCTGAAGTGGCAGTTGAGCTGATCGCCTCCGACCAGGTCGTAGTCGGTGGTCCTGCGTCTGCAGCTGGAATGGGGCAGAGGTGTCGCGGGTGTGCCCGGGAGACCCAGCCTGCCTGCCCATCCCCCAGCAATAGCGAGGATTTCGCAGACAGTATTCACGCTCCGTCTGGCTAACCTCTAATGGCTTTTTGAAGACATTTATTCATTTATTTGGCTGCACTGGGCCTTAGCTGTGTCGTGAGGGATCTTTCGCTGGGGCATAGCGACTCTCTAGTTGTGGTGCCAGGGCCTGGTTGCTCCACAGCACGAGGGATCTAGTTTCCTGACCAGAGATTGAACTTGCGTCCCACGCATCGCAAGGCAGATTCTCAACCCCTGGACCAGCAGGGAAGTCCTTCTAACGGCCTTCAAATGATACTTCTTGTGTACGCTTCTTAGTAGAGTCTGGAACCCCAGTAATACTTCCCGTGTTCAAAAAATAAAGCGACAAGGATGGGAAGAAACCCTAACCTCACCAAGAATGGACAATCCGGCATCATTGCCTGATACAAGGTTCTGAGAAGGATACATGCTCCACATGGAGCATTCCTGCCAAAAAAGTGTAACCTGAACCATTCAAGAAGAAACCACGAGACAAAGGCAGAGTGAACACAGTCTTGTGATGTACGAGACTGTCCTCTTCAGAACGTCAGTATCATGAAAGATACAAACAAATGCCTGAGGAGTCGCTCCAAACTGGAGGAGACTAAGGAGGCATGACAACGAAGTGCAACACACGATCTGGATAGGAAGAAAATGTGGTGCAGAGGGTGTTACTGGGACAATTAGAAAACTGCAACAGCAGATGATGAATTTCCTGAATCTTCCACTTGTCCTGTAATATATGTCAAAGAGAGACCTTGTTCTTAAGAAATACAAGCTGAAGTAATGGGGGGGGGGGGGGCATGAGGTCCAGAACTCAGTCTCTGATGGTTTTTTCCTGGGGGGGAGGTGGGGGCGTGTATATTTATGGAGAGACAGTGACATAGCACCCGGGACAAGAGTGAGCTGCAACTGGTGGCTCCAGATAAAGGATGTGGGAGTTATCAGTACTGCGCTTCCAGTTCTGAAATATTTCACAATAGGAAGAAGGTTTTAGAAAAGGGGAATGTGGTTATCTTTAGAAAATAAAGTCTGGACACCGCAGCAAGCGACCTCAGCAGGGAGGATGGAGGTCTCGGACGACCTACCAGTCCCCGCCGACCCGGCAGAGCCCCGTGAAGGGGTTCCTGTAGATGTAGAGAGGCCACCCGTAGGCGGCGGCTGCAAACTGCATGTAGTGCTGGCAGTTCCCCAACTCTGCATCCAGATCGGCCTCCTGCGGGGCAGAAAAACAGCTTCCTGTTAGGGGATCAACACACTGTCGTCTTCCGGTTCTCATCTTACGTCGGAGTGGAGCTGGGTTGCACTGTCATGTCGGTCTCAGGCATGCGGCAAGGTGATTCAGCTACACAGGCACACGTACCTCCTCCTCCAGGCTCCTTCCCCACACAGGATGTTACAGGACACGGAGGACCACCCCCTGTGCTACACGGTAGGCCGTGCTGGCCATCTATGTGACCTCTGGTAGAACATGCTATCATCTAAAATCTGAACTCAAATTCCTGATTCTTCCCTTTCTTTCTTCAGGGAATAGACCTCCTGGAGGACTTCTATTGGAAAAGCTGATCCTTGAATACAGACAGACAGAACCCCCTCATTTTTTTGGCTGTGCTATGTGGTATGTGGGGTTCTAGTTCCCTGACTAGGATCGAACCCAGGGCCCCTGCAGTGGGAGCAGAGGGTTTTAACTGCTGGACTGCCAGGGGAAGTCCAGACCCCTCATTTAGAAGAATGCACAAGTTAGCAGCAAAAATCCCTAGTGACTTTGCAACGCTGGTGAAATAAGCCCGTGACTTCCTGCTGGATGCACGTGCAGACACCACGTGTAGCAAAGGGGCTGCTGGGAACCAGGGGCTTGAATGAACAGTGAGACAGACAAATGATCCTTGGGCAATTTTCTCTTTCAAAAGCATAGAAATCTGTGGCAGGAAAGCAACCATCAAACAAAGCTGAACTGCTCTCCAGGCTCAGAGAAAAGAGTGCATGCACTCTGGGAGAACCTGGTCCCATCCCAGAAGGAACTTTTGATGTGCAGACAACAGGCAATTTCCTAAAAGAGAATGTTTGGGGGGAAAAAGAAACAAATGACAGGTGGTAAACTGGCCAGGAGTCCGCTCCCCCTACCTGAAGGCCAGTGGATGCGGGGGGGCCTCGCAACTGGCGCCAAACCACAACTGGCAAATCAACACATCAAGATGCCAATCAACTGTTCCTGAAACTTTTTAAAAAATTTACCAATAGGTATAAAAGTCAAAAGGGCACAACCCAACAGAAATGCGGGCTTACCTGGAAGGGCCCGGGGGAGTGGGTGACGACCTCGGTGGGCTCCGGTGAGCTCTGGGCGTGGTCCTGCTGCTGATGGAGGAGGGCAAGGCCGGCCGCGATGTCGCTGGGCACCAGGTCTGTGTCCTGGATGGGGAACCACTGCAGCTCACCACCCGCCCAGCAGCAATGGCCACGAGTCCCCGAGAGCCCAGCTTACGCAACTCGCGTGCACACACACAAACAGACACAAGTGAATGGGTGTTTTTGAAACTACGTCCCTTTCAGGATGCCTGCCTCATGTTTCTTACTCTCCTGCTCTCAGACGAAACCCACTCAAGAACATATTATTGATTCCTACTCAGATTTCACTTAAGTGACAGCTGTTTTTAACCTACAACACATGCCCATAAAGCGGGCAAATGTGCCCTGTTTGTAGTAACATACAATGCTAGTCCCGTTTACACCCTGGCTGCTCAAGATGCTGGGAAGGTCTTGTTGAGAGGGCCCATGGCAGAGGCTGACGAGCCGGGGCGCTCACTCGCCGGGCAGGGCCAGCCTAAAAAGACCCCAGACTGGGAAGGCCCAGAGTCAGTGTGCAGAGCCTGATGTGAGCCTCTCCTCCTGGCGGTGACAGGGAGCCCCCCACCTGCTCCCCATCACCCCCAGAGGACTTGCCCTCAGGAGCTACGTTCTGTCGACAGGGAGACGGGCTCGGGACGCGGAGAACTCATCTGCCCCAAAGAAGCGTTCATGTAACAGGAGGAGACCAGAGCAGACCCCGGTGGCTTACTGAAAAGTAGGTTGAGAAAAGTTCTGCCGTACTCGAAAAGGCGACGCGAGTGTGGTCGTCCCGGCCGACACAGCAGCAGAGCAGCCTGACTCGCGTCTCCCACACGCCGGTCGCCGCCGTCCTGAGGCCGCTCAGCAGCTGGCTGGACTCATGGCTGTCCAGGGGCTGGGGGCCCAGGGGGGTGCCCGGGGCCGCCCTGCCCCCCAGCGGGTCGAAGACGATGAGGATGGTGAGCACGGTGGAGGCGATGATGAGCCAGCTGCAGGGCGGTGGGGGGAAGGCTGAGGCCCGGGTCCTGCAGCCCCTCAGCCGTGCGGGGCCGGGGCGCCCTCGCGGGGGCCTCCTGCTGTCTCGGGGAAGCTGGGGCTCCAACTACCGAGGAAGATGGGGAGCTGGCTGGGGCGGGCAACTCGGTTCTCGAGAAAGTTCCTATGAGCCCACAGCCAACCAAGGCCTGGTGACGAACGGAGCCCCCAGAGCCACAGAAGGAAAGGGGGCTGCGTGGTGGACAGAGCCACGGCCCGGCCCAGAGGCCCTGCCCATGACCCTTGACCGGGTTTACCCCCAGGGCCCCGGGGCTCCACTCGGCAAAACCAGAGGAAGCTTCCTGCGCTCGGGCCACGCTCCAACAGCTTTCACCCACACACTGCACCCAGTCGCTTCAGCTGTGTCCAACTCTTTGGGACCCCATGGATGGCAGTCCACCAGGCTCCTCTGTCCACGGGATTCTCCAGGCAAGAATACTGGAGTGGGTTGCCATTTCCTCCTCCAGGGGATCTTCCCGATCCAGGGATCGAATCAGTGTCTCCTGAGTCTCCTACATAGGCAGGCAGATTCTTTACCACTAGCGCCACCTGGGAAGCCCTTTCATCCATACGTTTCAATACTTCCAGGCTGCCCAGATGCACAGGGCGCGGTGGGTGCCTGAGCGTGTGTGCTCCAGGAAGGTGACCTGGGAAAGACTCGGCAGTGCAGCGGGAGACCCCGCCCCCGATTCGCAGCCCGCGGGGCAGGACTAGCTCATCTCTACGGTATTTAGCTGGAAAAGGCAAACGCCTCACTCCAGCAGATTGTGCCCTGCGGCAGGTCCGCACCCTGCTCTTCTCATCCCACGTGTAGTTTCCGCCCTGCTTTGGTCTCTGGGCTTCTTCCCTCTGGTGAGGGGCCAGAGGGCATGCAGAAAAACAGCAGCTGGTGAGGAAGGGAAGTACAGCCGAAGTGCGTGCTGGGCCATGAACCGTTCCTCGAACTCGCCTAACTACTTCAGGGAGCCTGCACGCCAGCGGGCCACCTGCAGGGACCCCACCTGGACAGCACCTCAGACGAGGGCCCGCAGGAGGAGACGGGACCTCACCTGACCACGACGGTTGCGATGATGCCGCTGCCCACAGTCCGGTCACACTGAACGCCGTCCGCGATCCAGGCGGCCCCCAGGGACGCCCAGACCATCTCTGGCAGGAAGAGCGCCAGGCGCACGTAGAGCAGCTTGGACATGGACTTCCGCGGTCCCGGATTACAGATGGTCCCTGCAACAGAGCGGGTCCACACTGGACGATGGCCTCCGCCGGGGTGAGGCAGCTCCTTTCGGCAGAAACACGGCGGCCGCAGCACAGATCTGGGCTGGCTGCTCCCCCGCCAGTCGCGTTTCTACCTGTAACTGGGAACCACTGCCCACCTCTCAGAGTGAGAGGCAAAGCGAGGGATGGGAGGAGGCGTGACAAAAGACAGAATTATTTCTTACGCTCATCGGGGCTTAAAAACACTTCTGGGAGGACTTCCCTGGTGTCCAGTGGTTAAGAATCCTCCTTCCAATACCGGGGACACAGGTTTGATCCCTGGTCAGGGAACTATGATCCCACATGCCCAGCAGCAAGTAAGCCCACACGCCGCAAGAAAAGAGCCTGCTTTCAGCAACCAAGACCCAACGCAGCCAAAAGTAAATATAAAAAAAAAATTCATTTCTGGGTTTTCTAACTACACTGACAAGAAAATCATTATCCATATTGGGATATTTCTGAGAGCAAAAGGAGGCTCTATTAATAATTATGCCAGGACAGTCAACATAAAACAGAGTTGTCACAGGCAAGCAGGGGCAAGCAGTCAGCCAGGTTCTCACAGCCGGGAAAGTCTGGGACCACCCGTCACAATGCCCGCCTGAAACGCCTCCACCCTCAGGACAACTGGGACACAGTTGCCGCCCCACTTCACAGATGAGGAGGCTGAGGCCCACAGGGCTCAGTAAGCACTTTCTCGACCCAGGTCTGCACGACCCAGGCGCTCTGCCTCACCCTGCGGGCATCACTCTTGGGAAGCCAACAAGTGTGACCTGGAGACCACCTGCGGACGCCCACCACCGAGACACAACATTTAAAACTGCGTTTGTAAGACAAACCCAAGGATCATTAATTCTTGATGTAAAACATCAACTCTCCCCCTTCAGAAGTTGTGATGAACACCAATTTTCAACACCAAAACCACCACACGATTCAAACAAAAGCAGTAACTGAAAAAAAAAAAAACCCTAAGATTTGAAAAATAATTTGATAAGAAAACAGCTTTTAAATTCCCAAAGCTACCTTCTACTAGAACGACTTACTGAGGGGTCACATTTTAGAACACAGACACCATCAGGCCTCGCGGAGGGCACGAAGGCAGGAAGTCCTGAGATAACAGACACGGCTGCCTCTCTCCCTGAGGGACGATGTGCGCAGGTCTGCAGAAATCCGCCCCATCTCTGGAGACAATCATTATGCAACAACAGCCAACCGCCAGAGAGAAACGGGAAGGAGGATCTGCTCACAGCCCACCCCGGAGGCTGAGGATCCCAAGGAAGGGGCTGCTCGGACGCTGCGCGCCGGGACCCAGGACCCCAGCCCCTGGCACCGCTGGACTGGGCGGAGACGGAGGCGAGGAAGCAGGAGACGCGCGTTCCGGCGAAGGGTCCAGAAAAGACAGGAGATGCCGAAAAAGCCTTTTTTATGTGCATGCTTGCCTAGGAAAACATCTCGCTTTTAGTCAACCTTTATTTTCCCCTCGGGGCAGTCAGCCACTGGCCGGACCTGGTGCTGCAGTGGGCATCACGAAGCCAATGCCCAGAATGGATGGTGTGACCACGTCCCCGAACACGATGGCCGCGATGTAGTCTTGGGCGGTAACCCCGCTGCCCCTCCCGAGGCAGGGCCACGGACGCGCGAGCCGAAGAGGGCAGGCCTGGGTCACAGAGTCTGGGCACTCAGCACCTCAGCCTCGGCAGTGTCTCCCACCGCCTGGGAGGAGCTGGGGACAGAGGGCAAGGAGAGCAAGACTTCCTCGAACCCAAGCCAGACGCAGCCAAGGGCAGACCTTGGCCTTCAAGGCCTTCTGACAAAACGTATTCGTGAGGGTGGTGGTTGTTTAGTTGCTAAGTCATGTCCCAACTTTTTTGCGACCCCATGGACTATAGCCACCAGGCTCCTCTGTCCGTGGGATTCTCCATGCAAGGATACTAGAGTGGGTTGTTATTTCCTTCTCCAGCGGATCTTCCCGACCCAGGTATTGATCCCGCAGCTCCTGCACTGGCAGCTGGCTTCCTTATCACTGAGCCACCTGGGGAGCTCACGCGGGTGGATCTTCCCTAATTAAACATCCCACATGGCTGAAACAAGAGGGTTTCATCAGGGAGCTTTTCAAATCAAAACTAGAAACCTTATAGTTTCTACTAAGGTAATGAGCTGAAATTACACCCCTGTGTTGCTAAGAGCAATTCTGACTTCATCCAGATGGCTCACCTAACTGAAAGCCTTCCGTCATCATCTCTGCTGGCGGGATGTTATCTGATTTTAGTCATCTCATTTGCCTTTTCTTCCTCTTAACTTTATGGTACATTCTTCACTGAAATTTAAGTAACACTGAAGATAAAGTACACAATGTTATTTATTGGCAATTAAACTAACATGTTTTTATAAAATCCTGTCTTTGGTTCAGCTGTGGTATCTTTATCTACAAGCATCAGAAACTCGAACTCAGGCTGGTTTAAAAACCAGCAGGACCTGTCCTGACTCAGAGGACTGGAAACGCAGGGCAGGGCTGGCATGGGCGCCCAGCCGTGCCCTCCTGGCCCCGAGGGGAGACGGTGGCACATTCCTGCAGCGTCTCCACAAGGACCACAACACACTGCTTCTAGATCTTTCCCAGGCGAACAGGGGTGGACATCCTAGAACTTCCCAGGGAACTCCCCGAATTTCACTGGCCTGAACCAGGTCACACATCCAGTCCTGAACCAACCACCGAGCCCCAAGGATCACTCCAGCGTGGGGCAGAGGGCGGGTGTCAGACACTGTGAGGAGGCGGGGGTGGTTCTGAATAAAACCGGTTCTGTTTGGAGGAGGCTGCCGGCTGGAAAAGAGATCCACCTGTGACACCCCACACCCAGCAGATGCTTGCCAAGCCCTGATGGGTGAGCTGGGCCCGGTTTGGCATCGTGTGGGTGTCTTCGCGGAGGAGGCCGGGGCACATGGTCATTCATCCCTCATGTGGTGTGAATGTGCCCTGACCAGCAAAGATCTCTGAAGGAAAACATTTAAGGGGGAAAAAAAGCATATCCCTAACCCACTGCAGGGCTTCCCTTGTGGCTCAGCTGGTAAAGAAAGAATTTGCCTGCAATGCAGGAGACCTGGGTTCGATCCCTGGGTTGGGAAGATCCCCTGGAGGAGAGAGAGGCCACCCACTCCAGTATTCTGGCCTGGAGAATTCCATGGACTATACAGTCCACAGGGTCACAGAGTCGGACAGGACTGAGAAACCTTCACTTTCACTAACCCACCGTTACAGTCAGAAACCGGGCGGACTAAACAGACTGATGCGGACGGACAGGATGACACAACCTGCATGTTCCATCTTTCAGAAAATCCGACCTCACTCAGAACCTCAAAGCAGGGAAGCCACGTCGCACACATCCTAGCCCTGCCTCTGACTGATGAGCTCTTATTTACTGATGCATTTCTTTAGCAGCCAGCAGAGTGCTCGGCTCATCCCGCAAACCACAGTAAGCAACAGGGAGGCTTTCCAACCTTTTCAGGCATTCTCAGCTAAGTGACTGTCTGCAGAAAATGGTAACAGATAGAAGAAGTTATTAAGAGATCTAACTTTTGGGACTTCCCTGGTGGTCCAGGGGTAAAGAATCCACAGGCCAGTGCAGGAAGCACAGGTTCTATCCCGGGTCTGGGAAGACCCCGCATGCCACAGAGCAGCAAACCCACACCCCAGGACCACTGGGCCTGAGCTCTAGGGCCCAGGAATCGCAACGGCTGAGTCCACGTGCTGCAACTACTGAAGCCGCGAGCCCTAGAGCCCGGCAGCGAGAGAAGCCCCCGCGATGAACAGCCCGAGCAGCTACAGAGTTGCGGCGACACGAGAAAAGCCCTCACAGCAGCCACAAAAAATAAACTATCACACACAAAAAAGAGCAGAGATGTGACTCCCACAGCTCATTAATAAAAGGACAAAGAACCCAATTTAAAGTTGGGCAAAGGATCTGAACAGACGTTTCCCCAAAAATGATACGCAAACAGCTACTGAGCATATGAAAAGAGGCTCGGTAGCATCAGTCATCAAGGAAAACTCCAAACCACAGCGAGGTACCACTTCACATCCACTAGGACGCCTGTCCTCAAACGGTCAGATAGTAAGTGCTGAGGAAGATGAGGAGAAACGAAGCCTCAGGAGGTGCTGGTGGGAAAGAAAAACAGTGCAGCTGCTTGGAAAACAGGCTGGCGGCTCCTCAGAAAGTTAAACAGGGTTACCATATGATCTAGCAGTACCACCCTTAGGTACACATCCAAGAGAAATAAAACATAATGGGTATGTGGAGACGAGATATGACTGTTCAAAGCAGCACTATTTGTAATAACCAAATGTCCACCAACTGACGAATGGTTAGGTAAAATGCGGTATATCCGTTCCACGCACTATCGTTCAGCCATGGAAAGGAGTGAAGGGGACTTTCTGGCGGCCCAGTGGCTAAGACTCTGTGCTCCCACTGCAGGGGGCTCCGGGTTCCATCCCTGGTCAGGGAACTAGATCCCACATGGGACAACTAAGAATCTTAGAGTGCCACAACTAAGACCCAGCACAGCCAAATTAAACAAATATTTTAAAAAAGAAAGTGAAAGTCACTCAGTCGTTGCTGACTCTTTGCGACTCCATGGACTGTAGAGTCCCTGGAATTCTCCAGGCTAGAATACTGGAGTGGGTAGCCTTTCCCTTCTCCAGGGGATCTTCCCAACCCGGGGATGGAACCCAGGTCCTCCCACATTGCAGGCGGACTCTTTACCAGCTGAGCCACCAGGGAAGGCTCTACTCTAAAAAAAACAAAGGAAAAAAGGCGTCCAGTAGAAAAGCCTCGCCTTACCTCTCATGCTGACACACACGATGGCCGACACGGTGCCTATGATGACCGCCAGGAGCACCAGGAGCACGATCAGGTAGCTGCTGAGCAGGGCGCCCCCGGGGCAGCCCAGCTTCCCCCTGTGCATAAGGTACAGCATCAGGATGCCAACCCACCTGTCGAGACACGGGCAGGCTCAGAAACGGAACCCAGGGAGCCGCTCTGCAAAACACGGCAGAGGAACGTAAAAGGAGTTAGTATTTCCCTAACAAGGTCAGGTTCACTTTGGAATCTTACTTGGTCAAGAATCTGCCTGCAATGCAGGAGACCGGGGTTCAATTTCTGGGTTCGAAAGATCCCCTGGAGGAGGAAGTGGCAACCTACTCGTGTTCTTGCCTGGAGAATTCCATGGACAGAGGAGCCTGGCAGCTACAGTCCATGGGGTCACAAAAGCCAGACACAACTGAGAGACTAAACCACCACCAATAAAAGATTTACTAAATCAACTAAAGAGCACAGCTCTTTTTCCTTTTTTTAAATGAATTTCATACTTTGCTGATGGCATTGTTTTTATTCTATGCCTGTTGTAATACATTTATTACTTTATTTATTTGGCCTTGCGAAAAAATTCTGGCATGCAGGACCTTTGCTCCCCAACCAGGGACTGAACCTGTGACCCTACAAGGGAAGCTTGAAGCCTTAACAGCTGGCTTACCAGTGAAATTCCTGTAACACAGTTAAAGCCATAAGCAAGCAATTTCAATGCAAACTCCTGGGAAAAAGCCCCCATTGCGAAGTTGAGCTAAAACAACAAAGTATATGATTGTTCAGTTATCAGCAGAATTTTTACTTCTGTGTATTAACATGAAATTGACAAAAACACATCCTAACCTGCTGTCTGTAATACAAAAACAAGGGTCTGGGAAACTAGCTATGGAAAGATGCTCCGTGGTGACCACGATCAATTTGAAAGGACCAGGACTGTGGACTCCTAGGTGTATTTTGCAATTCAGTTTAGAACAATGAAAGACAGCACCAAATAACACAAGATGACAGTGACTCACCACTAGAGTTATTTCAGAATCAGGAAGGGAGCATCACTGGGCAAATAACCCAGTTTTAAGGGGTTCAAAGCCAGAAGGGGAACTGGACTAGATAACTGTGTGCTTTTGTCAGTTTTGTAACACTATGACTTCTTGTCCAGAAATAAAACAGGAAATGATCTTGGTAAGATGGCTCTGAAAACTACAAAAGGACTAAGAAGCAGCTCATAATATTTCACGTTCTTACGTTTCTTTCCCCTAAAGGCTCGAAATACTATTTTTTTTTTTGGCTGAGCTGGGTCTTCCTTGCTGTGCGTGGGTTTTCTCTAGTTGCAGCCAGCACGGGCTTCTCACTGCGACGGCTTCTCGAAGGCGGAGCACGGGGCTTTAGGGCGTACAGCCTTTAGTAGCTGCAGCTTGTGAGTTCAAGAGTTGTGGTGCCTGGGCTTAGTTGCTCCGGGCATGTGCGATCTTTCACGACCAGGGACTGACCCGGTGTCCCCTGCATTACTCTTTGCTCAGACCCTTTGGGGAGAGACTTCAGGCGCCCGATTGAGTAAGTAAGGCTAAGTGCCAGTCCCCGGCGCTCCTGGGATTCAGCCGCACCCGGCTCAGGAACCGCGCGCGAAGGGTACTGTTGCCAACCTCGCGTCCTGCAAACACGGGATGCCGTGCGTTTCCGTGCAGAGCGCTGAAGAGCTGCAGGCGGCAGCGCCTGGCTCAGGGGGAGAAGATCCCGCGGCCTAGGCCTCGGCGGCCAGCGCGCTCCGGTGGCTCCAGGCTGGACGCCCGAGCCCCAGAGCCCCGGCGTCCGGGCGGCGGGCCCGCCCCGTGACCCTGGACACGGCCCGCCCGCCTGTAAACGGCGACAGCGGAGGTACCCAGGTCCCCGGCCGGCGGAGGGGGCTAGGGACGCGAGCGCGGGGCAGACGACACCCTCCTCGCCCGCGGCCGGCCAGGGCCCGCTCCCTCCCGCTCCCCGGCCGCGCGCCCTCACCACAGCACTCGCACCAACAGCTCGAAGACCCCCGGGAAAACCAAGTCGTCGCTGGCGATGGCCCAGCGCCGGCCGAAGAGCACCATCCCCGGCATGGCGGACGGAGGCCCCGCGGCCCGCGGCGCCCGCAGCCGCCCGGAGCCCGGCGCCCGGCACCCTCTCTTTTCCGCCGCCGCCCCGAGACTCCGCGCAGGCGCACGCAGGGGAACGGGCGCGGCGCATGCGCACTGAACCGCGCGCCGTCGCCGCTGGGCCTCTGCGCCTGCGCAGATGCGCGGCCCGGGACGCAGGTGCGCTTCATAGGTTCTTTGCACGTGTTAGGTCCCTTCTGTTGTTTTCTTTTCGTAAGCAGTAAGCACGCCGCCAGCCCCGAGGGCTTTGTCAGCCTAGAGACACCCAGCAGTTAGCGGCGGATCTGGGGCTCAGCTCATATACAAGGCTGTGACGAAGTTGCCCGCCCCCAGCAAGGGCTGCTGCTGCTGCTGAGTCGCTTCAGTCGTGTCCGACTCTGCGACCCCATAGACGGCAGCCCACCAGGCTCCTCCGTCCCTGGGATTCTCCAGGCAAGAATACTGGAGTGGGTTGCCATTTCCTTCTCCAACGCATGCATGGATGCTTAGTCACTTCAGTCGTGTCCGACTCTATGCGACCCTATGGACACAGCCCACCAGGCTCCTCTGTCCACAGGATTCTCTAGGCAAGAATACTGGAGTGGGTTGCCATTTCCTTCTCCACCCCCCAAGGACAGGGGTTAGGAGTTCCGCGTTAGGACCCTCCCTGGTTCAGAGCCTGAAGCCATTTGGCCGCTTGGTGCTGCTGGGGAGTGGGGAGTAGCCTGATCTGCCTGTCTGCCTTTCTCCGAGCTGGTCGTAGGTTCTGAACACTTCTCGGCCCCTCCGCTCCCCTCCACCCCGGTCCGAGCCCCCTTCATCACGTACCTGATCGGGTCTCCCCACTGCTTTCCCCAACTCTGGCCTGTTTCCCCTCCTCTTCGGTGCATTGCCCTTACAGCAGCTGGAGTGACCTTGATGAACCGTCAGACCAGGCCCATCAGCTTAGAATTTTGCAAGCCTACACTTTGTGCATCCAACCAGTCCACCCTAAAGGAAATCCGTCCTGAATATTCATTGGAAGGACTGATGCTGAAGCTGGATACTCTGGCCACGTGATGCAAAGAACTGACTAATTGGAAAAGACCCTGATGCTGAGGAAGATTGAAGGCGGGAGAAGGGGACGACAGAGGATGAGATGGTTGGATGGCATCACCGAGTCGATGGACATGAGTTTGAGTAAGCTCCCAGAGTTGGTGATGGACTGGGAGGCCTGGCGTGCTGCAGTCCATGGGGTTGCAAAGAATCGATACAACTGAGCGACTGAACACTTTGTGCATAAAATGGACTCCAACCTCTTGCAGTCTTTTCCCTGGGAGTCACACATTGCAAGTTTGCAAATGCGTGGTTGTCTCCCTGAGTTAGGGTTACTTTCTCCCTTCCTCACTCACCTTGCCTGCTGCGTCCCCCCCCCCCCCCCCCCCCCCCGAAATATACCAAGCTTACTCTCACCCCTGGGTTTTTACCATGTTTCCTCTGCCAGGAGCTGCTCCTCCTGCAGGCATTTCCCCGTCACTATTTCACTCCATTCTGGCCTCAGCTCTTAACATGGCCTCTAGAGCTTTTCCTGAAAATGAAGTCAAGTAGATAGTGTATGCCTGAAGACCCACTTTTTAAGTGCCCAATGCCAAACTAGGTCAGAAATCTGCAGTATTATGTTCTAGTAGTATAAAAAAATGACAATCCTTGTCACTGTTTGCAAGGACTAGTGCTATATTACAGGTTTCCCAGATGGCTGTTGTAAAGAATCTGCCTGCCAATGCAGGAGAGCTGGGTTCAATCCCTGAATTGGGACGATCCCTTGAAGAAGGGAATAGCTACCCACTCCAGTATTCTTGCCTGGGAAATCCCATGGACAGAGGACCCTGGCACACTACAGTTCATGAAGTCGCAGAGTCCGACGTGACTGAGCACGCACTCGGTGACGGTCTTGCAGTAAAAGTGCACTGCAAGTTACTTTTAGGTTGAAAGGATAAAAGAGGGAACTGTTTCAGAACTGGAGGAGACCCTACCCCCACCTCAGCACCTGCATAAGACTCTTAAGACCACAAACTTCAAAAACTAACCCAGATCAGGTTTGGGGGGCCTGGGGGGCCGGCACAGTGATTACTGAGCAAAGTGCACGGTCCTTGGAATCTACCTTTGGCCTCAAGAGGGCGAACCACATAGCAGAAAGACACACACCGAGCCCCAATTCAGTCAGCCTTCACTCAGACTGGTGGTTTTGCAAGGTACTTGGGAGTCAGGGTCTGAAGATAATGCAGGCTAACAAGGGCAAAACTACCAATGCGATCAAATGCATCAGAGGAACTCCTGCTGAACTGGTTCCAGCCAGCTTTCAAGGAAGCTGTCCCAAGCTGAGCACAAAGGGAGGGGAGAGGGTCCCTGAGGTCCCCAGCACTTAATGTGCACCAGTCTCTGGGCTGTGAGCTTCAGGACAGGGCTCCTCAACACCTCACGTAAATCCTACAGTGGAGTCTCTGCTGGTAACAGAGTGGCAACACGCTCACATTAATTCCAAGGTCAGGGCTAGACTGTGAGGGGCCAAGACTCCACACATCTGACCCCAAAGCCTGTGCTTTTCCTAGTGTTCCCACAGATCACTAACGATTTCTGTTGAAACCGAATCTTTGCTCGACCATTACAGCAAACCATCTGACTTACTGGTATCTCTGGGCTAGATCTTCCCTAGCAAGGCTTTCTACCTGCAACTTTTTCTCTACCCGTTTCTTTGACAGGCTGTAAGGAAGCAGGAAACTCTTGTTTTTTTGGCTGCACTGAACAGCTTGCAAGATCTTGGTTCCCCGAGCAGGGATTGAACCTGGGCTACTGCAGTGAGAATTCCCTGGGAAACCTTCAAACCCCATGACCGGACTAGACAGTGTTGGATTGGTGTCTGTAAGCAGCCACACCCAGCATCTTTTCAGAGTTACTTAGTGAGCAAATCTGTTAATTTTGCTTTATCGTTCTTTATGTTTAAAGAAAAAACACAAATTCACACAAATAAAACAGCTCGATAAAAAGTATGAATTACCTGATAACCTTTATTCAGGAAGTGAGAGTAATTCAGAAACAGTGCTTCGTGAGGTGCATCAGACAATGCCTTTGTTCCTAGCATGTGCGAGGACGCTGCCCTGGTCCCGCACGCCCAAGGTACCTGTGAAGATGTCACCCCAGCAGACCACAAGATGGTGGCAGCATCTCAGCCAGCTTTACTTTTCCTCGGGCAGGTGCCTGATGGAGGCGTCGACACGTCATGCTTCCTCAAGTCCCAGATCCTTGCTCTATGCTTTGTGCTCACTGAAGAATGATCCCAGCTCGTGCTTGATTTACATGCACAAAAACAGGAGATTCCCCCACACCCCAGTTTGGGAACGCTGGGGTCTGCTCCACTTAGGCCAGGATTTCCCACCCTTCCTCCTTGCCATTAGAATCTTCCAAGAAGGATGAAAACAGAAACTAAACTAGAATGCCTGAAAGAAACTCTGATACACAAAAGCAAAGACATGAGGTGGGGGTGGGGGGGGCTGAGAGTGATAAGGACAGGAGGTTAAACTATGCAGTTACACTACCTGTTTAGAAAGATGTTTGGAGACACTCTAGATAAAAGTAAAATCCATCCAGTTCCCTTCCTTCACAAGATACTTTAATGCAGTAAACAAGACCACTACATCCTTTTTGTTGTAAGCCCTGTTAGTATTCAACACTTTAACATTTATGGTGTATCACAAAAAAGCCCAAAATCATGTTTTTGCCTAAGTAAAAAAAAAATGCAGCAAATCAATACAATGGCAAAATCAGGAGGAAAACTGCAATTTAAAAAAAAAAAAAGAGGTTTTAGATTAAGGGAAGAACAAATGTTTGCGGCCCTATATAGAGCTTCTGTTGCCAATTGAAAAACAAAGAATAAAACCCATCCTGACATGGGATGTTCCAAAACCCTAATTCAGAAAAAAAAGACAATTTATGCTAGGTTTAATAAAATGTTTATTTAGGATGGTAACAGAAGATAAATCATGCAAGAGCTCAATAAAAACAAAACAAAACAAAAAGAGTAAGAGGAATGGCAATTGGTGCTGCCAATTAAAAAAAAAAAAAGTAAATCATTCGGCTATCCAAAAGGGATATGAAAAACCACTTGAATCTGAGAACAGACATGGTTGTAGTAATCTTCTGGAATTGTAAATTAAAGTGATAGGTAACTACTTGTGTTCCATTCCTCAGAGGAGTCCTAAGTCCAAACTAATCACAAATGTTTCTCGCACGTCACACACTCACGATGGCAAGCAGCCCAGAGCCATCCCCCCCGCCCCCCCCAGTGAGCTTTTCGACACCCTTGGAACAGTTTCAAACTGACACTTCTTAGTAGGGGAGGAGGGCAGGCACCTTTGGTGACTCTTAAACGAGACTCCATCTACATTCAGAATCTTCAAATTTTGGTAATGAAACCCTTCAGACTCGCAAGTCGTCCTTACCAGCCTCGTGTAGTGTTTGACATCCAGGGAAGGAGTTCCACATCAGTGGGAAGCAATTTGAACGGGTGTACCAAACTGGACATAGTGTCTCAGATTTCAAACAAAAGTAACTCACCTTTTGGCAAAAAAACAAATAAATATAGTGGAATGCAAGTTTGATAGATGGAGGAATATATAATCTACTGACTGTCAAGGAGTACAATTTCATTGCAGACACAAAGAATCAACAATTTCAAAGAATTAAAAATAACCCAAAACAGTTTGCACTTATTCCTCACAAAATCTTCACTTTTGGAACTACCCCCAATTGAAGCTACACACTGACTTTATTAATACAGCATTAAGTTTCTTTGTGTAAAAAAATCTTTGTACATAGTAATAAAAAAAGATAAGGCAAGATGCATTAAACAGAAACCTTCTGGTTCTTTCCCTCTGGGTTCTTACAGAGCCACTGATGACTATCTGCAACAGAAGAGTTGAGTTTCCAATTTTCCGTATCAAGCATCTTGAGCCTTTGCTGTGGTAAGAATTCTGTCCGAGCACCCTGAGGACAGATGCTGGTGGTGGTCTTTGGCACTTACGCGGGCAGACTGAGCTTCTTTCCCTTGAGAACTATAAGTTTAAAGACAGGGAGTGAAAACAAAAGGTTACTCATCCTGACAAGCTTCAGTTTCCTCCTTCCCATTCCTAGAAGTTTGTCATACAAGACACCAGAGTAAGGTCCAAGGAAATGAACTTCTGACAAGCACCAGGCATTTGATTTGGGTGTCAATAAACAAAGTCCTCTGAAGTAAGACAATGTCATATACACAGACTGGAATCTTCTTAATGTATTTGGATGCCATAGCAACTGAATTTAAAAATACTAGTTCAACTGAAATTGTCTTTTAATTCATGGCAGCTTTTTGTCATCGTGACTTAATCCCCTAATTACATATATTGACATATAACAGTTATGAAAATTTTAGATGTTAAAAAAAAAAGTTAAGATACATATGCCCTTGTATCTAGCAATTCCACCATTAGAAATTTTACTGTATAGCCAGGATTCTTACTGGCTATACAGTAAGCTATTCTTTACTGTATAGCCAGGATTCCCCAGCTGGGAGGCGGGAGAAGGGGGTGACAGAGGATGAGATGGTTGGATGGCATCACCGACTCAATGGACATGAGTCTGAGTAAACTCTGGGAGTTGGTGATGGACAGGGAAGCCTGGCGTGCTGTAGTCCATGAGGTCGCAAAGAGTTGGACACGACTGAGTGACTGAAGTGAGCTGAGGATTCTTAGCCTGGGATCTGTGGTTGGGTTTCTGAACTCCCTAAAACTATAAGCGCACGTTTGTGTGAATACATGTAACTGTGCATTTTTCTCTGAGCAAGGACCATGGCTTTCATCAGATTTTTGTCAAGTTCACATGTACTCTATTCACACAAAAAAAAAATATATATATATACACACACACACACACACACACACACAAGGACAGAGTTAAACACTGGATTTTTAAGCCCAAACACCCATGAATAGGGGGCTGAATAAGTCAACTATGATAATAAACATAACAAAAGACTCCACTGCTATTAAAAATCATGCAGATGTCCAGGAAAAAGAGCAAATTATAGAACAGCATGTTGAGTTTAAATCATGTATCATTAAACCATTACATTTACTGAAACATTAACAATGATTATTTTAGAGTAGTAGGATTCTGGGTGATTGTTTTCAGAATTATTAACTCTGACTGGTTTTACAATGAAAATGTGTCACTGTAGAAAAACAATAAAATTATAGCAAAAAAAGAAAAAAAAAAGACTGAAAATCCTGACCCAGAAGTCTACCTGACGGTCATAAGGTGTGGTCTGAAGCCAGTTCGCCTTCTGAGCAAGTGTCAGATCAGAAGCACAATGGCCAGGGGAGCCCTGGAGGAGGGACGCGGGCAGGACACAGCCTGACGCACCTTTCGTGATGTACAAGTAGAAGAAGTCGCAGTACAGGATGGTCTGGACAACGCCGGCCACCACGGCGATGAGGTCAAAGAAGCCCTCGAAGTAGAAGCGCCAGATCCAGTTGACGAGGTACAAGGCGCGGTAGAGACCCAGGAAGAACAGGTAGTGGGTGGTGATGGTCTCCGCCTCCCCGGTCTTGCTGATCATGAAGAGCTGCGGCAGGATGGCCACCGACTCCAGGTAGATGGAGAAGGTCCACAAGATCTGAGAGAGAAATGGCAGCCCCATCAGCGCCCGGTGCCTGCCACCAGCTCAGAACAAACACTCCTGCTTCACCGTGAAGCAGCAGAAAGGGAGCAGAGTCTGGGCATCAGAGCCCAGGACAGAGCAGCTCTGCAATTTAATAAACCACAGATAAAGGCACAGACCCCCCAGGACAAGCGAGGTTCCCTGGCACCGCCAGCTCCTGGGACCTCCCTTCCCGATCTCACCAGCACTGCACTCTTCCCTGGGCAACTTCCTGACTCTTCAAACACGATGCTTCTCCACCAGCAGCTTCTCCCGCTCTGGATCTGGGGCCCTGAACCAACCCTGCTTCCTCCCAGGGCTGACAGGACTAAGGACTGGGTCCTTCCACTCCCTCACTGCTGTTTCTCCTTTCCAGGTGATATAAATCATTTCACTATTTTTCCTACTCTTCAGGCTTTTTTTTTGGCATGGTTAAATCAAAGGGCTAAGAAGTCAGAGTCATAATCACGCAAGCTCTCTCCCCAACCCAGCACTTCACTCACGCCTACGGAGGAAGGGCCTAGGAGGAGTTCCTGGAGTGTTTTAAAACCCAGGCGCCCCCGCCACCAGGGGACGACCACTGTCAGTGAGGCCACCAACTCAACTCCGGGACGCTTGCGGCTGGATGGAGCACTTGGGAGCAGGCCACCCCCGCACGTGGTACGGCGCTGGGCACCGTGCAGGCTGCACTTCCTCAGGACAAGCAGCGCAGCAGCTTGGTATCACAGAAGCCAAGTTTACGTTCTAAAGGAGAGCCAGCAGACATTCAAGTGGGTGTCTGACCTGGGTGCTTAATTCTTGCCTATGATTTACTGACGACATCAAGCTATGTTTGTTTGCCAACCCACTCCCCACCCATGCCCCCAAAACACAAGACAGAACCCCATTAACTGCAAACAGGTCTATTTCCTTGGGGAACCAAGCATGACTACCTAAGTAACCTCTTAACTAACCTCAAGAGGAGAGAAATCATGATTGACTAGAAATGAGAGGCCGCCCACAGGGACCACCAGAAACTCCACTCGGAAAGTATCATGATTTCCATCGTAGGTTGCCTTAAATTTCATGTAGATCAGGTACACTGTGGCATAGGAGCAGGCAATGTAGATGAGCTAAAAAGATAAAAAAAAAAGATGCTGGGTCATCAATATTACAATTGCTCCAATTCCCTTGGTTTTCTACATCAGCCACATATATATATATATCAAATTTAAATATAGTAAAATCCACTTTTGGGGGGGTATACAGTTTCACACGTCATAAAACCACCACGACAATCAAGACATAGATCAGTCCTAACACCCACACCCCCACCCAGCTCCCTCCTGCTGCCCTGCAGTCATGCCCTTCTCCAGGCCTAACCCCTGGCAAGTGCCAACGTGTTCTCAGTCCCTGCACTTCTGGCCTCTTCTAGAATTCCATCCCATAAACGGAACTGTGACAGACCAGTTTCTCTCAGTCAACATAACCACCTGAGATCCAGCTGTGCTGTCCTGCGCATTAAGAACTGGTCCTCTTGTGTCTTTACGAAGAGGCAGCACAGAGGTTCACCCAGCCACCAGTCAGAAGACAGGTGGGCTGTTTGCAGCTTTCGGGGTGGGGCATGGAGCTGCTGCGAACATCTGTGCACAGGCTGTTGTGTGAACATAAGCCTTCATCTCTCCTGGGTAAAGACCTAGGAGCAGGACTGCTGGATCATATGTTAAGTGTAAGTTTAACTTTATAAGAGACTGCCAAGAAATGTATTTTTTTTTTAAGAAATGTATTTTTAATCTCTTTGTAAATTATTAGATAGTTGCCTTAGAAAAGAAAATGAATGGCAAGTTCAATACAGTTCAAAACAAAAGCACTTCCTTACAGCATGAAGATATTTCTGACCTAGCACTTTCCAAAAGATAATACAGACAAGTAATTCATGTTACACTGTACAATGACAGTTTCTACTTAGGTTATTTTAACACTGAACATTCAAATTTTTGCTATGAAATTTTGTCTGGTAACAACAAAAGCAAAACCAAAAGTAAGTGATAATTGTCCAATGCATAGCTGTTCAAGGGCTTACAATTAAGTTATATGGTGTTTCACATTCAAAAGGAAAAACACTATATACTCATCTGAACCCAAGAAAAAGTCTGACATTCTGAGATTACACCAATTTTCAGACTGCAGAATTTTAGGGTCAAGAACCTATAAACACAGGCAGCTGGGGTATCAGCCACATGAGCTGGTCCTACTTCACGCCAGCCAAGTTGACTTGCAAAATTTCATTCAGAAAATACCGGGGTCAATCGACTTAAGAGGAAGATGAGAGCAATCATCAAGTCCTCATATACTTCAAAACAAAGACCTGAACTGTCCCAGGCATCTTGAAGCTATATTTGCAAATAGTCAACAAAATATCAAAACTGTCCACTATACCCGTAATACTGAAGAAGCAACACATATATACCCCTTCTCAATGCAAAATCAAGGAAGATTAACACCTTATACTGTTAGAGGCATTCTCTCCACACAAAAATACAAGTATATATGCTAGTGAATAAACACATAATCTATATGTATACACAAAACACACACATCTATGGACAGAGTCTCCCCCGCCCCGCCCCCAGAAGAACACCCAGTGGAGGCACAAGTTGGCCGGGGGTCGCTCCCCAGTCCCCCACCCACAACCAGCCCCGATGCATCCACGAAGGCTTAGCAGCCACTGAACAAAGGAGCTCTTTTTCTTCTCTCACCCATGCTTGCCATTTAAAATAAGAAGCCATGAGCACATAAAACCCGGCTCTCATGCCCCTAATTTTCAGGATTATTGGAAGCAACAATTAAGCAAGTAAGGATTCCTGAAAGCCGGGCATCCTGAGAGGGAGGGGAGGGGATTCCTGCTCACACAAGCTCTGGCAGCTACAGTTTTAATTTGCCTGGACAATAAGCAAGGACACGCCATTTCTAAGGAAGCGAATTCCTGATGAGTTCCCATCACTTAGTAACAAAGAATGGAATGACTCTAGGTAACTCGAATGTGCTTCTTGGTGAAAGCCATGGGCTTGAATATTGCTTTGTCTACTCTGAACTGTGCTTATAAAAATGCTTTTGAACACAAAGCATTGCAGGAGTTGCTTTAAATACCATACCAATGACTTTAGCTTAAATACTACTTCCCGAGGCGCCCATAAGCACAGTGCCCAGCACACACCTGCCCGCTGAGCCTGTGAAGAAGGAACGAGTGGAATCTGACATCCTGCGCGTATCCTGAGAGGCCCAGGCTTGCAATCACGGCAGCAATTGCAAACTAGTCATCTGTCCGGGGCTGCTGTGAGCGTCTGCTCCCCTGCCAGAACCAAGGGTGCTGCCTGCCGTCTGCCAGGCCTCAGCGTGCCCCGGGGTGCTCACCATGTGCAAGTTCAATGCCTGCAGAGCGAACCCAGACTGCCTGGAGTGTGGCGCGCGTGCTACCCGCAGCGCACAAGAGTGTATGCAATTATGCTGCATTTTGAGAGCCATACATTTGTCTTCCTGTGAGTTAGGAAAACTGTGACACTGAAGGTGGCATGGATACTAGCACTGAGGACAAGTTAAAAGGCTCAGAAACCATATTAAGTAAACTACGGTGCAGATGTTGCTTAAGCATGGCCAAGGCAACAGGCAGACGCACGCCCAGGCCCCGCAGAGAGGCGGGGCAGCCGGGAGCCCTTCCTTGTCCTGAACCAACCTGCTAGCCTTTCCCAGGGACCCTGTAATTTCCCACTGCTTGAAAACGTAACAGTCACTCCTCTTTCTTCGAGGGTTTTCCAGAGCTTCAGAAGTTTATCACAATTGAGGAGCTTAAGACCAAGAAATCTCTAAGTGCAAAGAGCTTTAATTAAATAGATACTGCTCTGATACAGGAAAGAATATGCTTAATGATAACTACTCTGAGCTTTACATACTAGGTGGTCTCAAAAGGCTTACGTCAACAACAGCACATCTAGACATTCCTCTTGAAGATGCTTAATTAAGTGCAGAGGTGACATAAGTTGAACAGTTGCCACAGGTCTGTGAATTACGGACAAAACACTCCACTGTGTGCCACACCATACCTTCATAGACGTATTATACAATGAAATAAATGAAGTAAAAAGATCCAGGTAACGAGTTGTGAAGACCAGTGCAAACAGAAGCTGGCTTTTCCCAGAAATACCTGAAGAAACAAAAGGAAAGTGTTAGACATACACCAAGAGCTCTGTGATTCTTGAAGTCAGTACCACGAGGGGACTGCAGGAACGCGGGACACCAGGCACCAAAGCCAAGGGCTGGGATGACTAACGCTCGAAAGCAGTTTCAGTCTTCCTTTCCCTCAACATCCTTGGACAGACAAGGCGACGAGGAACCAAGTCGGGGCCGTGCTTCAAGGAAAAGTCTGAGGAGTAATCCCCCGGCCTGGCCTCTTACAGTGACTGCTTTGGGGAGGGAGCATCACTTGGACGAAATAAAAACTTTAAACTTTTACTGTTTTAACATCTTGAAACTCTTTCTCCCTCCAGTCACCACCACCTCCCGAGCCCTGTCGGGGCACAGGGATGCTCAGCCGGGATGATGAGACGGTCCCCTGCCATCTGGATTTGGCCACATAGTTGTGACAACAGACGTGCACCGTGGGTTTCAGCTGTTGGAGAAAGAGCGATTTTTTGAGGAAAGTGAATCTCACTAGGTGTCAGGACCCACCCACCCTCACCTACATTGTAAACTTCACATCATTAGACAATTAAGCAAGTTTGTGTTTAGTGGAAATGTCACTGCACCCAAATCATTAGCAATATTCTTCCAGAAGGTGGAAATCACATTGTTTTATTAAATGATATTTTACAAACAGCCCTACTGTCCAAAGCAATTTTATAGCTTGTTGAAGCGAAAAGCCTAGCTCTGAGAACGTTATTTTTGTGGAGGAATAATTGCAGTTCCAGCCTATTCACAAAATACCTAAGAGAAACTAAAGGAACAGCTGTCTCTATCCCTCTGGATCCATCAGTAGTGACCAATTTCAAGCGCCAAAGGTGGAGATACAGATACAGAGAATAAGCCTGCCCCTTTTAGTCTTTCCCCAGTGGTAGGGAAGTTTCTTTTTTTCTTATCACAGATCACTGTTCCAAAGGAGGACCAGTGAGACTGCTGCTGACACAGAGAAGACAAGCCGGGGAAAAGGACAGCAGGCTGTGCAGTTCACGTCTGATGACTGTGGAAGCCTCGTGAGAGAAATTTCCAGTTTATATTTTGTGTGGTTCTTTCCCATATTTTAAATAAAAAAATGACAGAATACATATAGGCAAGTTTTGTTGTAAAGGGTTTATTCTCCTGAAATTTTGGAAGCCAGGTAAACTGAAATTTGTCCTTGTTTTCAGCATTCCTATACTAAAAATCAGGGACTGGCATATCGCTTTTACCACCCCCCTTTGCAACCCAATTCCCATCAAAGTCATCCTTGAAGACATCCTCCCTCGGCGCTGCTTATTCATCCAGCAAGTACAGAAGACCCACTTCCCCAGGCTGCTGCCCCGCTCCTGCGGCGGCACTTACAAAGTGCCCTGTGGTCATCTGGTCGCCCGTCTCCCTCCCCTCTAGAGCCCCAGCACACAGGGAGATCCCCACTTTGTATTCTCCGTGCTGAGCAGGGGGTCTGACACACAGCAGGGCCCAGAAAATACCTGCTGAATGAATGCACAAGTAGAAAAAAGAAATGGGAATTCAATTTATTTTCATGTCATGGGGGCAAACTCATTTTGTGGTTATTTTGAGATAAGACTTCCAAAGAGTTTTCAAGTTATACTGCATCTCTGACTGTAAACAGGTGTGTGCTCTGCCCTAATTTACTGCCCGCCAGAGGGTGGGGCAGAGGAGACGGGGACAGGTGGCATGTGGCCTGCAGCTTGTCCTGTGGTGTAGAACCCGGGCAGGAACCACCATGCTGGAGACCTGGGCACTGTTTGCCCACACAGTTGTGCCTGATTCTTCCCGGCCTGGATCCCGATGAGCATGCAGCAGCTTTTCCCGTTAACACAGAAAACCTGTCCGGGGACACTCACTATGAAGCAGGAGGTGCTCCCACAGTCAGGTTCCAGGTTGAGACTGAAGGACACGAAGGCCAGGGTAACAAGCTCTGCAGACCACACACTCTCGGCGGTTCTGTAACAAATGTACTGCACCCCCACACCAGGGAGCACCTCCACACTAGGGAGCACAACTCGTAAAACGGAAACCAATCATCACACCCACCACCATTCCCATCTTCTCCCACTGGGCCAAGTGAACGTTAATGAACGCCTCCAACTAAGCGTTCCAGGGTTCGTGACCTTAAATTCAGCTGCGGTTAAAAGCTGCATTTCTCATATTCACACTGGTTTAGAGAACAAAACCCTCAACCAGACGCACAAGCCTTCCCTGAACTGTTTTTTCCTGCCAACACTGGATGCACCCAAGTGCCACAGGTGAGAGCAGCGGGAACACCTGCAGGGCAGCGCTCACCCGGCGCCCCGGGCACCATGTGCCGACCCAGTCTCCAAGGACCCGGACGCTCTCCTGGAGCCCAGCGGTCAGCAGCTGGCTCAGAGCGCAACCCCTGTGAGCAGGGGAAGAGGCTGGGAAGCCAGAGGTTTGGGCTCAAGCTCAGCTCTGAATGCACCAAGTCAGACAGGCTTGTTACATACTCAGCCCCCCAAACCTCACTTTCTGCACCTGCCAAACGGGGACAAATTATGGGCCTGTTGGGAAAAGAGTTTTTTCGACACCTGCCATGCTTGTGGATGCTTAGCGACAGCTCTTACTACGTACTGCTTTTCCTGTTTCCAGTGAAATCCATGCTATTTTATTAAAAATACCAACTGGGCTAACGCACATGGAATAAGAAGCAAAAAGACCTTGTAAACACCCCTCCCACCTCCATTGTAAATGTGACGCTCCAGGCTTTTTTAAAGCCTGTCTCATATGTGTATTTGTATGTGTACTCACACGTTTGTACCTTAAAGTAGGCCATACTATGTCTTCGTTTAAAACTTGCTTTCTCAACTTAGTATTTCAGACGTGTCTTCTCCTGTTAATGCTTCTACCTTATTCTTTTTAATGGCTGCACAGTGTTCTGCAGCGTGAATATACCAACATTTGTGTGACTCCTCCACACAAGTGGGCATTTGGGTTGTGTACAATTTTTGTTCTTGTAAATGCTCCATGAATATCTTTGTACCTATAAATAGAGTTCTGTATATATTTAGGTACAACAAACATCTTTATATCTATATATTTAGCTTGTTCACCTACATGATAATTTCTGTAGTTCAAATTCCCTAGAAATGTTGGGATAAAATATATGAGCACTTTAACTTTTGAAACATTGTCAAATTTCTCCTACACAGGCTGTACCTATTTACATATTCCCAACACCAGATGAGAATACTCTTTACTTCATATCTTTGCTTACATCAAGATGTAAACCTCTGACTTTTTTCCACCTAGTGGCAAACAATGGCATGCACTGCTCGTTTAACACCCAAGCTTTTTTTCACTCTTAACTGCCCTTCTGTTATTTTTCTATAAACTGCCAGCTTTGCTCATTTACCTATCAGGGTGTTGTTTTTTTTTAATTTGGAGGATTATATTAATTAATTAAATTTAAAATTAGTTTAAAATTAAAGATTAACTTAATTTTATGGTGGTTATTAACCTTTTGCCACTTAGATATATTGCAGATTATTTGTCTCAGTTTATTGTCCTTTGATTGTGATGATATTCTGAATTAGGAAGGTAATTTGGGGAGACGAATCATCCTGTCTCCTCTCCTCTGCCTGGTCCTATCCAGGACCAGGTATGGTATGAACATACATTTGGGCCTCTTCTACATCCATCAGCGAAGTTGCATACTTTCCTCATGGAGGTCTTATCCTCCTTGCTGTGAAATCAGGGGAGCCTTCCCCAGGGTCTTTCTCGCCACTTCACATCCATAGGGTTTACTACCTATGTGATTTGATATCCTGTATTTTTATTCTATTTTTATTTTTTTTAGTTCTACCACTTTATTGCTACCAACCCATCTCCCTCCACCCTTGTGCACACATGCTCAGTCATGTAATCCCATGGACTTCAGCCCACCAGACTCCTCTGTCCATGAACTTTTCCAGGCAAGAATACTGGAGTGGGTTGCCATTTCCTTCTCCCTGTATTTTTATTTTTTATATATATCTTATTTCAACTAAATCGCAGCTTTCTTGAGAACAGAAACTCTGACAGTGGCAAAGACACGGCTCAGAACTGTGTCCCCAGTGCCTTGAGGTCACGGAGTGGGTGGTCAGTAAGAGCGAGCCATGATTACACAGGAGGCGGGCACTCCAAAGAGCAGAGGTGACAGCTGCTTCAAGGAGGGGGCCGGGAACGGGAGGCAACAGCTTACTGGAGTATTCAAAGACAATAAAAGGAGAGGTGTTCTCCTTGGGCTTCAAAAATATAAACTGTCACAACGAGGACGTACTCTACAGCACAGGAAACGATACTCAATATTTTGTAGTAAACTATAAGGGAAAGAATCTGAAAAAGAATACACACACCCACATATCTGAACCACTTTGCTGTACACTTGAAACCAACCCAACACTGTAAATAAATCAACCACACTTCAATAAACAATAAAGAGGAACCTCCCCCAATCTGGAGAAGCCACTACAAAATAAACAAATAAATCAAACAAAATGCCAGTCCACTGCATACTACTTAAGACAATTTAAGAGGAAATATATTAAAACCTAAAACTTAAGCACATTTAAGAGCCAAGAAAATGGCTCCTTTTTGTAAATCAGATATATTCACTGCAAATAAACTATCTCCTAATAAAACTCAAAATATAAAGGCCACATACACACACACACATATATACTCTGTACAATTACAAGAAACGCAGGGACACTGTACATTGCTGTCAAGTTTAGGAGGACGAAAAACCTGCAACTTACAAGACAACAGCTAACAACAACCTAAGTAACAGGCAGAGGAGAGAAGGGAAGGACCAGGGAGGAAGGCTGGGAGCCTTGAGCTCGGAAGAAGCCATCAGTAGCTTAAGCCCACTAGACACTGTACTAATAACTATCAGCCCACAGGAAAAGGCAGACAGGAAATTCCTCACCTACAAACCAAGGTGTGTTCCCCCAACACTCCGCAGGTCCATGTTTAGGACACTGAAGTGATAACCTGAGCACACTGTGGGTCCAGCTGCACTCAAGATGCAGGAAGACGAGGAACTCACATTTCATTCAGCCCTCCATCATGACAATGCAGACACCGGAGAATGCCATTTCTAACAAAACCAATAGCAACTCCCCAGCCTCCACTTTAAAAGGTCCTTTATGGCTGTTGTTCTGGAATTAGATGGTCAAGAAAGCAGAATCTTCCTCACTAAACTGTCTCATCCCTTACCCTAAGGGGAAAAAGCCTCGTGGTTCTACAGATGCACCTATGTTCCAAATAAGGGCCAAAATCCTAAAATGAATTCCAATACCAGTATTTTCAAAGTGAGAAACACAACCTGAATGTACCTCTCTCCTATTCTAGTTATTTGAGAAACTCATATCAAATTCTTACCCTTTCAAAAGTCCCTAACAACTTTAAATTAGGATGGAAAAACAAGGCAGCTAGTCAAATTCAGAATTTAATTCTGAATAAATGATCTTGGTGATTTTGATTTTTATAAGGCTAGAAAATCTCATATGTAAGAACTAAAATGATCCTAAGTCTGACAACGAGGCTGGTTTAGTAACTATTGGAATACCAAGCAAACATACACAAATTTAACTCACCCATTTATCTTCCTTGCTTTTTTGGCTTAAGTATTTTATATTTTCCTAAATACTCCTAAATCTCCCAAATGAAAATAGTGAATGTCAAAAAACAACAAACAAAACAGCAAACCCATTCACTCTCTCTTATTACTCAGTGCTTCCTCAAAAATTCCATATTCAGCATTGCACTAACTTCCCCCCAATATCTTAGTTTAGATCCATGTTTAGGAGATAGTGTGCTTCAATATTTAATGCCTTGACAGAGAATGGGATTCCGAGGAACATATAAAAGATTAAGAGACTCATACAAAGACTTTGGAGCAAAAATAAACATTTCTGGTGAGGGGGTGGGCAAAATGGGTAAAGGTAGTCAATAGGCACAAACTTCCAGTTAGAAGATAAATAAACTTTGGGGATGTAACATACAATGGGGACTATAGTTAACAAGACTGTATTGCATAGTTACTAGAAGAGTAGATCTTAAAAGCTTTCATCACAAGAGAAAAAAGTCTCTATGTGTGGTGATGGATGTTAACTAAACTTACTGTAGTAATCATCTCCCAATACGTATATCAAATCTGTATGCTATACACCTAAAACTAATACAATGTTATATGTCGATTATATCTTGATAAAGCAGGGATTAAAGATAACATTTCTTAGGGACTGCCCTGGAAAGTGCAGTCTTCCCAGTGGTCAGGACTTCACCTAACAATGCAAGGGGCGCAGGTCTAAACCCTGGTCAGGGAGCTAGGATCCCTCATGCCTCAGGGGAAAAACCAAGACATAAAACAGAAGCAATATCGTAACAAATTCAATCAAGACTTTAAAAATGGTCCACATAAAAAAAAAAAAATCTTAAAAATAAAATAACATTTTCTGAGTACAGCAAGAAATGACTTGAACTACTGACCTGGCATCAAATGCTTAAACCAAAACTACACAGACCAGATAGACATTTATGCAAATCTTTCACTGTGAGTTACCCCTTGCCTGTGTGCCAATCCTGGCTCAACGGTAATCTCGCCTCCCTGCGCCTGTTACCTCCTCTGCAGAATGGGGGCAAGGGTACTCCCTTCATAAGGTTATTTCAAGGACTATGTGAAAGCGTTAGCCACTCAGTCATGTCTGACTTTTTGTGACCCCTTGCATAGGACTGCAGCCCACCAGGCTCCCCTGTCCATGGAACTCTCCAGGCAAGAATACTGGAGAGGGTTGCCACTCCGTTCTTCAGGGGATCTTCCCAACCCAGGGACCAGACCCAGGTCTCCTGCATTGCAGGCAGATTCTTTACAGTCTGAGCCACCAAGGACTATGTGGTATAAGCCATATAAGGCATTTACCTCACTATCAACACACAGCAAGCGCTTAAATATCAGCTCTCACAATCACTGAGATTACTTCGCAGTCATTGGCTGAAATTACTTCGCTGTCATTGGAAATGGTACAACCGAACCTCTTGGAACTATGCATAAAACGAGATCATCTCCAAGCCAAACACACTGGTTTCAGTACATGGACTTTGTAACATCCATTTTGACTGCTCAAAGGTCTCTTTTGGTTCTTACTTCCTGGATCTCGGCTGTGTTCCAGGGAGACAGGTGAGGCCTAAAGACTACAGCCGAAGAGGAGATGGTATTACTTTAAAGGCGAAGATAGGGAGAAATCAACCAGGTACAAGGAATTCTCTGCCACCCGGGTCATTTGGGACTCCATCTTTTACTGTCTCTGCAAAAATTAAGTTCTTTAATTCTCCAAACGTTTATTACACTGAGGACATGGCATCAAAAATATGTGTAAGGAAGACTCTGTACTGAAGAAATCATTTAAAAATGCGCCGTTCTTAAGCTTTTAGGGCTAACGAAACGCAAAACCCTGCAAGGACTAGCTGAGAAAGATGGGTCTCACTGCCTCCCAGCAGCGTGTTCATGAAACGTCTACTCGCGAGCAGCCGCCAACTCACTGGTGACGTGGAGTGAGGAATTACAGGAGACCACAGGAGACCTCAGCGGTACCCGGCGGCGCGACGCAGGTCTAAGAAAACCCGTTATTAGATGGAGGCGCTCAGAGGAGTTTTGACAAACTAGATCGTCCCTCAAAGCAGCATTAACCGCCCCAAGAAATTCGCTTAGAGATCTCACCACAGGCCCCTCCCGCGGCAGGCGGACCCGAGAGCTGCGTTAAAGCCCACGGGACTCTAAAGGACAGGCTTGCCCGGGCACCTTCACGGAAAGGCCAGTCCTCCCAGGGGCAGGGTGGGGAGCGGGGTGACCTCTCCCCGCGTCCGCCCCACCTCCCGGGCTGGGTCGGCTGCCACGTCAGGCCCAGCGCCGCGGTCCTGCCCATCCTCCTCCTGCGCGTCCCATTGATTCGCGGGTTCCCTGCACCTCGGGACCCCCCCGCCTCCTACCCAGGCGCGCGGAGAAGCGCCCACTGAAGCCGGGGGCGCAGGGGACCGGCCTGCTGGAGCCCCCGCCCCGCAGCCAAACTTTTCAGATCCAATAAGGCCCCGCGCGGTCCACTTGGCGCCTCCCCAGCCCCCGACGGCTCAAGTTCGCAGCCGACCAAGTGTAGAGCCGGGCCCAGGGCCCCGACACCGCGTCCCGGCCCGAGCTCCTACCCCTAGGGGCTGCAGGCTCCCACCGGGGGCCGGCCGCCCGCCAGCCCGGCCGAGGGGGGTGTGTCGGGTCGGCGCAGGCCCGCGGGCCCTGGAGCGGCCGAGGTCGCCCGGTCCTCCCAGGGACCCGGCCCCGCGCCCGAGCCTCTCCCGGGCCTCGCCCGCCGCTCACCGGCGCAGGAGCGCGTCTTCCAGATCTTCAGCAGCAGGATGACGATGGCCGCCAGGTGGGACAGGTCCCCGGTCAGCCGGAAGATGTTCATGGCGGCGGCGGCGGTCTGCGCGGCGGCCCCAGGCTCGGCGGCTCAGGCAGCGGCGGCGGCGGCGGCCCCTGAGAGGAAGCGGCGAAGATGGCGAGAGCGGGCGCGACGTGGCCAGGGACGTGGCCGAACTGCCGGCGCGCGCGCAGGGCAGCTTGGGAGAGCGGGCGACCGCCAGGCCCCGCCCCGGCCCCGCCTCTTAAAGGGGACGCGCCGAGTGCAGGCCGGGCGACAGCGCGGCTGCGGGGCTCCTTCCGTGGGACCCTGACTCCTTGCCAACTTCCCCCCCGTCGGGTTTCCGGCTTCCCCAGGGGTGCCAGCGATTTCCTTTAACTTTTGAAATGACACTCCCCTGTGAGGGATTTCCCCCCCACCCCACTGGTTTTAAGAGCTCTATCAGTTCAGTTCAGTTCAATTCAGTCGCTCAGTCGGGTCCGACTCTTTGTGACCCCATGAACCGCAGCACGCCAGTTGGTGTCCATCACCAACTCCCGGAGTTTACTCAAACTCACGTCCATTGAGTCGGTGATGCCACCCAACCATCTCATCCTCTGTTGCCCCCTTCTCCTCCCGCCTTCAATCTTTCCCAGCATCAGAGTCTTTTCCAATCAGTCAGTTCTTCGCATCAGGTGGCCAAAGTATTGGAGCTTCAGCCTCAGCATCAGCCCTTCCAGGACTGATTTCCTCTAGGATTGACTGGTTGGATCTCCTTTCAGTCCAAGGGACTCTCAAGAGTCTTCTCCAACACCACAGTTCAAAAGCATCAGTTTTTCGGCGCTCAGCTTTCTTCACAGTCTAACTCTCACATACACACATGACCACTGGAAAAACCATTGCGTTGACTAGATAGACCTTTGTTGACAAAGTAATGTCTCTGCTTTTTAATATGCTCTATAGGTTTACTGAATAAACATGTATAAGAGGGGGAAAATTGATGTGATTGCATCACTCAAGGTGTATATTGGGGATGTTGGGAAGGGTGCGGTTTATGCAAGGGTCTAAAGATTTTATTATTTTGAAGACTCTGAGAAAGTGTGCAAAATTAGATTAGAAAATGAACATTTCTGTAGGATGTGAAAATCACAAATTTCTAATGGGATGAAGCTGATAAACAGGACAAGGCTGCATAATTTACAGAGCCCAGTGCAAAATGAAAACATGGGTTCCTCAATTGTTCAAAAGCAGGAAAAAAGTGCTATTAGAGGTACTAAAATGTAAAGCTTTTCCCTTTATTTTGCGTTCTCTTTCGACTTGTTTCCTGTTTGCTATTTAATGTCGTTCTAAGTAAAGAAAAAAAGAAAATTTTAAATCATGGTCATGAATTTTACCGTTTGTCTTTATATTGTACTGTATCATTTTTGACGGCAAATATCAGAGCATGTAACACGGATGCAGAACGGAGTGTGTGTCCAAGAAAGCCCGTGATTAGCTTTGGTTTTGGACCTGGATCCCGCGCAGCAGACCTGACATTGGAGGCCCCATTAGTGGGGGGAGCACAGACACCCCCTGGCAGAAAGTAGTGATCAAATTATGAAAACTCTCACTGGTGGTGGACTGGGAGGGGGTAACAGTGGGAGAGAAGATACCAGTGAGTGCGAGACGCATCAGTCAGTGAACCGCATACAGGAGATGATGGACCCGAGGACAACGGAATGGTCTGTGTGCTCCCAAGTGGTACCGACACTCAACATGAGTGTCATTCATGAAGCATTCAAGACAAGCAACAGTCCCTTAAAGGCCGTCTAGGAAGCCAATAGGCCTCCCTGACTGTCTGCAGGGAAGTCCTCCTGCCCTGCAGAAGGAGGGGGAGTCAGGGCTCAAGCCTGAACTTTCATAGTTCCAGCCCCGGGGCTGAACTTGAATGAAAATTTTGATGCACCCAGTTGGTGTGAACTATTAAGATGGCTTCCAGAAGCCTGGAGAAAACGATGGCTCTCGGTGAATGAGGTCGAAATGCTAGGGTGTCAGGGTGTGGTGGGAATTCTTAATAATGTACTTTCACAGCCTTGAGAAATTCTGCAGAAATAGCACCTGGAAAAACTGCATATATTAAGAAACTGTGTTAATGATTATCTTTCATGTTTTTCTTAGAATAATAGCCTTGTTACAAACCCCAAGACCAGGCCCAGAAGGTAGTATGACTGGGTTCATGAAAGCCTGGACCTTGAAACCCTGGGTCAGGGGTCCGGCACGAACGCTGCCCGTGCGCTTGCTGATTGTTCCTGAGACTAGCCCAGAAGGGGACGGCCTGGGGTGAAAACAAGGAGAGCTGGACTATGTCAGTGTAGTGTCTTGAGAAAGGTAAGATCAAAGAAATTCTTGTAGCTACAATGAGGAACCAAAGCTGGACTCAGACTCTGCATAGCAGTCCAGTAGAGGCTGCAGGTCCCCTGACCCACGGCACCAGGGTTCGTGTTCTGTCTTCATTTTCGTCACTCGCTCCCGGACCATCAGGGCACACGGTGGGGATGGGATTTTGTCCTGCAGGAGCACCCAGAGGACGCACCCTCCATCAGGGCCCGAATTCAGTTGTCCTCAAACTTGGACGTGCATTTGGAGCCTGTGGAGGGCTTGCTGAGACCCAGATGGCTGGGCCCCATCCCCAGCGTCTGACTCGGTGGGTCTGGGGTGGAGCCATCAGTTTCCTGCTGGCCCAGGGATGGCGCTTTGAGAACCCTGCCAGAGGGACACCAGGGCCCCTCACAGTGGTGACTCTCCTCCTGGCCGGGCTAACGACAGGCGGCGCTGCTACAGAGCTTGGCTCTTAGAGAACAACGGGGATGGTAGGGTCCAGCGAGAGAGGCCAAAAGCCAGGGGGTCACCATGAGCATCACGACTGATCAAATCATCAAGGCTGGTGTGGTGGTCAAGAGGCCTGATCCGCAGGCAGTTATGGAGACGATTCAAGAATGTGGTGCTCCCAGACGTCCCTGGTGGTCCCGTGGATGAGAATCTGCCTGCCAGTCCAGGGGACGCGGGTTTGATCCCAGGTCCCAGAAGATGGCACGTGCTGTGGAGCAACTAAGCCGATGCACCAGAACTTCTGAGCCCAAGTGTGCAGATACTGAAGCCTGCCTGCCCAGAGCCCGTGCTGCACGACGGGGGAAGCCACTGGAATGGCACAGTGAGAAACCTGTGCACCGCAGTGAACGGCAGGCCCTGCTCACCGCAGCTAGAGAAAGCCCTCGAGCGGCAACAGCCAGTGCAACCAATAGTAATTTTAAAAGATAATAATAATCTGCCTGCCAATGCGGAGAACATGGGTTTGATCCCTGGTCTAGGAGGATCCCACAGGTGGCAGAGCAGCTAAGCCCACAAGCTGCAGCTCCTGAGCCCGTCTGCCTAGAGCCCATGCTCGGCAACAAGTCAGCTTTACACCCACGTTTCCTGCCCACAGAGCTTTGTTGACACCACATGCTGACAGCTGGCTGAGCGCTTGATCTACCAGCATGGGATCCCACGTCATACTACAGCGTGGTGGAGGGTCTGCCCCTCAGCAGAGGAGGTGCTGGGGAGTGGGCCCGTGACCCGCGGGCAGTAATACACGCCACACCACCCAGACGCCGCCAGCGAGGAGTGACGTGATGGCACAGCCCGTGGAAGGTGCAGCTGACACGCCAGCTCGTGCTCGGCAAGCCGGGGCGCCAACCCCCAGGATAGTGTGAGCCCAGAGCCTGGCACTGTTCCTCACGAGGAAGGGTGTGTGGAGCTGGGCACCAGGGGTTGGAAGCTGGAGCGGTCCCGTGTGTCATGCCTGTTGCTGGGTAACACATTACCTCCAAACCTAGCAGATGAAAACAATGAGCCTCCATTCTCTCACAGTTTCTGTGTGTCAGGAGTCTGGCTGCAGCTCAGCTGAGGGTCTCTGGGTCAGGGACTCAAGCGATCACGGCATTGACCAGGGCTGTGACGATCTTAAGGCCTGAGTGGAGGACGACTGGGGATGATCAGCTTTCAAGCTCACCGATGTGGTCGTCGGCAGGCCTCGGGCCCTCGCTGGCTGTTGGCAGTGTCAGGCGAGTGTATGCTCCTCGGTTCTTTGTCTCATCACACCAAAAATTTGGAGTGACGGATATTAAAGCCCCTTGGCGGGTCACAGCTCTCGGAGGACAGACCGTGTTATAGCGCTCAGGTCTCGAGCGGACCGTGTTATAGCTCTTAAATAAATCAGTGTTACAGCTCTATTTTATTTAGATAATAGCAGGAAAATCCATCCTCGAGGCGTGAGGGCACATCAACCCAAAGACAAGAAGAGAAGGGTGCCCCACCGCGCGGAAGGGAGAGAGAGAGAGAGAGCGAGCTTTGGCTCCTCTCTTATATGTTTCTCTGTCCCTGGGCCTGTCCTGTGTAAATTGGGCCAGCCAGGAGCATTGTTTGTTTTACCTGAGGTTCTCACTCTGGTCCTCGGATCTTCCTTTGTTCTATTTTCTCGGGCTTTTCCCTCTCAGGTCTTTTAGCCCCCGCCATTCTGAACTCCTTCTCCCTGTTCTAACTACCTAACAGCAGGAAACATCTGTCCTCTGCCACGTGGGCCTCACCCTCCAGCAGCTAGCTGGCTTCCCTTCGAGCACATAGGCGAGAAAGTAAGAGGAGATGCTCAAGGCGGAAGCCACGGTCTTTCCGTCACCTGATCTCGAAAAGGGACATCCCACCACTTCTGCTGCTGGAACTCTGGGCTCTGCGGGGCTAGAGTCCTGATCCCCAAAGGGGGGACACGTCCACCAAGGGACACGAGAGAGTCCAGTGGGATGGGGAGCCACAGGTGCTGCCCGGGCACTTCGGGCTTCTTGTGTGCACGGACCAGCAGGCAAGAAGAGTCCCCACTTTGACGGGGAACTTGACCCCAATGCCAAGAGGAGGCAGGTCAGCTGCTGCTCCATAAAATCCAGGTGATCTATTCATACTCAGAGCTTCCTGAGAGTCCTTTGCACAATTAAGACCACAAACGATGGGTACAGTAACCCCAGCCTGACAAGGGCATGTGCCTGGGAGATGACGGTCTGGATCTTAGCCCCAGCTAAGCCACCAAAGCCAGCAGAGGCAGTAACCGAAGGCGAGGGGCATCTAGAACGGAGGAGCGGCAGGATGGTGTGCCTGCAGCCATGGAAACAGTTCATCCTGCTAACTTCCCTCTTCTTTTCTTTGATTAAAAAAAAATTTAGGGGGGTCCACAGTGCTCAGCTTGCGGGGGTCTTAGTTTCCCAACCATGGATGGAACCCATGCCCCCAGGGAATTCTGTGATTTCCTCTTTCTAATAAAAGCGAGAAGCAAGGCCAACTGGAATCCTGGAGGACCACAACTCCCTAATATATGGGGGGAGGGGAAGGTGCGTGTTCGATCAGCACGGGCTGTGAAACACCAGGATCCCCTTGGAGGAGGAGCCGCCTGTGCCGCCTTGGGGCTCGTGGTCAGTCATGCAGAGCAAGGTCAGGCTGGGGCGTCTGTAACTTCAGAGTCTGACTCAGCCACTGGGAGCTGCTTCATCGGAGGTCCTGCCCATCGCAGGGCAGCCATCCTCAGCCAGTGAGCGTAAAGAGGCTGCCCCTTGGCTCACAGAGGACGCTCCAGTGGACGTTCCCCCTCCGGCATGTCCCACCTGCTGGGCTGAGGCTGTGTCAGGCCGGTGTCAGCGTTCACGTTCTCGCGCCTTCCTCTCCCAGGCCTCGATCCCCAGTCAACCTCTCGCACCCCAGGCGCTGTCTCAGTGTCGGCCTCCAAGGAGCCCAAGCTGGGACACCTCCAGGGTGGGGTGCTGGGGGACAGGTCTGTATCTGATCTGACCTCTGACCCCGCACCTGCCCCAGGTGAGATGGCATGGGCATGCCTGGGAGCCATTCGGACACCGAGACAGCTAGGAATTACGGGGCTGGACGTGGGCAGGACTGTGGTCCTCTAATGTGTGCGGCTAAACCTGAGTGGCAAGTGTCATCCACGCAGCTTCCCTCTTGCTGGGGCGCGGAAATGCCCGGGGCCCTCTCCCTGGACACGTAGACTCTGAGTGAGCAGGACGTGGAGGGGAGTCAGGGGTCTTAACCGATTGTGGTTCGAATATCTCACTTCTACAAAATTTGTGAAAACACAGGATGCTGGGAATGCCTAGTCAGAGCCCCTCCCAGGGCCTTCCAAGTAACCTGTGCGAGTGGCAGGCTCTGGAGCTGAAGCTTCATTCACTTCATGGTGAATAGCCTGTTAGAGTGTCTGTTGTCCTGGCATTTAAAAAAACACACACTCTCTCTATATACTAAAATGTAAATTTGCATCTTGGTTTTAAACAATTAAAAATGACAACTATTCTTCTTCCTCATTTACTCTCTGAATGTCATCATTCTATGGGACTTAAACACTTTTTGTTTTTGCTTTGCCATACCACATAGCATGTGGGATTTTTAGTTCCCTGACCAGGGACATTATGCTAAGTGAAGTAAGTCAGACAGGGAATTCCCTGGAGGTCCAGTGGTTAGGACTTGTCACTTTAACGGTCAGCGACCGGGTTCAATCCTGGGTATGGGAACTAAGATTCCCACAAGTGGCATAGTGCAGCCAAAAAAATAAAGAAAAGGTGAGACAGATAAAGACAAATACTGTATGATATCACTTATATGTGGAATCTAAAAATACAACAAACTAGCGAATATAACATAAAAAAGCAGACTCACAGACGTGGAGGACAAACTAGTGGTGGTTAGCAGAGAGGAGAGGTGGGGAGGGACAATATGGGGGTTCAGAAGGGGCACGTATAAACTACTGGTGTAAGACGGGCTCAGAGATGTATTGAACAACACGGGGAATATAGCCAATATTTTGTAATAACTATAAATGGAAAGTGACCTTTAAAAATTGTGTAAGGACTTCCCTGGCGGTCCAGTGGTTAAGATGTCATGTTTCCAATGCAGGCAGCATGGGTTCGATCCCCGGCTGGAGAACTAAGAGCCTACATGCCATGCATTGTGGCTTAAAAAAAAACAGTCAGTATTAAAATTGTATAAACATTTTTAAATTTTTAAAGATAAAGAGAATGAAATACCTTTCTAGACACAGAAGAATGTCAAGAGCAATGAGACAGCTCTGAAATCGAGCACAGAGGTTTGTCTGTGTCTCTGGTACAGTTGTGGTGGACACACAACCTACTGCTCTGGGTCAAATAATACTCCCTCCTCCACCGCAAATTCCTGTCCACCTGGACCCTCAGAGTGTGACGTCATTTGGGAATAGGGTCTTGGCAGATATAATTAGTTAAGGTGAGGTAATACTGGATTAGGGTGGGTGCTAATCCAGTGACTAGTGCTCTTAAAAGAAAACACAGATGCAGTCACACACACACACACACACTCACGTGAAGACACTGACAGGCAGGGAAAATGCTACGTGATGCTGGAGGATGGTGTGGGGCATCTGCGAGCCAGGAAATGCCAAGGATTACTGGTGAGCTGGTAACCATCAGAGGCTAGAAGGGAGGAAACCCTCCTGACTTCAGTTTGGACTTCTGGTCTTTCAAATGGCGAGAGAGCACACTTCTGTTATTTTAAGCCACCCAGTTGGTGGGAGTTTGGTAATGCAGTTCTAGGAAACGAGTACACCTACCTTTTGCCACGGGATGACAATTAGACTTACTGCTGACTTCTCCATATCAAAACTGGAAGTCAGAAGCCAGTGTAATAACACTTTCAAATGGATGAGAAAATACAACTGTCAACCTACAATGGTATATCCACTAAAACTATCTTTCAAGAACTGATTACAAAGGCATTCACAGGTGCAAAATCTGAAAGTACTTACTACCAACAGATCCTCACTACAAAAAAAAAAAAAATCTAAAGTTAATAAAAAGGACTTGAGGAAGAATGAAAAGGATTCCAGAAGGAAGGCTGGAGAAGCAAGACAGAATGACAGCTCAGAGGATGTGAAGACAAGAATTCTGCAGGGGCGGAGACTTTGGGAGTCTCAGGAAAGCACAAGAACCCAGCAGCCAGCCTGTTGTTAGGCAGAAACTCCGCAGCGAGGGGACAATAGGCCAGGATGGAGTTTTCCAAGGCATGAAAAGAAACTGACAAAAAATGTCTCCCACACCGGTGATCCCTTACGACTCAGTAACTTGGCTCCTGAACCAGCATTATTATTAGTGTTCATTATTAGTTCATTATTAGTGTCCATTTACACAGCATTTTTCAGAACTATCACTTGGTATAAGACAAAGCTAATTGAGATTTTGTGATGAATTTTTTTTTTTGCAATGAATTTCTTGAGCAAATGAGAAATGGGTCTATATTCTTGATACAGGTGTATATCTGCTAATTTGTTGATATTTTGGGGAACTCTTAAATGGTTTGGGTAACTAATGTGTAAGTTACCAAAACTGCGGGTATTTTGTATTTCAAATACTTCCACTGACTGGTAAGTGCAAAAGTCTGAGACTACTCAATATTGGGGGCCACTTTCTGGCAATCAGACCATTGTAAAACCAATTGGTTTGTATAGTTAGAAGTTCCCAGATTGTGTAAACATTTACATACCGCACATACTTGTGCATTTTGTCAGTGACTGGGGTCCTGTCACTTATTCTTTGTTTTTTCTTGTGTAAGCAAAAGAGATTCAAAGCACACAACCACTTATCATTCTTAGAGATAAATGCATAATATGATATTCTATCAGAGCAATACAAAGGTAAACACTGAAAGTACCCAGATGCTTTGAGAACACTGTCCTCATTCCATCTCTCCATCCGTTTTGGGTAGAGTTATGTGTGTATTTTTATTAGTACATACAGAGTAGACTTTTTTCTTTTGCTAAAAAATCATGGCATGTCGGATCCTATTGACAGAGTCATATCTAAGAGATTTGTAATTTCTTTTCACTCTTTCCTTGAGCTTTGGATAAGCTTTCAGTCCTAAGTAAGCACTGTCCACACCTTCTGTACATATTTCAGTTTGCTGTGTAACAGAATGACATGAAATTGTACTCCTTTTTCTCTTCTTTTTTTAAACATTTTTAAAATGTGAGCCATCTTAAATTCTTTATTGAATTTGTTAAAATATTGCTTCTGCTTTACTTTCTTTTTTTTCTTTTTGGCCTCAAGGCATGTGGGATCTTAGCTCTGTGGCCAGAGATCTAACCCGCACCCCCTGCATTGGAAGAAGTCCTAACCACTGGACGTCCAGGGGATTCCCCTCTTCTTCCTTTTGCATGTAAGTTTGTGGTGAAAATGTGCATCTCTGAATAGGTATGAGGTCAGATTTGTGATTTATTTCTGCATATTATGTATCTGAGCCCATGGAAAGACTGTGTGTGGATACACACACATATGCAGATACACACCTTTGAACAGTATAAAATTATTTGAAGAGAATTCTGCTGTTGACAAGTGCTTAATCATGTCCGATTCTTTGCAGCCTCATGGGCTGTAGCCTGGCAGGCTCCTCTGCCCATGGACTTTTTCAAGGCAAGAATACTGGAGCGGGTTGCCATTCCCTACCCAGGGGATCTTCCTCACCCAGGAATCAAACCTGCATCTCTTGAGGCTGCCGCTTTGGCAGAGAGATTCTTTACCACTAGCACCACCAAATGCCTTTACCAGTCAGGATGAATGATTGCTTAAAGACCCCTGATGATCTAAGGATAGCTTTCTTATGAAGCAGATTCAACGACTGATAACAGACACTTAGAAATGGTAAAACAGATGAAAGGGCTTACACTGGCAGGAAATCCAGTCTTTCTCCTGGGGTTCCCCCCCTTCAGGAGCTTCTGGGGGATCCCTGAAGGATGTGGTCATGTGCTGGAAATCTGTTCTGACACCTGGGCCCAGTTTTTGTGCTCAGAGCCATCGCTTCTGCCCTATTTGTGTTCTCTGAATCACTCGATACAACACGCACACACACAAGTCCTGCCAACACACGTCAGGTCACCTGATGGTGTCTACCCAAAGCTCAGAGCAGGAGGGCAGGGCTTCCAGATTGAGGCTGTAATTCCACTTCGGGGCCTCTTCCTCAGGGCCTGGCATACTTCCTGCTAGTAGGGGAGACCCCAGCTCCACCCCAGAGGGCTGTCCCCTTCTGTACTTCCCAGGTTTTCTAGCTCCTAGGTGCCAGACATTGGGGTCAGCCATTTCCTCCTGTGGAAACCTCCCCACTAACTCCGCAAAGTCCAAGAACACACAACCAGTGCTTTTATTCAATGGTGGGGGCATCAGGACTCCAGTTAAAATCTCTTTAAAATATTTCCACTACCTCTTAGAGCACAATCAAGATAAAGATTTTGCTAACTTGTACAACCAAACAGACCCTTAAGCCAATGGTCTGTGTCACAGCACTTGGCTTCATGGTGACATCACAGTCCCCACAACCTGCCACCAAACACTGCGTGGGCCCTGCCTCTGCATGCATGCGTGCTCAGTCATGTACAATTCTGCGACCATTATAGACTGTAGCCCACCAGGCTCCTCCATCCATGGGCTTTTCCAGGCAACAGTACTGGAGTAGGTTGCCATTTCCTTCTCTGGGGGATCTTCCTGACCCAAGGGGTCTGTAACCAAATGGCCCATCATCTGGGTGAATTTCCTAAAACAAAGGGCATCTTCAAAATAATCAGCACTCTTCCATCCAGAAGCCAGAACTGCCAACCAGCCTCAAACACCTCCCTTGCTAACATTTACTAGTGAATCAAGTCCCTTTTGAGGGAATACTCCCCTCCACTCCAGGGATGCTTAATTTCAGGGGCTGCGAACTCTCAGCTGGGCTCCACCTGGCTCACAGAAATGGTTTCTTCGGCTCATAACTGATCATCTCCGTTAAAGTTTTAAATTGGTTGTCATCATTTCCTTAGGACATTTGAAATAATCAATCTGGATTTCTATCTTCCTTTGAGAAAGTCTGAAGACCAGGTGAGGCAAGTCCTGCCTTCCCAAACGGAAGTCCACTTCCTGAAGGGGCGGAGTCCCCCACCCCATGTGGGCAGACAGCACACCTGCTCTCCAGTCCTCCCTGTGGTCCCTGCCTGCTCCTCCACGTCAGTCACCTGTCATCCTTGGCCGTGCATTGTTTCCTTGCTCCTCCCCAGGCTGCATTCCCTGTGCAGCCTCTGTGGACCTTCCCTCCGCAAACCTTGGCCTTAGGGCTTTGCATCCACGTGGCCGAAAAGTTTCACGGAAAGGAGCCGCTCGGTTTTCCTGAACAGCATGGTCGCCCCCACCTTGATGTTACTTTGATTTAATTTAATGGGCGGTTACCGAACCCTTGCTGGAGGCAAAGGCCAGAAGCAGCCGGGCTGATGGGAAGTCAGGCTGACGAATGGGTTATCAGTGAATAGACATCTGCTAGCTGAAGCCTGGGTGTGTGAGAATGTGCCAAGGGAGGGCAAACAGTGCCCGGTGCTGCTTAAATAAAGGTCAGCGCAGACAGGGATAATGGGCACTTCCTGTGGTTTCCTGGTCGGGGCAACAGCAGCTGCAGAGGGTGATGGGAGAGGAAGCCAGGTTGCCTGGTGCTGAGCGGTGAGTGGATGGCAAGGATGCACAGGTGTGAGTGTAGACAAGATGCTTCAACAGCTCTGCAAGATTTGGTCTAAAGGAGGGAGTGAGGGGACCCGAGCCACTGGGCTCTAGACTCTTCTTTGAGGGCTGCGGGTAGAGGGGTGTTTATTGGTGAGGGGGAGAGAGCCAGTGGAAAATGCTTTGTGGTCTCAGGTGCATTGGAACCCCTGGGAGCTTGGGGAGGCGGGGATATGGCACAAAGAATTAGTGACTGATTGGCATTGAGAGCAAGGCCTGGACGGTATGGGATGAAGGTGAGGGCAGGGACACAGAGGTGTGCAGATGGGGGAGGAGGGGAGAAAACCTGCTCACCCGAACCCTTTCTCTCTGGAGCATCCGCTGAACTCGGATCTCCGTGGCTTCCTTGGAACCAGCACTGTTAGATCCGTGGCACCTGATAAGGCGGTGACATGGGCTGAGCTGTGTCTCGCTCCCCAAGTGCCTGTGTGGAAGTCCTAGCCCCCAACACCTCAGAAGGTGACTGCATTTGGACATAAGTTCTTTAAGGAGGTATTGGGTTGGCCAATAAGTTTGTTGGTGTTTTTCCATAATAGTGTACAGAAAAATCCATACAAACTTTTTGGCCAATGCAATATTTAAGGTTAAAGGAGTCATAAGGATGGAACTCTGATCCGGTGGGACTGGTGTCACTATAAGAGGAGACACCGGCAATGCACAGAGCAAAGGCCACGTGAGGACACTGAGAAGCCGCCACCTATAAGCCAAGGAGAGCAGGCTCGGGAGAAACCCAACCTGCTGAGACGTTGATCTTGGACTTCCAGCCTCCAGGGCTGGGAGGGAAAAAATGTCTGCAGGTGACACAGGAGACACGGATTCAATCCCTGGGTCAGGAAGGTCCCCTGGAGAAGGAAATGACAAGCCACTTCAGTATTCTTGCCTGGAGAACCCCATGGATGGAGGAGCCTGGAGGCTATAGTCCATGGGATAGGAAAGAGTTGGACAGAACTGAGCATGCCCGCATGCATTCATTCAAGCCACTCAGCCTATGGTATTTCACTGTGGCAGCCTGAGCAGAGAGGAACAGAATGGGCTGGGAAAAGAGGCAGGGCTGTCTTTCTGTTGAAGTTACCAGTGTCAGTGGCCCTTGGAACACTCATAGACGTTTTGAAAAATCACATTAAGCACAACAAAGAAGTTATTTCCACTCAGAGGATGGGCTTGGGATTTAGACAGACTTGACTTTCCATCCAGCAAGTCACATAACCTTCCTGAATTTCAGATGTTTTATTTGTAAAAAGAAGATAACAAAACCCACCTCAGAGGGTCACTGTGAACGTAAAGTGATATATGTAGAAACATGAAGCTCACTACCTAGTAAACATTAACAGATGTTATTAGAGAAGGTGGTGTGTGATTGGGCCACACTATTTTGTAGTATTATTGAAAGGGAAATCCATTCCTGCTTGTCACACCTCGTCATCTGGTGAGGAACGGGGGCAGGGAGTGGGGTATGGCACACAAATTGGCTCACATATAGGGCTTCGTGCTGACTCAGGTGAAGAATCACCGTGAAATATGACCCTGGGAAACCAAACTCAGAGAGGCCGACATCTGCATGCAGCATTGTGTCTGGCATGTGGGAGGCAGTCAGACTGTATTGGCGAATGCATTTGTGAACGAAGAGAAGGTGAAAACACTGAACATCCGTAACCATCTGTTGATTGGTTCACCCTCTTGGTGTTGCAAGTGACAGGAACCCATTCAAACCAGCCTAAGCCAAAAAACTAAAAGAAATTTAAAAAAATTTACAAACAGTGGGAGGGGGGCAATTTGTCAGCTTGGAAAGTGGAAAGTCAGGGTGTCTGCTTCAGGCACAGTTGGATTCAGGGGCAAGGAGATGGCCGGACTGGTCTTCTCTCCTTTTCTTCGGTATTGGTTTACACCCAGGTGGGTGCCTTTCATGTGGTCGTCCTGGCAGCTCCTTCCAGGATCCCACCCTCTATACACCCAATGATTCATCCAGAAGAAAGGGGCCTCCTTCCCAAACACTTCTAACTTGAGTCTTGAATTGACTCTGAGCCGCCTGGCCGGAGTCCCAAGAACCAGTCTTATCCACTCAGCAACATTCCAAGGCCTGGGGGCAGAGGAGGGATAATTTCCCAAAGGAGAAATAGGGAGTTTTCCCCAGCAGAAGGGACACTGGCTGCTAGGCAGGCATAGATCGCTGTTGCCCCCAGACGGAGAGCATCTTGAGAGGGGTCAGGTGACTCAAGGGTGACTAGGTGAGACAGAAGGAAACGCTTGGAGGACACATGAGGAGGGTGAGCAGAGCTCTGCTGGGTCCAGGGAGGACAGGGGCCTCTGAGGATTGCAAGGAGGCTGGGAGGTTCCCCAGGATGCCTGGCCGTGGATGCAAACGGCAGACGCATGGCGACAATGGCTCTGACTGTACCTGACCCTGAGCCCACACCCTCTGCCTTGCGGTTTGGCAGCATTTCTCATCAAGAGGGGCTTCCCTTGTGGCTCAGCTGGTAAAGAATCTGCCTGCAATGCAGTAGACCTGGGTTCCATCCCTGACTTGGGGAGATCCCCTGGAGAAGGGAAAGGCTACCCACTCCAGTAATCTGGCCTGGAGAATTCCATGGATTATATAGTCCATGGGGTCGCAAAGAGTCGGACACGACTGAGCAAATTTTACCCACCCATCCCCTTTCGTTAAGAAGGGAGTCTATTTCCCCTCCCCTGGAATCTGGGCTGGGCTTGTCACTTGCTTTGACAATAGGATGTGGCAGAAGGGATGGGGTGACAGTTCTGAGCTTAGGCTTCCAGGGCTTTTCTCTGCCTTTGCTTGTTCCCCTTGCCTTTACCATGTAAACTGTCCTGGCTTTTTGGCTGGAGGATAAGGGACCACACGAACCTATCTCCATGGTCCCAGCCAAGGCCCTGGACGTGGAAAGAGCCCTGCGTGACTATCAAAGCTGACCACTGACCCACAGAGGACCGCAGACACATGAGTGAGTCCACTGAGCCCAGCTCAGATTAGAACTGCCCAGGTGACCCATGGACCCAAGAGTGGTAGTGGCCGCTGTTTTAAGTCACTGAGTTTTGGGACAGTTTGTTACACAGCATTGTGTGGAAAATAGGTATCAGTTACAAGGCATTATAGGCTTCCCTGGGGGCTCAGAGAGTAAAGAGTCCGCCTGCAACGCAGGAGACCTAGGTTCGATCCCTGGGTCGGGAAGATCCCCTGGAGAAGGGAATGACAACCCACTCCAGTATTTTTTCCTGGAGAATCCCATGGACAGAGGAGCCTAGCAGGTTACAGTCCATGGGCAAAGAGTCGGACACAACTGAGCATGCCCACACAAAGCATTATGGGGAGAAAACCCAGCTAGCGATTGGCTTGTCAACCTGGGTCCCCTAGCATGGGGCTGGATATACCTGGAGAGGTTTCTAGTTTGCAGGAAAAATGCCATACAGGGGCTTGAGGGTCATGCTTGTTCATAGCCGGTGCAGTCTCTAGTCTCTACAGACCTCACACAGGGATTTTAATGCACCTTCCAACACGTTCCCCATAGACGAAGGCTTTGGGAACTTACGAAACCTATCCAGCTTGAGCTGCTGGGGAGAAATGCCCTCCACGAGCCACAGCTGGGTGCATATCCCCCACCTGAATCACAGAGTTCGGTTTAGATATTTCTATATGGTGGCTGTGAGTGGGAAACAAAGAAAGAACATACATGGTCTCAAAGAGGGGCTGGTGGGAGACTGGGAAGAACTGAATGGGTCCCCAACACTGTCCAGGGGCAACACCAGTTACTCAGTCACCGTGGGAGAAGGAACAGCCCAAAGGATGGGCTCTAAAGCCCATTCCAGGCTTCTCTGGAAGAAAGTCAGGGCAAGAGGTAGCTGGAAGCTGCCAGACCCAGGCTTTGTCAACTGGAGAATGTAAAGGATGGAACAAAGAAAGGAAAAGGATGCCCCGAGCTCCCGCCCTGCTCCCAGCATCCCTGCATCCCGAGATACACATGTAAAACAGACTCTGGGGCCCCCAAATCTGTCCCAGATGGGGTTACTGCCTGAATGTGGCCTATTCTAGGGAACATCACCACCACTCACCCAGGAGAGGAGCCTGGCAACCAGCCACCAAGTCCTGTTTATCCATCACCTAAACACCTCCCTGTTCTCTCAGCCCTTACTTGACGACCCCCTCCCCCTTCCAGACTCCCCACTTCTAAATTGGATTTTAGTTTCTCGGTGGGCTAAAACCTCAATCCTGCAACCTGCCATAAAGGACCTTCTGAATCCTTTCCTGTATCTCTGCGCAGCTGCCCTCCAGCCTGCCTGCCTTGATTCTGGGCTGCACTGGACTCAAACTTCCTCCGGCTTTCGAGGCGGAGCGTAGGTGCGCACTCCCCTCCCGCCCCCCGACATCAGGTCCCTGCACTTGGGGCTCCCCTTCCAGCCTTCTTCAAGCAGCCCCAGGTGTGGCTTGTTCCAGGTCGTCTGCCTCCTTCCTCCTCCAAAGTCCGAGGTCTGCGGGCTCTGTGCTCCGTGAGAAAGCCTCCTGGGCGCGCTCGGAGCAGGCTCAGGAAAGGTTCAGACGTCCTTGCTTGGGGCCGGGCACGGTCAGGCCAAGAGGCTGTCCTAGTGCGCGGACACCGCTCTCGGTGTCCCCACCTCCCCCGGACCCTGATGTCCAGAGGGTCGAGAGCGGGGCGGGGACGGGCGGGGCGGGAGGAGGTGAACAAGGAAGCGCGGGAAGTCGGCGGGTGATCCACCCGTACCCGGGAATCGGCGCGCAGGCTCCGGCCCCGCGCCCTCAACTCTTGGCGCCCCGGCTCGGCCCTGAGAAGGGGTCCCCGCACCTTCGCGGGCGGCTGGAGCTGGACGGCTGAGGTAGCTGGAGACGTGCGGGTGGCTGGGCGCCACTCCGCACCCGGGCCGCTCGGGGCCACGCGGGGCGGCGTCCGCGCGACCCTCTCGGGCGCCGCCTCGGGCGTCCGTCTCCGCGCACGGGCCGCCGCCGTCACCAGGCCAGGGGCGAAACCATCCCCGAGCTGCGCGGGCCCTCGGCTGCCTGCAGGTCGCCGAGCGCTCGCTGGGGACAGAGGAGCACGTGGGGAGGCGCTCGGTCGGCGGCCCCGCGCCCCCCGCCCACGGCCCGGGCGGACCCCTATGGCCCCGCCCAGCTGGGGGCGTGTCCTTCACCAGGGGCCCTTTCCCTCCTCTGGCTTCACACAGGAGCCCCCTCCTCTGACCTCGGGCCCTGCCCTCTCCCAGGGCCTCCCACCGGGGCTCACCTCGAACTTGCTCATGAACTCCGCGAAGATGCCGAAGAAAGCCTCGGAGGTGGTGGCTTTGGAATCTTCCCCAAAGAAGGCCAGCGCCTTGCCCAGCTCCTCCATGGCGTCTCGCTGCAGCCCGTCCAGCGCCCGCAGCAATGGCTGGGCCGTCTCCAGAAAAGACTGACGGCCTCTATTAAGGAAACCGCTCCAGGCCCCAGGGGCAGGTACTCCAGCAGTGACCCAGCCAGCAGCCTTACTGCCCCGGGGCCCTTTGCTCTCCTGGGCACCATGCCCCCGTCACACGCTCCTGGCTTGTCCTGACACCCGCCACACCCAGCCCAGCCTCAGGCCACTCACTCACTTGCTTCCCTCTGTTGGGCAGCTCTCTCTGCTCTCCTGGCTCTGCCCAGAGGCTACCACCCTCTCTTACCTGACCATCCACGGAGACGGCTCCTTATCACTCTCTACGCTGTTCTCCCTCTCTGTCATTTTTATTAAAAAAATCTATAGCATTTGTTACTACATTTCCTCTCCGGACTGCCTTTGGCTAGTCAGGCATGACAAACCTCTCCTTGAATCTTGTGACCTCAGTCTGGGTTCTGCTGCCCCCCCCCCCCAAAAAAAAACAGACAGGGCAAGGGAGTGGCTTTAGGCCAATCAGAAGAGCTCCTTCTCAGTTACACACAGCCTCGGCATAAGCGCTTAGATTCTAGATGACCTAAGATGGACTCCTCTAGAAGCCCGGCAACAACGGCAGCCTCTGCCCAGATTCTCCGCCAGGACACAGGGGTCTGCAGCAGTCGCTGGAGCGATGGCCAGCTCTCCCTGACCCCCACCCCGCCCCTGAGTGCACTGTGGCCCTGGGACAGGATACCGCCATGACCACAGCAAACTTGTCCTCGCTGGAGGGGGACATGCTCTGGCACGCGGCCTGGATCTCACTGATGGTGCCGTGGAGGTCAGCCAAGTCGCTGGTCAGGGCTCGTTGGTTCACTGTAGGCAAGGGGATAGGGCCTATGGGGGCTGCCCATGAGGCCAGCCCAGGACAGTGGGGGCTCTGACTCCCCACCTGCCCACCCAGCTTACCTTTGGCAGCCAGGGGCACGGTGGGCAGGTCCTGAGCAAAGCCCAGGAGTTCAGGGAAGTGCTGGCTCAGCGATTTGGCAAGGATATGCAGGAAGGTGGACTTCCCGTCCACCGTCTTTGTGGAATTCAGCTGCAAGTGACCCCAACACACGTCCTCCTCCAGGACCCCATCTGACTCCTGATCACAGGGGCTCAGCCCTGCTTCCCCAGCCTGTGGCATCAGTTGCCCACCCCCGACACTCGTCAACTCCAAAGCTTATAAACCGATGGCTAGTAGTCCTTACTCTGAAGCTTTTATCTGCTGGGATGTCACGAGCCTGTCCCCTGGCCCAGATATTTGAGGACCCCCCCCGCCAGGAACCAGTCCTTCCCATCCCCAGCTAGGGGAGACACCTAGGTTCTTTTTGGTCCTTGTGAGTTTGTTCTTGTCAGTAGATGGAGCCCAAGATTTTCTAACCCCAGCAAAAGTGGGGAGCATCACTCAAGGTATTTCCCTTTTGTGGTTTTCTGGAACCATCTGTGGCCCAGCTGAGCCTCAGACACCCTAAACCATTCATATCTATAAACAGAGTTGTCCTTCCTCTTTTAAAAAGCAACCAAAGGTGTTGCAGTGGAAAGTCCCAAACACACAGGGGGAAGGCTGGATATTTGAGTTGTCCTTTCTCTGGTTCTAGATCTTTCTGGGGTAGAACTGCCCTGACGGTGGTTCTGGTGTCAAGGGCACAGAGTCCACCAGGTGGGACTCTCCCCTTCCTCCTGGAGCCTTCTCACCTGCCCTCTCCTCCCCCACCGCTCCGTCTCTCCGAGGCCTGGAGAAGCCACCTCGCCTCCCCAAGCGTTCAAGCCCCAGTCTCTGCTTCTGTTACATGCTGCTTCAGGCAGCCAGCTCTTCCTGCCGGGGAGCCTTGGTGGCGGAGCAAACAGATGGACGACTGCCTGACCGGCCCCCTCACCTCCGTCAGGAAGTTGATCTTGAAGCCCGTGGTCTTGTTGGTTTGAGGCTGTCCATCGTTGAGATAGTTGCCCATGGCCAACACAAACTGGGGAGAGAACCAGAGGGCAGGTCCTCCCTCACTGCCTGGCCCGTCGGGGGATGGGCCTCCAGGCTGGAAGCCCCAGGGGCAGAGGAGCAGGCAGACTGATCTGAGAGGGGGTGGCCCTGACCTCCAGGATCTTGGCAAGCTTCCGGCTGTTCTTGAGCTCTAGGGAGGCCTGGCGCAAGCACTCCAGGCTGCCCCGGATCTCCTCCGTCTTCTCCTGGAGGGTGGCCTGGAAGTGGAGGCTGCGCAGACGGGTCTTGTATTCGGGAACCGACAGCATCTACCAGAAATGCACGGCCAGCATTCATCCATGCCGCCGGGAGACTCTGCCCCAGGGCAGCCTGGCGTGGGGTCAGCGCGCGGCCGGCATCCCCTTAGGAAAATAAACACGACCTCTAGGGCGCACCCTCATCCCATCTCCCCTGGACCCCGAGTGAGGCCTGGCCGTTCAAGGTGTAAGACTCAGAGGTGCGAGCGCGGGGCCGGCAGGGGAGCGGGACGCACGCACAAAAGGAGAACCGCGACAGAGGAGGTCGAGGACCGCAGGACGGCCGCCCTCGGCCCCGGGAGGGGGCGGGCCTGGCCGCAGCACCTGCAGGACGAATTGGTCGGGCTCGCTGAGGCGGCCGGGCGCCTCGCGGTAGGCCTGGTAGCGCTGCTCCTCGTCGGCGTCGGGCGCGAAGAGCAGCAGCTGCGCGAGGTGCGCGGGCTCCAGGCGCCGGGGCTCCATGCTCATGAGCACCTGCCGCAGCTCGGCCGGGCTCAGCTTCAGGTGCGCCAGCAGGATGGCTGTGGGCGGGGCCGCGGGTGAGCGGGGCGGGGCCGGAGCTGCTGGGCGGGGCGGGGGCGGGGCCTCGGGGTGAGCGGGGCTGGGGCGGGGGCGGGGGCGGGGGCGGGGCAGGAGCTGGTCCATAGGACGAAAGGAACTGTCCTGCGACCCTTCAAGGGAAGGGTTCTCCAGGGGACAGACCTAGATTGAGTAGGGCCTGTGGAGCTGCAAGGAGATCCAACCAGTCCATCCTAAAGGAAATCAGTCCTGAATATTCATTGGAAGGACTGATGCTGAAGCTGAAACTCCAATACTTTGGCCACCTGATGCGGAAAAACTGACTCATTGGAAAAAGACCCTGATGCTGGGCAAGACTGCATGCAGGAGGAGAAGGGGACGACAGAGGATGAGATGGTTGGATGGCGTCACCGACTCGATGGACATGAGTTTGAGCAAGCTCCGGGTGTTGGTGATGGACAGGGAGGCCTGGCGTGCTGCAGTCAGACACGACTGAGCGACTGAACTGAACTGAACTGTGGAGCTGGGGCCAGGGAACTAGCGAGGGTCTTAAAGGGGCGAGCAGAAGATGCGGCTGGAGGCAGGGCCAGAACTGGGAGCAGATCACAGGATGGGGGCGGAGCCAAGGCGGCACTCGCGCCCGAGGGGACCGGCTGGCAGCCGCACCTGGGAGGGAGCGTTCACAGAGCCCGGCGGCAGGCGCTGGGAGCTCACACGGCCCGATCCCTATTATCCACTGCGGTGGATCCGAGGCTCTGCGGCCCCGAGGGGGTCGTGTCCAGCGCACCCCCCACCCCCAACCCCTGGGCCTCCGCAGCCCCTCACAGGTATTGTAGGCCTTCTTGTGGGACAGGATCTCCACCACCTCCTTCTTCCTGAAGGGCTCAGGCCCCGGCACCGGCTCTGGAAGGGAAACTGATGGTTTAGGGACAGGAGGCTAAGTTGAGGCTGCTGGGGGAGGGCCCAGGAGGGGTGTGGCCACACCCACAGTCCCGAGGTCCCTGACCATGGACTTGACTGAATCAGCTCCAGGTGTCCACTCTCCTCACTCACGGCCTCTGGAGTCCAGCCTTGCACACCTACTGTGTGTGATGTGTGTGTGTACCTCCCCTGTCCTCTCTCCCCTGGCCCTTGGGCCTGAGCCGGCCCCACAAGGAGAACCGGCCACCTGGTGACTGTAGATGCTTCCCGGAAGGACAACAGTCTCTTCCACCCGAGGAGCACTCTCCACACACACAGCATCCCAACGACAGAGAGACACGCAGAGGGGGGCTAGGGGAGAGAGAGAGAGGATGGGCTATCTGTTGACCTGATTCTGACTTTGAACAAATTACCTGGCCTCTACGTGCTGCCTCATCAGGAAGTTGGGGTGATCGCATCCCCACCTTACATGATTGTCACAGGATTAATGTAGAAACAAGGGTGTGTGGCATTTGGTAAGCATGCGATACATGGCAGTTATGATGATCTCCAGTGTTGAAGTGGGGAAACTGAGGCTCTGAGATGTTAACTAATTCAGGGGCCCAGGAAGTAAAGGGCAGTTTGTTCAGATCTCGTGGACTCTCAACCCTGGGACCCCCACAGAAGGCAGTGGGTGGGCTGCCGCAGAACCCGACGTCAGGGCTCCCCTCGGCCCCTGGGGCCACTCACTGGCAGCTTTCTGGGTGCCAAAATGGAGCTCCAGATCGAGGTATTTCACCATGTCGCTCAGCTTATCGTAGTCAGAGTCCTCCCCAAGCTGTGAGGGAGGGGAGGTTCAGAGTGAGCAACAGTACTGGCCGCTGGACTGCGGTCCCCCACTGCCCCCCACCCTCTGAGGGCGGCCCTGGGCGCTCCCAGAGGGAGAGCCTCCACCAAGCCCCTGGCATGAACCCAGGGACGGGACAGGAGGAGACTGCAGGAGGAGCCACTGATAAATCATCCAAGTTATCATCGGGCGATGAGCTGGCTCTTCTTGTGGTCAACAACACTCAGACCTGGAACGCTCCACGCAGAAGCCAGCAAGTTGCACGGAAGCAGGGGATACAAGGATTGTAAAGGGGCTGGAGCTACCCAAGGAGGCTTCAGAACGTGGCCAAGAGGTCCAGGTCTGCTCTGAGGTGTCCTTTGCTGGCAGTGAGCTCACCAGAGCTGCCCTGGGTCCCCGAAGCTGGGGAAATGGAAGCAGGGAAGTGCCAGAGGCTAGGAACCTGCTGGGCGGCTGTGATGACTGATCTGGATGAGAGATGACAATCTAGAAGGCCCATGGCTGCAGGGGCTTGGCCAGATGCCTGACCCGTGTCCCTGTGTCCACTGCAGTAAATCAGGGGAAGGATCATTCTGCAGAGCAAGGCTGCAAGGCCCATCCGAGGCTGGTAGGAGTCTCCAGGGGACCCAGGAGGTCCCTGTTCGTGACTGTCCTGCTGACCATCCTTATTAGTAACATGAGAAGGTTCCCTGGAGATGTGGGCTGATGCCAACTTGGCTGGGAAGGCAGGAGATAGAATCGGGACCCAGGAGGTGGCAATGGGAAAAAAAATGACAAGCATGCTCCAATGGAGAGTGGCTGCAGTAAGGACACGTGACTAGGCGTCCCAGGAAGAGGAGAGGACTAGGGTGGAGAATGATGGCGGGAACAAGTGCTGAGATGGGGCAGCCCCAGAAACCAGAGGATTCCTTGGCCAAATGAGGAGGAGTGTGATGTCCAGGTCAGAGGAGATGAGGGCCGTGTTTTCTCCTCTGAACTGGTGAAGCCCCTCTGGGAGTTTCATTTGGGGCCTGCCCTTTGACAGACTGTGGGGCTAGGAACCATGTTCTAGGGCAGTGACCCAAAGAACAGGGATGGGGTGAACCTTGCTCATCCAATGGGCTGGTTGGCCTGTGGATAAGGAAATATACCTGCTCTGCCTGATTTCAAGGGGTGGGACAGAAAGTAGGGCATGGGAATCCTGGTGAGACAGAAATTCCAGAGCAAGGCAAGGATGGATGGTGAAAACTGTCCAGGGAGGAAAGGGATGTCTCGGCAGGTAGTGAGCTCCCCATCAGTGAAGGTGACCAAGTAAATACTGGCAGTGCTGTTTGGGAGGAAACTCGAGCATCAGGGTGAAGGGCTGGGGGCTTCCCTGGTGGCTCAGTGGTAAAGAATCCACCTGCCAATGCAGGAGACACGGTTCGATCCCTGATTGGGAAAGACCGCACATGCTATAGAGCAACTAAGCCCATTCGCCACAACTACCAAGGCCTGTGCTCTGGAACCCAGAAGCCGCAACTGCTGAGCCCATCTGCTGCAACGACCGAAGCCAGGACACCCTAGAGCTTGTGCTCCGCCCCAAGGGAAGCCACTGAGATGAGAAGCCCGCGGACCGCAACTGGAGAGGAGCCCCCGTTCTCTGCAACTAGAGAAAAGCCCATGCAGCAATGAAGACCCAGCACAGCCAGAAAGAAAGAAACTGCAAAAAGTGAAAGGGGAGAGGCTGCTGCGTGGGGGTTTGGACCAGCTGCCCTTTTCAGAATCCTCTGGTCTCGGCTCCTGTGAACACACTGCACGCAGACTGACAGCTCAAACATCTGTGACTCTCTAACCAGCTGTCCTTCTCTCAGCTTCAAGAGCCTAAGGGGACCATTCACATCTCGGGTGATAGGTTTCAAGGGTGAGAGCGGTGCCTTTTCTGCGTGTCCCCAGCATGTCACCGGCTCAGGGACACTGACTGGGCTTCGGTGCCTGTGTTGACCACTGAGGGTGAGTGTGTCCCTGGACGGAGCTCTCGTTCGTCTGCCGAGGATGGGGAGGGCCCGAGGACGGTCAGCTGATGTTGGAAGCACCCCAGAGGTGGACCTTGTCTTCACTGCTGCTGCCCGAGCTGCCTCCCCTGGTGCAGAGCGCTCCGGGTCCCCAGGTCACCTACCTGTCCCCAGATGGTGCCTTCTGAGTTCTCCACCTGCTCCCACCGCAGGCGCTTGACGCTCATGTGGCTTGTCTCGCTGCGGCGGTGGCCCAGGCCCCGGGGCAGCATGGGGGGTGCGCAGGGGACGGGCGGGGGCAGGGGCGGCGGGGGCGGTGGGGGGACCGGGTGGCCGAGCTGGGCGAGGGGCTTGGGCAGCGCCGGAGCAGGGCCCCGGGGCCCGTCCGGGGTGCGGGAGCTGCTGGGCTTGGGGTCGTGGAAGGGCAGGGGCGGCGGGGGCGGGGGGCTGAGGGGGGGCGGGGGGATGTGGTCGGAGAGGGAGGAGTAGGTCAGGGAGCTGCCTTCCTCGCTGCTGCTGATGCACTCGCTGGCACTGCTCCTCTCGTTGGTGATGAAGCTGCCCTGGTCGTCATGGAAGCTCATCTGGGGAGACAGCCAGGCGAGGGGAGGGCCAGGCGGGGCCCCGGGGGAGACAGGGGCAGGGGCCGAGGTGCGGAGGATCGGAAGGCCTGGGGCAGTGGAGGCATGGCCCAGGGGCTGGATGGGGTCGGTCTGAGCTGGCGAAGGAACCTGAGACCCGGTACATGGGGTGGCCTTGGGTAGGGGGGTGTCGAAGCTTGAGCCAGGGGTGGGACAGCTCCAGATGGGGAGCGGAGTGTGCTGGGAGACAGGGAGGGGGAGCCTGGGGCACAGCCCTTGGGGCAGCAGACCTCTGGCAGGAGCCCCAGGACCCCAGTCCCCTTACAGGCCCCCTGCCCGCCTCCCCTCAACACACGTGCCTGTGTGCTCACCTCCTCGTAGTCATTCTCGGGGCTCAGGAAATCCTCCACGATGGTGACCCGGGGGCCCAGCTGCTCACTCAGCGCATCCAGGAAGCGGTCGGTGTCCCGGCTTCGCACAGGGCGGGAGAAGGCGAACAGCTTCCGGCGGCTGGACGGGCGGCGGCTGGGGTCCGGGCTGGGGGGGCTCTCGGCGCGGACGGGCTCGGGGCCCGGCTGAGGGGAAGGTGCCCGGCTGCTGTCCAGGCTGGCGTAGGGGTGGGACTCGGAGCTGCTGGGGGAGGCCAGGCCCTCTGAGCACAGCGGGTAGTAGCTGGGGGAGGGCAGGAGCTGCTCGCTGGGCCACGAGATGCTGGACCGGGTCCTGGGCCCTGTTGGGGGGATGGGCCGTGAGGACCACTCCTGGGTCAGTGCCTGGGTTCCAGCACAGGCTGGGGGGAGGGTGCCAGGGCAGGTGGGCTTTGAGCCCCTGGGCACCTCTCTCTCCCTCTCTGGACACAGCGCAGGAAGACTCTGGTAACTCTGCCTCTCCAGGTCTTCCCTGAGGATGATCGGAGGCCAGAGTGGACAGAGGGCGGGCTGCTGGGCCCAGGACAGGCAGATCCCTGCTCATCCTGGAGAGGATCCCAGGGTCCCACCCGGAACGCACTGAACACAAGGCAAGGGTGAGGGGGTCTCCAGACCAAAGTCACGGTACCCAGCAAGCCTTTGGCCCTCAGAAGTATCACCCAGGGGTCCTGCCTTCAGAACGGCAGAGAAACCGTTGTGCGGGCGGCCATCTGCGCACTGAGCCATTCACAGAGTAACGCACACTATCTAGTTTATGCGACAGCTACACGTTCACTGAGGGCCACCCCCACCCCTTGGGAGCAGCCCTCCGCTTTTCCAGATCCACAGTGGGGGCGAGGATCAGAGAGGGGACACGGGAAGGCGGCCAGGACAAGGCGGATCTTGACGGCCCCTAGCCATGGAGGTTGCCCGGGTTCCCCAGCATTCAGTCCCACGGCCGCGGAGGAAAAAGGGGCTCTAGGGGGGTATGCCTGGGGGTGGGGGCAACACCCAGCCAGCTGGCCAGGAGGCAGGAGTGGCCCTTGGGAGCCGGGGCTAGAGAGCCCCTACCTGCTGGGCCTGCCGCGCTGGGCAGTGGCGGGGAGGCACGGGCTCGGGAGCTGGTCCCCATCTTCCCTTTGAAGCTGCTGCTCAGGCGGGACTCGAGCTCCGCATAGACGGCTGACATCTTCCGGGAGAGGAGGAGGTGTGGGTGAGTCCGGCTGGCCCTCAGAGGCAGGCCTGGGTGGTCTGGGAGGCCAGGGTCTGCCCCAGCTCCCATTCCCAGCTCCCCGCTGACACCAGGAGCAGGGCGGAAAGAATGTCTCACCATCTTGGGGTTGGGCGTCTCAGGGAGGGATGTGCCGTCGCCTGCCTGCCGCTCGCCTGGGATGGGAGGAAGAGGCATCTCCGGACAGTCGCCAGGACCTGCCGGGGGAATCAGGAGGGCAGAGTCCACCAGAGGGTGGGGGGTCTAGTGACCGCCTCTGAGCTCTGAGGGTTAGACCCCAGCCCAGGCCCTGGAGAAAGAAGCACCAAGCCCTGCAGACCCGCGGGGAGGAGGCACCCACTCAGCCCATTCGGGGATGTCTCATCTCGCCAAG